>NW_006239004.1:579875-594958 GCF_000226075.1 Solanum tuberosum
GTCTTTTGAGCGTTCATTGGAAAGGTATGTTAAGGTTATTCCCTACTTACGGCATGTTTCCTTAAAGCTTAGAAGCAATGTATTTGGGTTGTTATCCTTGATATACTTGTAGCCGTGATTGTTGATTGTTGGCTACTCTAGTTTATATAATCCTCCCTTGTCGGGATTCTTATTCAGTTAGTAGCGTCCCTATGTTGGATACGACTTAGAGGCTATTTGTATAGGTTGATTATAACTAAATTTCTTGCTTTTAGCGATTGAATTGTTATTGTTGCCCTTGGGGTATTGTGGTTAGCTGCAGGAATGTGATATATGCCTAGAAGGGCTATGTTCTGCCTACAGGGCTATATGGATGCCTAAAAGGGCTATGATTTACCTATAGGGCTATATTGATGCCTAAGAAGACTATGTGTTTCCTACAGGGCCATGTTGTTGCCTAAGAGGGCTCTGGGGTTTCAATAAGCTATGTAGATTCCTAAGAGAGCTATGTGATTCCTACGGGGCTATATTAATGCCTAAGAGGGCTATGTGACTACCTACGGGGCTAGGGGACTACCGATAGGGGTATATAGGCTGATTGGCACCTTCCGGGCTTATGGGGGCCTGAGTAGGTGGTCTTGTGTGCTGTTTGTACCTGCCGAGCTTATAGGGGTTTGGTTAGGTTGTTGTTTTATTATTTTTGATAAGTTTAGATTTAGGAGCAGGTCAGTACACTTATCTTATCCTTGATTTATTTATCAGATTATTCGAGTATATCAGGATACCCCCTTATAGTCTATTGCCTTTCATACTCTGTACATTATTTTGTATATACCCCCATTGCCTTGGGGGTGCTGCATTCATGCATGTAGGTCTTGACAAATGACCGAGTAGACCTCCTCAGCAGCAGGATTGACTTTTATCCGGTTGGCTAGCCCCTTTCCTCCGGAGCTGCCAGAGTTGGGAGGTTTGTTACCTTTTGTTGTATATATATTTATGAGTAGGCTGGGGCCATCTCCCGCTAATCTTTACTACTCTTAGAGGCTTGCAGACTAGTGTGTGGGGGTTTTATATCTCCGTTATGGCCATACTGGCCTATGTAGTTGGTTTGCTGAAGCTTGTGAGTTGTTTGATGTATTGTATTGATATATACTTGCTTTTAGTTTCGGTATAGATATGATGGTGGCCTCGACGGCCCAATCATGACTTCTATACTAGTTGGCTCTTTATTTATATGATCTCCTGGGAGTAACTGTTTATTTTATAGATCTGTTGATAGGGGGCTTGCCGGCCGAGGGCTTAGTTTTAAGCCGAGATATAATTGTTTGTTTTTCTTGATTGCGTGTGGCTACCATGCACTAGTAGCAAATGGTTCAGCAGGGTTGGTTCGGGCCTGAGTTTTGGCATTAGGAGCCAGTTGCGCCCCTCGAGTTTGGGGCGTAACAAACTTGGTATCAGAGCAACGTCGTATCCTAGGGAGTCTGCAAGCCATGTTTAGTAGAGTCTTGTTTATAAAATGTGTTGTGCACCACATCTGATAAGCAAGAATCTACTGGGCATGTTAGAATGACTATCCTTCTTTTGCTCACCTCGTGCTATAGAGCGGTGTCTTAAGGATTGAGGTTTCTGGCTTATAATTGATACTTGCATGCAGATAGATATGACTAACACTAGACAGACCACAACTAGCCAGGGGCTAGATACAACTGCAAGCGAGGGTATCGAAAAGATACTACAGGTGGAGGTAGCCCATTGTGAGACACATGGGGAGACATCTTCTTAGCCCCCTATAGCTTCTCCACCGCTTCAGAAGCCTCTGAGGGCTACAGGACTTCTGACTCCACCAACAGTACCACCTCTAGTTCCTCCTATTCCATCTGATCAGGATATCAAGAGCGCAGTATGTATATTAGCACAGTTAGTAGCTGCATAGTGCCAACCAGTTGCGCCAGATGTTGCCGGAACTTCTGTAGGGCCCGGAAGTTCGAGAGTTTATGAATTTCTTACCTTGAATCCTCCACAGTTTACATGGACAGATCTCAAAGTGGATCATCAGTACTTTATTGATTAGCTTCATAGGATCTTTAGAGTCATGCATGCCTTAGCGACTGAGTGAGTTGAGTTAACAAGATTTCGATTGCGCGATGTTGCAGTATTGTGGTACGAGAGTTGGGAGAGATCTAGGGGAAAAGATACATCCCTACCCACTTGGGATAGCTTTACAGAAGCTTTCATAGATCACTATTTGCCTCGAGAGATTAGGGATGGCCTGGTGGACCAGTTTCTGAACCTCCGACAGGGCAGCATGAGTGTCCAAGAGTACTAGCTGAGATTTGATTCATTGACTAGATATGCACATCATTTGTTGATACGATGCATGATAGGGTTCGTAGATTTGTGGAAGGGCTCGACTCAGACTATATCGATGCTTGTTCTACCGCTGCACTAAATGATAATATGGATATCTCACGAATTCAGGCATTTGCACAAGGCATAGAGGATCGCCGCCATTTACAGTATATGAGTGAGAGGGTCGAGAGAGAGAAACAGAACAGGTCTAGGCCCACTAGTTCGCAGGGAGATTTTCAGGGTGGTCCCGGACCCTGATATTATATTAGGCCACCTAGACCTCCACCACAACAGTTCCAAGGTAATAGATTTGATCATCAGGAACAGTCAGGCCCATGTGAGGGTTCACGAGCCTCAGGCTCGCAACAGAAGAGGGATTCAGGCCAGGCTAGGACAGCCCCGCCGCGTTGTGCTACTTGCGGTAGGATGCATTTCGGGAGGTGCAGACAGGGTTCCACAGGTTGTTATTCTTGTGGACAGGAGGGGCATGGGTGGAGAAACTGCCCTACCATAGGTCAGGGTGGTATAGGTCAGTCGACCAGGTCAACAGTAGGTTCCTTCTCATCAGTACAGTCTACACGGTGTGGACCCCAGACTTCAGCACGTAAAGGTAGAGGCGGAGGCAGAGATAGAGCATGTAGTTCTGGTAGTGGACAAAATCGTACATATTCATTAACCTGCCGCCAGGACTCAGAGTCATCACTAGATGTTGTGATAGGTACATTGATTGTTTGCTCCCATTCTGTGTATGATTTGATAGATCCTAGATCTACTCTATCTTATGTTACTCCATCTATTGCGGGGAAGTTATGTATAGTAGTAGAGTCATTAGATCGACCCTTTAGTGTATCTACACCAGTTGGTGAGTCTTTTGTTGCCAGGAGAGTCTAACGAGGTTGCACGATAGAAATTATCGACCATCAGACCTTTGTAGATCTCGATGAGTTAGAGATGGTCGATTTTGACGTCATTATGGGTATGGACTGGTTAGTGTCTTATTATGCTAATTTTGAGTGCTGGACAAAGATTGTTAGATTCCACTTTCCAAGAGAGGCAGTTCGGGAATGGAAAGGCGATAAAAGAATGCCGAAAGGTAGGTTTATTTCCAATCTTAAGGCGAAGAGGATGATTACCACGGGTTGTATTTATCATCTTGCTCACGTGCATGATATAGATGCAGAACCATCGGCTCTTCAATCTATTCTGGTAGTTAATAAGTTTCTAGATGTATTTCCAGACGAGCTCCCTGGTATCCCTCCAGAACGGCAAATTGATTTTTCTATCGATAAGCTACCAAGTACACAACCCATATCTATCCCTCCTTATAAAATGGCTCCTGCTGAGCTAAAGGAGTTGAAGGATCAGCTGAAAGACTTGCTGGATAAAGGCTTTATTAGGCCCAGTGCTTCACCATGGGGTGAACCAGTGTTGTTCGTAAGGAAGAAAGATGTATCACTAAAAATGTTTATCGATTACCAACAGCTGAATAAGGCAACTATAAATAATAAGTATCCCCTTCCGAGGATAGATGCCTTGTTTGATCAGTTACCAGGTGCTAGGTGTTTCTTAAAGATTGATTTAAGATCAGGGTACCACCAGATATGAGTTCGGGAGAAAGACGTTCCAAAGACAACTTTTAGAACTAGATATGGACACTTTAAGTTCTTGGTAATGTCTTTAGGATTAACTAATTCCCCAGCAGTTTTCATGGACCCGATGAATAGTATATTCAGGCCGTATTTAGACCTGTTTGTGATTGTATCTATTCATGATATTTTGGTGTATTCACGTTCAAAAGATGAGCATGCAAATCATCTGTGAGCAGTCCTTCAGGTTCTTCGAGACCGAGAACTTTATGCAAAGTTTTCTAACTGTGAGTTCTGGTTGGACTCTGTAGCTTTCATAGGCTATATTGTATCAGATGAAAGCAATGCGGTTTATACACAAAAGATTGAGGCCGTAAAGACTTGGCCCAGACACATGACTCCGACTGAGGTTCGTAGTTTCTTAGGGTTAGCTGGGTATTACAGAAGGTTTATAGAGGGGTTTCTTCAATTTCAGCCCCATTAACGAAGCTGACTCAAAAAGCAACTAAGTTCCAGTGGACTGAGGCTTGCGAGCATAGTTTCCAGGAGCTGAAGGACAGGTTGAAATCATCTCCAGTTCTTGCATTGCCAGACGATTCAGAAGGCTATGCGGTGTATTGTGATGCTTCTTGTGTTGGGTTGGGATGTGTTTTAATGCAACATGGTAAGGTTATCACATATGCTTCAAGGTAGTTGAGAAAGCATGAAAAGAACTATCCGACCCACTATTTAGAGTTAGCTGCAGTTGCGCATGCACTAAAGATCTGGAGACACTATTTTTATGGCGTTCATGTTGACATCTTCACAGATCATAAAAGCATTCAATATATCTTTAGACAGAAGGAGTTAAATCTGCGACAACGTCGATGGCTTGAGTTACTAAAAGACTACGACGTGGACATTTTATATCATCCAGGAAAGGCAAATGTGGTAGCTGATGCTCTCAGTCGAAGATATATGGGTAGTTTATCATATTTAGGTGTTGAGAAGTGTGAGCTAGCGCGAAAGCTTCATCAATTAGCTAGCTTGAGAGTCAGATTGTTAGAGGCAGAAGATAGTGGGGTAACAATTTAGGACACAGCCGTATCATCTCTAGTTGTAGAAGTAAAATCACGACAACAAGAGAATCCTAGCTTATAGCAGCTCAGAGCCAAGGCTCAGAATCAACAAACTTTAGCATTTGATAAAGCAGGAGATGGAGTCCTTAGATATAGTGGTCGATTGTGTTTTTTGAATGTTGAAGGGCTTCCACATCGGATTAGGGAAGAGGCACATCATTCCAGTTATTCTATTCACCCTGGTTCAACGAAGATGTACCATGATATTAAGGAGATCTATTGGTGGCACGGTATGAAGAAGGACGTTGCTGAGTTTGTGGCTCAGTGTCCTAACTGCCAACTAGTGAATATTGAGCACCAAAACCGCGCTGGGGTAGTTCGGGAGATAGCCATTCCTTTGTGGAAGTGGGAAGCAATTAATATGGATTTTATTACAGGGTTACGTCGATCGAGTCAAAGGTTTGACTCTATTTGGGTAATTGTTGATAAACTAACAAAATAAGCCCACTTCTTACCAGTCAGGGCTACTTTTATGGCCGAAGACTATGCAGGGCTTTATATTAGGGAGATTCTTAGGCTACATGGTGTCCCAGTATCTATTATCTCTGATAGATGAGCACAATTCCGAAAGTCCTTCCAGGAAGGACTGGGGAAACAGGTTAATCTTAGTACAACCTTTCAGCCTCAGACAGATGGCCTGGCTGAGCGAACAAATTTGACACTCGAGGATATGCTACGGGCGTGTGCGCTACACTTCAAGGGGAGTTGGGATGACCACTTACCTCTTATAGACTTCACATACAATAATAATTATCTTTCCAGCATCGGTATGGCACCATATGAAGCTTTGTATGGGCGAAAATGTAGATCCCCCATTGGATGGTTAGAGGTAGGTGAGTCAGGGTTTATTGGACCCGACTTAGTACATCAGACAGTGGAGCAGGTCAAGCTCATACGGGAGAGGTTGCTAACAGCTTAAAGCTAATAGAAGTCATACTCAAATGTGCGACGAAAGGACTTAGAGTTTTGCATTGATGAATGGGTATTCCTAAAGTATCACATATGAAGGGGGTTATGAGCTTTGGCAAAAAAAGCAAGCTTAGTCCAAGATTTATTGGGCCATACCGAATCCTTCGGAGGGTAGGACGAGTGGCTTATGAGTTAAAATTGCCTTCGGGGCTAGAATCTATTCATCCAGTTTTCCATGTATCTATGCTACAGAAGTGTGTAGGAGACCCTTCTCGAGTTGTCCCATTTGAGGATGTTCAGATCATAGAGGAATTGTCCTGCGAGGAAACTCCAGTTGCCATATTAGATCGGCAGGTACGTAAATTGAGGACCAAAGAGGTGGCTTCGGTTAAAGTATTGTAGAGAAATAAGAATAGAGAAGAGGTGACCTAGGAAGCTGAGGATGGCATGAGGTCCAAATATCCTCACTTGTTTCATATCCCAGGGTGATGTCATATCAGTTTATATTAGTGCAGTGAGGTAAGATACCTATCTAATTTTTTTTATATTGTTGCTTATTATTATTGTTGATGTCGTTGTATTTGCTCACACTGTAATTGCAGAGCTATAATTCTTAGAAATTTATGTCATCATGTGAGACGCCTAGGTTAGACTTTTTGCATTTTAGGTTCATGGATAGTGATAATCTTAACCACGTGACTCATATTTTTTATCATTCGAGGACTAATGTTTCTAAGGGGGAAAGGATGTAACACCCCGACATTTTAAAACGTCAAAATTAACTCGTATCTTCGTGGAAAGACAAGAAGGGTGAGTAATAAATTTAAAAATGATGTGGTATGACATAATGTAAGTGTTCAAGGATTGTATTTCAAGTTTTGAAGTTAAGTAAGTGGCAAAATAAAAGTTGGCGAAAGTTATTGTAAGTTCCTTTTTAAAGATTTCTCTAAAATTTCTGTCAAATGACTTGGATGTTTTCTCCCAATATATAAAGAGTTAGAAGGAATATCACCCATTAAATCGAAGGCCTACGAGTCTAGTTTGTAACACACAAAACCACGTATCAAACCGACATCATAGTAAAACGTTATGAGGGTTTTACTAGGGACTGCCGGGGCAGAATCCTCGTTGGGTAAAAAAAAAATGGTATGGCAGCTTATTTAACGTTTTAAGCCATGAAAATATTTCCTTTCAGTTCCAAACAAGAGAGAAAGCTTAAGAGAGGGTTCCTATGGAGTTCTAGCATGATGAAGGTTAGTTTTTGACGATTTGTACCTTTAAACATTGCCCCCGTGCCTAGAAACGTAAACCCTACACGTGGCAATCATTTTTCCCTTCAATTAGTTGCGTTTGGAGCTGGTTTTTGAAGATATAAATTTGTAGTTATTGGTGTTTCTTCAAGGTTTACAGTTGGTTAACTAAGGTAATCATCTCGGCGCCCTTTTATGGTTATTTTTATAAATTTCTACGGACATTCCGACAAGTTAGGGAAATATGGCAAATCTGCCGATTTAAGATTAATTAAGAACTGTTTATAGGTGCGTACCAGCTATGTATATATAGTGTTTGTGAAGCTTAGGACATAAGGAACAACTTTCGTGAAGGAACTACGGTCTTTCGAGCGTTTATTGGAAAGGTATGTTAAGGCTATTCCCTAGTTACGACATGTTTCCTTAAAGCTTAGGAGCAATGTAACTGGGTTGTTATCCTTTTTACACTTGTAGCCATTATTGTTGATTGTTGGCTACTCGAGTTGATATAATCCTCCCTTGTCGGGATTCTTATTCAGTTAGTAGCGTCCCTATGTTGGACACGACTTAGAGGCACTATTTGTATAGGTTGCTTATAACTAAATTGCTCGCTTTTATCGATTGGATTGTTTTTGTTGCCTTATGGGCTATTGTGGTTAGCTGAAGGAATGTGATCTATGCCTAGAAGGGCTACGTTCTGCCTACAGGGTTATATGGATGTCTAAATGGGCTATGATTTGCCTACAGGGCTATATTGACGCCTAAGAAGGCTATGTGCTTCCTACAAGGCCATGTTGCTTCCTAAGAGGGCTATGAGGTTTCTATAAGCTATGTTGATGCCTAAGAGAGCTATGTACTGCCTACGGGGATATATTAATGCCTAAGAGGTCTATGTGACTGCCTACGGGCATAGGGGACTACCTATAGAGGTATATAGGCAGATGGGTACCTTCCGGGCTTATGTTGGCCTGAGTAAGTTGTCTTGTATACTGTTTGTACCTGCCTAGCTTGTGGGGGCTTGGTTAGGTTGTTGTTTTATTATCTTTGATAAGTTTAAATTTAGGAGCAGGTCAGTACACTTATCTTATCCTTGATTTATTTATCAGATTATTCCAGTATATCAGGATACTTCCTCATAGTCTATTGCCTTCCATACTCTGTACATTATTTTGTACTGAAGCCCCATTGCCTTGGGGGCGCTGCATTCATGCATGCAGGTCCTGACAAACGACCGAGTAGACCTTCCTCAGCAGCAGGATTGACTTTTATCCAGTTGGCTAGCCCCTTTCCTCCGGAGCTGCCAGAGTTGGGAGGTTTGTTACCTTTTGTTGTATATATCTTTATGGGTAGGCAGAGGCCCTATCCCGCTAATCTTTACTTACTCTTAGTAGGCTTGCAGACTAGTGTGTGGGGTGTATAGCTACGTTATGGCCATACTGGCCTATATTGTTGGTTTGCTGAAGCTTGTGAGCTGTTTGATGTATTGTATTGATATATACCTGCTTTTAGTTTTGGTATAGATATCATGGTGGTCTTGACGGCCCAATCAGGTCTTCTATACTTGTTGGCTATTTATTTATATGATCTCCTGGGAGTAGCTGTTTCTTTTATAGATCAGTTGATAGAGGGATTGCCGGCCGAGGGCTTAGTTTTAAGCCGAGATATAGTTGTTTGTTTTCTTGATTGCGTGTGGCTGCCATGTGCTAGTAGCAAATGGTTCATCAAGGTTGGTTCGGGACTTAGATTTGGCATTAGAAGCTAGTTGCGCCCCTCTAGTTTGGGGCGTGACAAACTTGGTATCAGAGCAACGTCGTATCCTAGGTAGGTTGCATGTCTAGTAGACTCTTGTTTATAAATGTGTTGTGCACCACATCCGATAAGCAAGAAGCTACTGGGCATGTTAGAATGACTATCTTTCTTTTGCTCACCTCGTGCTATAGAGCGGTGTCTTAAGGGTTGAGGTTTCTGGCTTATAATTGATCCTTGTATGTAGATAGAGATGACTGACACTAGACAGACCACAATTAGCCAGGTGCTAGATACAACTACAAGTGAGGGTACCGACAAGGTTCCACAGGTGGAGGTAGCCCATTGTGAGACCAGGGGGAGATATCTTCTAAGCACCCTATAGCTTCTCCACCGTTTCAGGAGCCTCTGAGGGCTACAGGACGTCCGGCTTTACCAGCAGTACCAACTCTAGTTCCTCCTATTCCATCTGATCAGGATTTCAAGAGTGCAATATGTATGTTAGCACAGTTAGTAGCTGCACAGTGCCAACCAGTTGCGCCAGATGTTGCTGGACCTTCTGAAGGGGCCAAAAGTTCAAGAGTTCGTGAATTTCTTGCCTTGAATCCTCCATACTTTACAGGGACAGATCGCAAAGAGGACCTTCAACACTTTATTGATCAGCTTCATAGGATCTTTAGAGTCATGCATGCCTCAGCGACTGAGTCAGTTGAGTTAGCAGCATTTCGATTGCGCGATGTTGCAGTATTGTAGTACGAGAGTTGGGAGAGATCTAGGGGAAAAGATGCATCCCTACCCACTTGGGATAGCTTTATAGAAGCTTTCATAGATCACTATTTGCCTCGAGAGATTAAGGATGGCCGGGTGGACCACTTTCTGAACCTCCGACAGGGCAGTAAGAGTGTCCGAGAGTATAGGCTGAGATTTGATTTATTGGCTAGATATGCACCAACATTTGTTGATACGATGCATGATATGGTGCGTAGATTTGAGGGAGGGCTCGACTTTCATAGATCAGCATTTGTGGATATCTCGTGAATTTAGGAATTTGCACAAGGCATAGAGGCATGCCGACATTTACAGTATATGAGTGAGAGGGTTGAGATAGAGAGACAGAATATGGCTAGGCCTGCTGGTTCGCAGGGAGATTTTCAGGGTAGTCCCAGACCCCGATATTCTATTAGGCCACCTAGACCTCCAGCACAACAGTTCTAGGGTAGTAGATTTGATCATCAGGAACAGTCAGGCCTAGGTGAGGGTTCACAAGCATCAAGCTCGTAGCAGCAGAGGGGTTCAGGCCAGGCTGGGAAAGCTCTATTGGGTTGCGCTACTTACGGTAGAATGCATTTCGGGAGGTGCAGACAGGGTTCCACAGGTTGTTATTCTTGTGGACAGGAGGGGCATGGGTGGAGAAACTACCCTACCATATGTCAGGGTGGTATAGGTCAGTCGACCAGGTCAGCAGTAGGTTCCTCCTCATCAGTACAGTCTACAGGGCGTGGACCCCAGACTTCAGCACGTAGAGGTAGAGGCGGAAGCAGAGATGGAGCATCTAGTTCTGGTAGTGGACAGAATCGTACATATTTATTAACCGGCCGACAGGGCTTAGAGTCATCACTAGATGTTGTGACAGGTACATTGATTGCTTGCTCCCATTGTGTTTATGATTTGATAGACTTAGAGTCATCACCAGATGTTGTGACAGGTACATTGATTGTTTGCTCCCACTGTGTTTATGATTTGATAGATCCTAGATCTACTCTGTCTTATGTTACTCCATTTATTGTGGGGAAGTTATGTATAGTATCAGAGTCATTAGATCGACCCTTTATTGTATCTACATCAGTTGGTGAGTCTATTATTGCCAGGAGAGTCTATCGATGTTGCACGGTAGAAATTATCGACCGTCAGACTTTTATAGATCTCGATGAGTTAGGGATGGTTGATTTTGATGTCATTATGGGTATGGACTGGTTAGCGTCTTATTATGTTAATGTTGAGTGCCGGACAAAGATTAGTAGATTCCACTTTCCAGGAGAGGCAGTTCGGGAATGGAAAGGCGATACAACAACGCCGAAAGGTAGGTTTATTTCCTATCTTAAGGCGAGGAGGATGATTACCGAGGGTGGTATTTATCATCTTGTTCACGTTCATGATATAGATGCAGAACCACCGACTCTTCAGTCTATTCCAGTAGTAAATGAGTTTCTAGATGTATTTCCAGACGAGCTTCCTAGTATTCCTCCAGAATGGGAAATTGATTTTTCTATCAATAAGCTACCAAGTACACAACCCATATCTATCCCTCTTTATAGAGTGGCTCCTGCTGAGCTAAAGGAGTTGAAGGATCAGCTAAAAGACTTGCTGGATAAAGGCTTTATTAGGCCTAGTGCTTCACCATGGGGTGCACCAGTGTTATTCATAAGGAATAAATATGGCTCACTAAGAATGTGTATCGACTACCGACAGCTGAATAAGGCAACTATAAAGAATAAGTATCCCCTTCCCACGATAGATACCTTGTTTGATCAGTTATAAGGTGATAGGTGTATCTCAAAGATTGATTTAAGATCAGGGTACCACCAGATACTAGTTCGGGAGGAAGCCGTTCCAAAGACAACTTTTAGAACTAGATATGGACACTTTGAGTTCTTGGTAATGTCTTTTGGATTAACTAATGCACCAGCAGTGTTCATGGACCTGATGAATAGTATATTCATGCCGTATCTAGACTTGTTCGTGATTGTATTTGTTGATGATATTTTGGTGTATTCACGTTCAAAAGATGAGCATGCAAATCATTTGTGCGCAGACCATCAAGTTCTTCGAGACTGAGAACTTTATGCAAAGTTTTCTAAGTGTGAGTTCTGGTTGGACTCTGTAGCTTTCTTAGGCCATATTGTATCAGATGCAGACATTGCGGTTGATACACATAAGATTGAGGCCGTAAAGACTTGGCCCAGACCCATGACTACGACTGAGGTTCATAGTTTCTTAGGGTTAGCTGGGTACTACAGAAAGTTTGTAGAGGGGTTTTCTTCAATTTCAGCCCCATTAACGAAGCTGACTAAAGGAGTAACTAAGTTCCAGTGGACTGAGGCTTGCGAGCATAGTTTCCAGGAGCTGAAGGACATGTTGACATCAACACTAGTTCTTGCATTGCCAGACGGTTCAGAAGGCTATGCGGTGTATTGTGATGCTTCTGGTGTTGGGCTAGGATGTGTTCTAATGCAACATGGTAAGGTTATCGCATATGCTTCAAGGCAGTTGATAAAACATGAGAAGAACTATCTGACCCACGATTTAGAGTTGGCTGCAGTTGTGCATGGGCTAAAGGTCTGGAGGCACTATTTGTATGGCGGTCATGTTGACATTTTCACAGATCATAAAAGCCTTCAATATATCTTTAGACAGAAGGAGTTAAATCCGCGACAACGTTGATGGCTTGAGTTACTAAAAGAGTGCGACGTGGACATTTTATATCATCCAGGAAAGGCAAATGTGGTAGCTGATGCCCTCAATCGAAGATATATGGGTAGTTTATCATATTTAGGTATTGAGAAGCGTGAGCTAGCACGAGAGCTTCATCAATTAGCTAGCTTTGGAGTCAGATTGTTAGAGGCAGAACATAGTAGGGTAACAATTCTGGACACAGCCATATCATCTCTAGTTGTAGAAGTAAAATCACGGCAACAAGAGGATCCTAGCTTAGAGTAGCTCAGAGCCAAGGATCAGAATCAACAGACTTTAGCATTTGATATAGCATGAGATGGAGTCCTTAGATATAGTGGTCACTTGTACGTTCCGAATATTGCAGGGTTTCCGCATCGGATTATGGAAGAGGCACATCATTCTCGTTATTCTATTCACCCTGGTTCGATGAAGATGTACCATGATATTAAGGAGATCTATTGGTGGCACGGGATGAAGACGGACGTTGCTGAGTTTGTGGCATAGTGTTTTAACTGCCAACAGGTGAAGGTTGAGCACCAAAATCCCGCTGGGCTAGTTCAGGAGATAGCCATTCCTTTGTGAAAGTGGGAAGCAATTAATATGGATTTTATTACAGGGTTACCTCGATCGCATCACAAGTTTGACTCTATTTGGGTAATTGTTGATAGACTAACAAAATTAGCCCACTTCTTACCAGTTAGGGCTACTTTTATGGCCGAAGACTATGAAGGGATTTATATTAGGGAGATTGTTAGGCTACACGGTGTCCCAGTATCTATTATCTCTGATAAAGGAGCTTAATTCACCTCCAACTTCTCGAAGTCCTTCTAGAAAGGAATGGGGACACAGGTTAATATTAGTACAACCTTTCACCCTCAGACAGATGGCCAGGCTGAGTGCACAATTTTGACACTTGAGGATATGCTACGGGTGTGTGCGCTAGACTTCAAAGGGAGTTGGGATGACCACTTACCTCTTATAGAGTTCGCATACAATAATAGTTATCATTCCAACATCGGGATGGCACCTTATGAGGCTTTGTATGTGCGAAAATGTAGATCCCCCATTGGATGGTTCAAGGTAGGTGAGTCAGGGTTGATTGGACCCGACTTAGTGCAGTAGACAGTGGGGCAGGTCAAGCTCATATGGGAGAGGTTGCTAACAGCTCAAAGCTGACAGAAGTCATACTAAAATGTGCGACGAAGGGACTTAGAGTTTTGCGTCGATGACAGGGTATTCTTAAAATTCTCACTTATTAAGGAGGTTATGAGATTTGGCAAAAAAGGCAAGCTTAGTCCAACATTCATTGGGCCATACTGAATCCTTCGGAGGGTAGGACGAGTGGTTTATGTGTTTGAATTTCCTTCGGGGCTAGAAGTTGTTCATCGAGTTTTCCATGTATCTATGCTATGGAAGTGCGTAGGAGACCCTTCTCGAGTTGTCCCATTTGTGGATGTTCAGATCACAGAGGAGTTGTCCTAAGAGGAAACTCCAACAGGTCCGTAAATTGAGGACCAAAAAGGTGGCTTCAGTTAAAGTATTGTAGAGAAACAAGAATAGAGAAGAGGTGACCTAGGAAGCTGAGGATGGCATGAGGTCCAAATATCCTCACTTGTTTCATATCCCAGGGTGATGTCATATCAGTTTAAATTGGTGCAGTGAGGTAAGATACCTATCTGATTTTATTTATATTGTTGCTTTTTATTATTGTTGTTGTCGTTGTATATTTGCTTACACTGTAATTGCGGACCTATAGTGCTTTGAAATTTATGTCATCATGTGAGACGCCTAGGTTAGACTTTTTGCATTTTAGGTTCATGGATAGTGACAATCTTAACCACGTGACTCAGATTTTTTATCATTCGAGGACTAATGTTTCTATGGGGGGAATGATGTAACACCCCGACTTTTCAAAATGTCAAAATTAACTCGTATCTTCGTGGAAAGACAAGGAGGGTGAGTAATATATTTAAAAATGATGTGGTATGAGATAATGTAAGTGTTCAAGGATTGTATCTCAAGTTTTGAAGTTAAGTAAGTGGTAAAATAAAAGTTGGCGAAAGTTATTGTAAGTTCCTTGTTAAAGATTTCTCTAAAATTTTGGTCAAATATCTTGGATGTTTTCTCCCAATATATAAAGATTTAGAAGGCCTATCGCCCATTAAATCGAAGGCCTACGAGTCTAGTATGCAACGCACAAAACCCCGTATCAAATCGACATCAGAGTAAAAACTTATGGGGGTTTTACTGAGGACTGCCTGGGCAGAATTCTGGTCGAATCCGCGTTAAGTAAAAAAAAAGGTATGTCGGCTTATTTAATGTTTTAAGCCATGAAAACATTTCATTTCAGTTCCAAACCAGAGATAAATCTTAACAGAGGGTTCCTATGGAGTTCTAGCATGATGAAGGTTAGTTTTTGACGATTTCTACCATTAAACATTGTCACCGTGCCTAGAAACGTAATCCCTACACCTGTCAATCATTTTTCCCTTCTATTAGCTGTGTTTGGAGCTGGTTTTTGAAGATATAAATTTGCAGTGATTGGTGTTTCTTCAAGGTTTACACTTGGTTAACTAAGGTAATCATCTCGGGACCCTTTTATGGTTATTTTTATAAATTTCTACTGACGTTTCGACAAGTTGGGGAAATATGGAAAATCTGCCGATTTAAGATTAATTATGAACTGTTTATAG
>NW_006239004.1:595258-644155 GCF_000226075.1 Solanum tuberosum
GTTATATTGATGCCTAGAAGGGCTATGAGTTGCCTATAGGGCTATATTGACGCCTAAGAAGGCTATGTGCTTCCTACAGGGCCATGTTGTTGCCTAAGAGGGGTATGAGGTTTCTATAAGCTATGTAGATTCCGAAGAGAGCTATGTGTTTCCTACGTGGCTATATTAATGCCTTAGAGGGCTATGTGACTGCCTACGGGGCTAGGGGACTACCAATAGGGGTATATAGGCTGATTGGCACCTTCCGGGCTTATGGGGCCTGGGTAGGTTGTCATGTGTGCTGTTGTACCTGCCGAGCTTGTGGGGGCTTGGTTAGGTTGTTGTTTTATTATTTTTGATTAGTTTAGTTTTAGGAGCAGGTCAGTACACTTATCTTATCCTTGATTTGTTTATCAGATTATTCCAGTATATCAGGATGCCTCTTCATAGTCTATTGCCTTTCATACTTTTGTACATTATTTTTTACTGACACCCCATTGCCTTGGGAGTGCTACATTCATGAATGCAGGTCCTGACAAACCACTGAGTAGACCTCCTCAGCAGCAGGATTGACTTTTATCCGGTTGGCTAGCCCCTTTCCTCCAGAGCTTCCAGGGTTGGGAGGTTTGTTACCTTTTTTTGTATATATCTTTATGGGTAGGCTAGGGCCCTGTCCTGCTAAAATTTACTACTCTTAGAGGCTTGCAGACTAGTGTGTGGGGTGTATATCTACGTTATGGCCATACTGGCCTATGTTGTTGGTTTGCTGAAGCTTGTGATTTGTTTGATGTATTGTATTGATACATACCTGCTTTTAGTTTTGGTATAGATATCATGGTGGTCTCGACGGCCCAATCAGGACTTTTGTACAAGTTGGCTATTTAGTTATATGATCTCCTAGGAGTAGCTGTTTCATTTATAGATCAGTTGATTAGATATCATGGTGGTCTCGACGGCCCAATCAGGACTTTTGTACAAGTTGGCTATTTAGTTATATGATCTCCTAGGAGTAGCTGTTTCATTTATAGATCAGTTGATAGTGGCCTTGCCGGCCGAGGGCTTAGTTTTAAGCCGAGATATACTTGTTTATTTTCTTGATTGCGTGTGGCTGCCATGCGCTAGTAGCAAATGGTTCAATAGGGTCGGCTCGGGCCTGAGTTTTGGTATTAGGAGCTAGTTGCACCCCTCAAGTTTGGGGCGTGACATAAAGGCACTCATTGGCATGTTGACACTCTTGGAGTCAGTTATGAACTCATTATTTAAAATCTCATTCACATAGTTTTCTTGGGTGAGAAGTAAACCACCTGAGTTGTGTATCACTTCAACACTTCTGGCATGAAATTTACCCAACAAATGCTTTCCATTATTTTTTATATAACATTTACATCCAAAGTCTCTTAAATGAGATATGTTGGGTTTTGTGCCTTTTAATAATTCGTAGGGAGTGTAATCTAACATAAATAATGACATGCATTTACTTATTATCTAGCAAACAATGTTTATAGCTTTAGGCCATAATTGATTAGTCACATTCCTAGTAATCATGGTTCTAGCCATTTGTTGTAAGGTTTTATTCTTCCTTTCTACTACTCCATTATGTTAAGGAGTCCTAGGGGCAGAGAAGTTATGATCAACACCATGGGAAACACAATAATGGAGAAATTTAGAATTTCCAAATTTAGTTCCATGGTCAGATTTGATTGCAACTAGTTGTTTGTCAAGTTTCCTTCCGAGTTTTCTTACTAAAGTAAAAAATGCTTCAAATGATCATCTTTAGAGGCAAGAAAAATTGTCCAAGTGTACCTTTTATAATCATCAAATAGAACAAACACATGTCTATTGCCACGTACTTCTGACTCTCATGGGTGAACATAGATCCATGTGAACCAGTTTTAAGGATCTGGTTGAACTGAAAACTTATTTAGATTTAAAAAAAGATTTTACATGTTTCCCTAGAGTTCATGCTTCACAAATCCTATCTTCTATAAGCTTAGTTCTAGAAAGTCTTATTACTAAGTCTTTAGAGATAAGTTTGTTTAGTTGCACATGGCTTGCATGATGTAGGTGTTTATGCCATAGCAAAGGATCTTTGTCCATCACGCGTAGACATATACGATTTTCAGCAGGTACTTTTGCAGTATCTACAATGTATATATATTTATATCTTTGTTCAGTAAAGACAATTTCCTTGGGTTTTACGTCAATTACTTCAACACATGTAGAGTAGAAAGTTACATTGTTCCTTTATCACATAGTTGAGAGATGTTGAGCAAATTGTGATTCAAACCTTCAACGTGATATACTCTGTCGATTGAGTGTTCATCAGATTTATCTATTTTTCCAATGCCTTAATTTGCCCCTTGTCTCCACCACCAAATTCTACTATGCCACCCTTCCTTTCTTCATGTAAGAGGAACTTTGATTTATTTCCAGTCATGTGTCTTGGGCAAGACCTATTCATTTACTGGTGTTGTTTGCTTCCTCTCACTTTTCCTGTGGGATTCAAGGGGTAGATTTAGGAATACAAATTAGCTTGGGTTATTTCTTTTGATCAAAAGGGTGAATAAGATCCGTGTTTATCCATTTAGGTAGATTAAGTTTCTTTAGCACATACATGTTTCGTTGGCTTGTTTCATGCATATTGAAAATTGTGATAATTTTTTATAGTGATTATAGATTTAGGACAAGTGATTTTGGAGTGATCTTTGTTACCATAGAATGTACAGAATGCAAGAGCCCCTTTTCAGTTTGATTGTCAAAACTTATTCCAACTTTTATATTACGAGTGTTGTTACCTAGGTGGGTTACAATCATGGTGGACTTGGTCCATTTGTTTACTCATTCAAGCTCATATTTAATTCTAGCTATTTCAAAATTCATTCTCCTAGAATTTTCTTTTTCTGAAAACAATTCATTTTTTAGCTTCTTGATATTCTGTTCGCACTTGAATAGATCACTCATTTTCTCCTTACCTTTACCAATAACACTTAATTTGAAGATTTCAGATTTAAGAGACAAGTTGCAAGAATCAAGTTGCTAAGCCTTTTCAAGCAAAAAAATATTTTTCTCCTTTAAGTCAGTATTGATTTTTTCAAGATCAATGTATTCAAACTTGGGACTAGTCATAGAGGCTAACAATTGATTCTTGTTACTGTTCAGTTGTTGTATGGTGTTTATGAGAATAAGCTTAAGGAAGATAGTTTTTTCTTAAAGAATAGCTTAAGCTTGTCTTTCAGGTGATAAATATTTACCACATTTTCTTTGTTATTTTAATTAGGTTCTAGTTTTGAGTCCTCTATAGCCATCAACGCAATGTCATTAGGTCCCTCTCCAGAGTTGTTTGAATCTGTTCCAGGAAACACACATAGATTGACTATTCTTCGGTTCTTTCCCCCTTCCTTTTGTTGGCTAGTTATCTCTTTTCCTTTTGAGCCCCTTTTTTCTCCACTCAAATTCCCACATAGAACAATCTTTGACTTGGCGATTAGATTTTTCACAGTTGTAACATCCACCATTCCAACCCTTTTCCATCCTCTTCTCATTGCTTGATGAAGATTATTTCTCGTAGTTCATTCCCCTTTTGAAGAGTTTTTTTGAAATTATTCCTACTTATCAAGGCTATATATTTATCATCTAGATCAAATTCATCACTTTTAGTTGCCTAGAGGGAAAGATTCTTATCTTTGTTTCCTTCATTTCTTTTGGCGGTGTCCACGTTCGTCTCATATGTCTTTAGGTTTCCTGAAAGCTCATCCAAAGTCATATTTTTCAGATCTTTGGCCTCTCTTGTTGCAGTGACTTTTATTTCCTATGACTTTGGTAGAGTCCTAAGTACTTTGTCTACCTGTTCCTCATTAATGTATATTTTTCCCAAGGATATTAATTTGTTTATCGTTGTGATGAATCTTGTGATCATATCCTGAAGTGATTCTCCATTCTTCATCTTGAAGGCTTCATATTCAGAGCAAAGTCTAGCGATTCTGAATTTTCAAACTTGATTAGTACCTTCATCTGAGTTTAGCAATCCCATATTTGTTTTATAGTGGTACATCCATAGATGCGGTCGAACTCATCAGGTCCGAGTCCACATACCAAAATACATTTAGCTTTAGCATTCTTCCTCAGCATCTTATAATCGACTTCTACATATTGAGCCTTGGGTTTTACAATATTGTTTCCTTAACTATCCTTGATCATAGGCATTAAGGGGCCATTAATAACTCTGACCCATAATTTGTAATCTTCCACCCAGAGGAAATATTCCATTCTTGCCTTCCACCATGAGTAGTATTGTTTGTTAAATAGAGGTGACCTATTGATGTGTTGTCCTTGACCATGTCCAAGAGGAGGTGCATAATTCATAGTGATCGTACCTTAAATTATTAGACTCTTATTAAGATAACCTGCACTGGTGCCAATTTTTGGAATTTTTACCTCCTAATTCTCCTAAGGAAGGAACACATACTATCTGTTTCTAAGTTAGTTATTAATTAACTGACAAACAAAGTTTGTAACTCAACAACCCAACAATATTTAACTCAAACTTCTATTAAGTCAAAACTTCAACATATTACAATTCTTGCAATCCTAGGAACTAATACTATAATTCCTAAACTCCAACACAAACTCCCCAAGGTCTATGTTCCCAAAGTCTTCAAGTTTCCCCAAGTCAACGATCAACCATAACTAAGAAACCAACAACAAATTAACAAATCACCTTCACTAGAAAACTCAACCTAAGAGAATAGATTCTTCAGTTTGTTCTTGGTAGCATATCAAAGGTCTCAAATATAACTCTCATACTTGATTGTGTTTTGCTTGTATCTCTCTATGAAGTGTGTGGGCCTTCAGTAGACAACTTTGCCTTATTTGTAGAAGCACGACTTCTCCTTGTTTGAGTCGAAGTCTATTACCTTTTATTGGTTCTCTTTCCTAGTTGAATTGTGTTGTAAAAGGAAAGATATTCTCTTAAAACCTTCTTCATACTTCATTCACCGCCTCCAACTTTCTCCTTTCACTCCCTAGTTCTAGTTGGACTTAGTTGTGTATGATCATGTCACTTCGACCTGTTCCATGCCATAGTTCTTCACTTTGTCGCTCATCAAAATCTTTATCTGACACGAAGAAATCCATATATGCAAATCTGATTGTACTACATGCTAAATAGTCACGAGCATTACCTTCATTCAAACATAGTAGCATAGTCCTCTTTTCTTGTCCATAATTAAAAATTCCACTACCCCAATCAATTAATCTTTTCTTGGAATCAGATTTCCAACTATTTACTCAACCTTGATGGCCTATAAGAAAAATGGTAAATAGTTTTACCTTCTTTACTCAACGAGATGTTCTAGTTCTACTTCTTCCCTCATCCTGGCAACAACTTTATCCAATGGCAGCATAGTTAACATAATTCAAAATTTAGATAGAATCGATCAATATACAAACCATAAGCTTCATTCCATACAAAATTTCAGAATAGACTATTTCCAACTGTCAGCACTTACATTGAATTATGAATCTTAGAGAACAACTTCAAGAAAAAACAAATATAACATTCAAAGTTTACAGTTGGAAATTTTGGCACTTTTCACAATAGTCTAGATGAAAGAGAATGAAACACTTCCTTGCCATTGGAAGAAGAAGGGTAGCGTCCTTCCATTTGAAGGAAAAGGGATACATGTTACAATGTATAATTCACTGTGTACAACTGTCAATACTTAAGAATTGATGAAGTTATTTATATTTTGACGGGAAACAACATTTTGGAAGAGCCAAGCAACATAAGTTAGGTCGTGGATATGACACAATAAAGACTATAAATTTGTTTGGGCAATTTAATTAGTTTGCTGAAGGTAGACAGAACATCTTATATGAGTTCAAGATAAAGTACAATCATATTATGAACTTGCAATACTTGAGAAAGAAAAGTCCCTTCTTAATTAAGGAATGCCAACACAGCCTCTTTCATTTAACCGAAGGCTATATACAATAATTAATACTTTAGAGAGAAGCAACAATACAAAAGGTTTGATCTATGTCAGCCCTTTGTTTAGCAGAATTGAGACTAAAAGAATGGTTGGGACAACAAACATCCATCTTCAAATTCAACAAACATAGCTTGATTGTATACTTCATTATGTCTGTATGATTCAGTATAGTATGTACATGACATTTAATGACGTTTGAATGAAAAATAGGGTCCACAAAATATGAATGAAATTGATAATGGACAATAAAAATTGAAATGATATAAAGAGAATGAACCCATGTGTATTACACAATTTTTATTGCTCATTGTACAACTCTTCATAGTCATGGTCATCCTTCCATGACTCTTCTATATAATATATAATACTAGATGTGCCTGTGTCAGCATGGGCGAAATTGAAAGTATAACATGTGTACTTATATAGACGAAGAGTAACTATAAAATTATACATCAAAATATTTATTTTATAAACAACGCATCTAGCATAACATTAAGACACTTTGGATCATAGATATATCGATCACACTCGTGTTGTTGGATGATACTTCATGACAATACACAACTTAAATAGAACATCCAAGCATTGGGATGAGAATGAGATTTGTTGATCGTCTTCTTTGCCTTTGTTGAGAAATCTTTGTTACAATAGGTAGAAATCATTTTAAAAATAAATTCTATTCTCATCTACTTGAAGTTAACTACTAAATTGATCTTTTAGGAACACACAACAAATGAATTTTATCAATTGAAGAAACAAAAGATGAAAAATAATAGAACGAATAACAATAGAGAGAAAGGAAAGCTCATGCACGCTTTTATTAAGACAAAGATTCAAACTATCTGTCATGACCAGATTTCTTGAGTCATGTTGACACCTACTAAAACCCATCAGTAGGTAAGCAAACTCATACCCAGATTGACAAGAAATGATTAGAAGGGTAGAACTAACAATAATAAAGCTATAACAATAAAACAAGATAGATGCGAAAGCAAACCAAAAACTATATATAAAATATCACTCCCAAAACCTCAAAGTCTCAGGTATAAAATTGTCTAAAACAAGAGTACAAGTCCCAAAAGTGGAACACAAGCAAAGCTTTCTCAAAAGAAAAAGATTAGCTAAGTATGTACGGAAAGAGACAAGCTAATCTAGGATGCCAAGTGCTCACCCATGTCTCCAATCCTAAAAACTGTTGAAGATGGCACAAACAATCATTGTGGGTAGATGGTACTAGGACTCGCATCACAAAACATATACAAAGTGTAACATGAGTACATAAATAAAGGGACTCTGTAACACCTCAAATTCAAAAAGGGTAGAATTTAAACTTTTTGGTAAAATTTGGTGCCAGTTTCGACGGATCCACCCACGACCCATGGACTAACTCATGATACGTAGGTCAGCTCCGCGTATGGGTAACTTAGGTTCCCAAAAATAATAAGTCTCAATATTTGTTTGACGGTTCACCAGGACGGTCCTTCATTCAATGCATGAGCCATAAATAGGTTCCGTAGGTAAGTCCCAGACTTAGAGAAATTTTGAGGTCGGAAATAAGGACCTACGGCCGTGGTCTACGGTTTGTCGATGGACCAATGAGGTGTAAGTGTGGTCCGTCATTGGGAGCCCAAAATGTTGGTCTCTGAACTCATCGACAACCAACCAAGACGGTCCGTGAGTCGATTAATGAACCATAGGTCGAGGTCGTCGGTGAGCTCGACAATTATTTTTTTAGGGGCTTTTGAGTCTTTTCCTAATTATTCTACCCTAATACTATGTCGTTTTACCCATCACCTAACTCCCTATATAAGCGTTTTTAACCCCAAATTTATCCAATTGAAATCTTTCTCTCAAATTTGTAAAAGAAGAACAAGTCTTCCTCCCCAAATTATTTTTCTCTCTAGAAAGCTTGAAGAAGAAGGAATCTACCTCGGGTATCAAGTCAAGCCTCCAATTCCATCATTAAAGGCAAGATCTTGGCATTGAGATATGATAATTTTCATCCATGTATCCCTTTCCTTCATGAAATTTCTAAATTATCAAATTTACAAAGATACAAATCCCCAATTGAGTTAGGGTTTTCTTCCATGTCATGGGTTCCTTTCAATGTTGATTTACTTAATTGAATTATGAACTTTTATGCATGAATTGATATGATTTCTTGATTTTAAGATGAATCCCCGTGAACTCAAGTCTAACCCATATTTTCTAGATATTGATGATGGAAAGTGGGTTTTGAACTATGAAAGGTAAATTATGAAATTATGCATGTTTTGATGGAATTGATGAGATATGATGTAGATTGCTTTGAGAGTAAGAGCATATATGTGGTCATTATAGTTAATTGTTATGAAAGGGTTTCTCACATAACTACCTTATGCATGAATGTGAAATATTTTCTCACATAAAGGATTCTAAGGTTGAAAGGTCTTCTCACCTAAAATGAATCAAAGTTAAGGAGCTATTCTAATGAAACCTAGCTTGGATTGGTTACTTAATTGTCCCTTTCCAAGGGTGACATATGACTTAGCTTGGATTAGAAATATGACGTGCCCTTCCATGGATAATAAGTCAAGTTAAGAAAATGTAAAACCTTGGATTCAAGAAAGGGATAAAAAGGAGTAATGGGGAAGAACTCATAGGACAACACCTGAACCATGGGCCCTCTATGGTTCCCTAGACGGGTCATGAAGGGGATCACGACCGTGTGATGGATCGTGGTGAGTCCCCTAGGGTAGGCTAAACAAAGACCCCTTCCACGAGGGCCTTAACAGACCATGTGAAGGTGGCCAGGTCGTTATGACGCCCGTGTGGGAAGGCAGAACCAACCCCAGAGTTGGCTTCCTCCCATGAGCCCCTAGATGGATCGTGAAGAAGCAAACGAATCGTAAAGCTGGTCGTGAAGGGGCAAGGTAAAAAGGGGGCCTCTCCCCAGTCCACTGGTCAATGACCACGGCTGCCACAATGGCCTGTGAGGTCCTTGACATCTTGTGAAGGCCACCATCTGGTGGTTGCGTCAGCTTTAAGTCAGGGGCTTTTGGGTCTTTTTCTAATTAATTTATCCAAACATTATGTTGGTTTGCCCTTACCTAGAAGTCTTATATACGTGTTTTTAATCCTGCATTTCCCCAATTGAAATCATTCTCTCAAATTTCCTAAAAGAAGAACAATCTTCCTCTCCAAAATAATTATCTCTCTAGAAAGCTTGAGGAAGAAGGAAACAACCTAGGGTTTCAAGTCAAACCTCCAATTCCACCATTGAAGGCTAGCTTTTGGCACTAAGGTATGATAACTTTCATCCATGGAGCCCTTTCATCAATAGAGTTCTCAAATTCTCCAATTTACAAAGTTAGAATTCCCAATTGAGTTAGGGTTTTCTTTCATCTTATGAGTTTCTTTAAATATTTAGTTATTTGATTATTTTATGATCTAGCAAGAATGAATTGAGATAATTACTTGATTTTATGATGAATCCCCATGAACCTATGGTCAACCCATGTTTTCTAGATATTGATGATTGAAAGTGGGTTATGAACTATGAAAGGTGAATTATGGAATTATGCATGTTCTTATGAAATCGATGAGATATGATGTAGATTGCTTTAAGAGTAAAAACATATATGTTGTTATTGGGTTAATTGTTGTGAAAGGGTTGCTCACATAACTACTTCATGCATGAATGTGAATGGTTTTCTCATATAAATAATTCTAAGGTTGAAAGGTCTTCTCCCCTATAATGAATTAAAGTAAGGAGCTATTCCAAGAATGGTGCAAGTGGCTATTACCCATGACCTCTAATGAAAGACAAGAGGCGATTATCCATGTCACATGATGTAAGGACAAGAGGCGATTACCCAAGTCCCTTAAATAAAGATGAATAAAAATAGTAGATATTCCCTGGAAGTTATGCTTACCACCGAATGGACAAGTGACGATTACCTATGTCCCATAAACTATATGCCATCATAGGATTGTCTAGATAGACATTAGCTAGTGGATCCACGTAAGCTAGAAAGTTTATGGTCTTACCTTGGCAAGTAGGACACCCCTTTTTAGTGTGGGTGACACCGGAGTCTATGTTAATAGCTCTCATGATCTTACATGTCGGTTCAAGGTAATTCTCCAACACTAATGAATCAATGTTACTTCGAGAAGTATGTCACATGTGTTTAAGATGACGTTTATTTGCATTGACCATATTTTATTACTTATTTCCTAAAAACACATTTCATATATCATGTTTTATCTTGGTCATTGCATTTCATGAAGATATCTCTTTTAAGCATGTTTTCAAATGTTTTATGCATGGCTGTCATACTTGGTACATGTTTATACTGAATCATACTCTTGCCCACATTTCTCCAAATGTAGGATCTGACATGACAAATTCACATTTCCATGGCTAGGGATCTCATATAAAATATTGAAGATTGGTGAGTCTTCATCACTCGAGGACTGACCTTGATTTTCTTTTTGACCTTACTTTCAATTTTTGAACTTGATGTAGAGGCTATACTCCAATCAATCTTGTGTACTGGATGGCTTTGAGATGATGTTTAGACTTTTGCTTTTCTCTATATAACTTTTATATGTTTAAACTGTCTTCTAAGTCATTTTATTCTATTATCTTGTATGATGAATGCTAAGTGGCTTGTATAGGGCCTCTCGGGATCTTATACGCCATGTTACGCCTAAGGGATACCTTCGGTCGTGAAAAACTTGGTAATTAGAGCACAATGTTTAGAAAGGTCTTAGGAAGTCTCATAAGCCACGACGAGTAGAGTCTTGCTCATGACTGTGAAACACACCACATTTATGAATAAGAAGATGTAAGACGTTAAGGAAACTCCACTTCTTTTATCACTCTAAAGTCATGCAATAGATTTTGACTCTATAATGTCTCTCTCCTAATCTTTATCCGATGCTCTACATGATATGGCCACTAAAAGGCATATGCTAGAAGGAATGTAGGAGAGAATGCGAATTAATAGGCTCTTCCTAAAGCTCGTCAAGTTCTGGTCGATCCTTTGGCTGAGCAAGTGACTAATGCGGACTTTAGGGCTTCTTTTCAAGTGTTGGTTCAAGCGAAGATGGCCCAATCCAATACGGAGGTTGTGGCTCCCGTAAACCCAAATATGGGTACAGTGGCATCTAGAGTGAGGGATTTCACTAGAATGAATCCTCCAGAGTTTCATAGTTCTAAGATTGAGGAGGACCCTCAAGAGTTCATTCATGAGGTTTACAATGTGTTAATGATCATTGGAGTTACACCAGTGGAAAAGGCAAAATTGGCCGCTTACCAACTTAAGGGTGTTGCTCAAATATGGTTCAACCAATGGAAAGAAGGGAGGATAGTAGATGTGGGTTCTCTTGATTGGGAAAAGTTTAAAGTTGCCTTCCTTGATAGGTTCTTTCCCCTTGAGATGAGGGAGGCAAATATTCTTGAGTTCATCAACTTTCGGTTAGGAAATATGAGTGTCAAGGAATATGCTTCGAATTTGACACAATTATCTTGATATGCTCCTACTATGGTTGCCGATCCTTGGGCAAGGATGAGTAATTTTTTTTGGGAGTGTCCGAGATGGTGGTTAAAGAATGTCATACCGTTATGCTTGTCAATGATATGGACATTTCTCGTCTTATGGTTCATGCTCAACAAATAGAAGAGGAGAAACTTAAGGAAAGGTCTAGGTAGACAAAGAAAGCTAAGACCGGTGATGGTAACTTTTCACATTCAAGGTCCGATGGAGATGGTCGTCCTAAGTTTCGCTAATGGTTTTTCGGTCAAGTTTCATCCAATGCTACCCTTAAGTTAAACAAAGATAGGGTGTCTAACCTAATCCTCAAGGAGGAAATGATAGTGGATCTTTATTGCCTAATTGTGCTAAGTGTGGAAGAAGCATGAGGGTAGATGTCTCATGGGTTCCAATGCTTGCTTTGGTTGTGGTAAGATGGACTACAAGATAAGGGATTATCCCTTAGTTGCTAAGAATGAGGGAGATACTTGTTAACGGGAAAAACCTAATCCTTCATCCGTTCTTAGTGGAAGCCAAAAGAAAAAGAAATTTTATTCACTTTAGATTCGTGGTGAGCAAGAGGGTTCCCCCGATGTGGTTACCGGTATGTTGAAAGTCTTCCAACTTGATGTTTACGCTTTACTTGACCCCGGTGCTACCTTGTCTTTTATGACGCCATATATGGCTAGGAGGTTTGATATTCTTTTGGATGTGTTGTTAGATAATTTTTCTGTCTCTACTCCTGTTTGCGATTCTGTGTGGCTAAGGGGGTATATAGAAAATGTCTCATCTCCTTACCCCATAGAGTCACTCATGTTGACCTTGTAGAGCTTGATATGATAGATTTCGATGTTATCCTTGGTATTGATTGGTTACATGCATGTTATGCTTCTATGGATTATAGAACCCATGTAGTCAAGTTTCTGTTTCCAAATCTTATCCTAAAGTGGAAAGGGGGAAATTCTATGCCTAAGGGTCAGTATTTCTCTTGTCATAAAGCTAGAAAGATGATTTCGAAAGGTTGCATTTACCATCTAGTTAGGGTGAGGGATACAAATTTCAAGACCCCTACTCTTGAGTTTGTCCTTGTTGTAAATGAATTTTTGGAAGTGTTTCAAGATGATTTACTCGGTATTCCTCCCGAAAGGGAAATATACTTCGGAATTGACCTTATCCCATATATGCAACATATTGATATTCCTTCTTATTGTATGGCTCCGATAGAACTTAAAGAATTAATGGAGCAATTGAGAGATTTGTTGGATAAGGGTTTCATCTAACCAAGTATCTCTCCATGGGATGCTTTAGTTTTGTTTGTTAGAAAGAAAGATGGTTCGCTTCGTATGCGTATTGACTACCGACAATTGAATAAGGTTACCATTAAGAATAATTTTCCTCTTTCAAGGATAGATGATTTGTTTGACCAACTTCAAGGAGAAAGCTACTTCTCTAAGATTGAACTTCGTTCGGGTAATCACCAATTGAGGGTGAAGGAAGATGACATTCTGAAGACAACTTTTTGAAATCGGTATGGTCATTATGGGTTTTTAGTGATGTCATTTGGGTTGACTAATGCTCCAGTGGCATTTATGAATTTGATGAATATGGTGTTTAGACAATACATTAACATGTTTGTGATTGTGTTAATTGATGATATATTGGTCTATTCGAGGAGTGAAGATGAGCATACCAATCATTTGAGAGTTGTGTTGCAAGTCCTCAAGGACCAACAACTCTTTGCAAAGTTTAGCAAATGTGAGTTTTGGCTAAGGTCCATGGATTTTCTTTGGCATGTTATTTTCGGTAAGGGTATTGAAGTAGATCCTAAGAAGATGGATGCGGTTAAGAGTTGGCCTAAACCTCTATCCCCTTCGGATATTAGGAGTTTCTTGGATTTAGCCAGTTACTATAGAAGGTTTGTTGAAGGATTTTCTTCGATTGCTTCTTCATTGGTGGTATTGACACAAAAAAGGTTAAGTTCATATGGTCTGAAGCGTGTGAAAAGAGTTTTCAAGAATTAAAAGATAGACTTACTTCCACTCTGGTGTTGACATTACTAGAAGGGACTAATGGCTTTGTTATTTATTGTGATGCCTCAAGAATTGGGTTAGGGTGTGTTCTTAGGAAAAATGGGAAAGTTATTGCCTATACTTCAAGGTAACTTAAGATTCATGAGAAGAATTACCCTACCCATGACCTTGAACTAGCGGCGGTTGTTTTTGCCTTAAAGATTTGAAGGCATTATTTGTATGGTGTTCATGTAGATGTCTTTACCAACCATAAGAGTTTACAATATGTGTTTAATAAGAAATATCTAAATATTTGCCAAAGGTGGTGGCTTGAGTTATTGAAGGATTATGACATGAGTTTTCTCTATCACCCACGTAAAGTGAATGTGGTGGTGGATGGTCTTAGTGGATATTCGATGGGCAGTGTTTCTCATGTTGAGGATAATAAGAAAGAGTTAGTTTGAGATGTTCATAGATTGGCCCGATTAGGTGTTTAGTTAGTTAACTCTACCAAGGGTGGTGTTATAGTTTACAATGGTTTAGAATAATCTTTTGTGACTGATGGGAAGGCCAAGCAAGGTCTTAATCCAATTTTGGTTGAATTGAAGGAAGTAGTGCTTTAAAAGTCAGTTGAGGCTTTCTCTCAAGGGGGAGATGGTGTACTTCAATATCAAGGTCGTTTGCGTGTTCCTAATGTACGTAACTTTAGAGAAAAGTTCTTGTCAGAAGACTATAGTTCTCGATATTCTATTCACCCGGTAGCCACCAAGATGTACCGTGACTTTTAGGAGGTCTATTGATGGAATGGGATGAAGAAGGATATTGAGGAATTTGTGGTTATGTGTCCTAATTGTCAACAAGTGAAAGTTGAGCATCAAAAGCAGGGGGATTTCTCTCAAGATATTAGCATTCCTACTTGGAAGTGGGCAGATTTGAACATGGACTTCATTGTTGGTTTGCCTCGTACCCGGCGACAACATTATTCGATTTGGGTTATTGTAGATAGAATGATGAAATTGACTCATTTCATTCCCTTCAGGATTTCTTATTTGGCGGAGGAGTACACTAAATTGTATTTGAAGGAAATGGTGAGGTTGCATGGAGTGCCCTTATGCATTATCTCTAATCGTGGTACCCAATTCACTTCTTAGTTTTGGAAATCTTTCCAAAAAGGTTTTGGTACTCGTGTTAAGCTTAGTACAACCTTTTATCAAGAAACTGATGTACAAGCAGAGCATACCATCTAAACTTTGTAAGATATGCTTAGAGCATGTATCATTAGCTTCAAGGGTAATTGGGTTGACTATTTGCCTTTGATTGAGTTTGCATATAACAATAACTATCACTCAAGTATTGATATGGCTGCATTTGAGGCCTTTTGTGGTAGGAGGTGTAGATCTCTTATAGTTTGGTTTGAGGTGGGTGAAGTTGCCCTATTAGGTCTTGAATTGGTGCATGAGGCTATGGAGAAAGTTCCGCTTATTATAGAAGGATTAGAAACGGCCCAAAGTCGACGAAAGTCCTATGCCGATGTTAGGAGAAGCTATCTTGAGTTCGATGTACATGATTGGATATACTTGAAAATTTCACCTATAAAGGGTGTAATGAGGTTTGGGAAGAAAGGGAAGCTTAGTCCCCGTTGTGTGGGCCCATATTAGATTTTAAGGCGGATTGGTAAGGTTGCTTATGAACTTGCATTGCCTAATGAATTGGCATTAGTACATCCAATTTTCCATGTTTCATTGTTGAAAAAGTGTGTTGGAGATCCGACATCTATAGTTCCCTAAGAAGTATTTGGAGTTGAGGAAAATCTTTCTTATAAGGAAGTTTCAGATGATATTTTAGACCGACAAGTTAAGAAGTTGAGAAATAAAGAAGTTGCTTCCGTGAAAGTTCTTTGGAGGAATCAGTTAGTTGATGGTGCTACTTGGGAGGCCGAGGCCGATATGATGTCCCGCTATCCTCATCACTTTCCCTCCGTTCCTACTTTAGCTTGAGGTATTTAGATCTGCATGGTTTATTCTTTGGTGTCACGTGTCTTAGATATTTCCATGATTTTCCTTAGTTATGCATGTTCTAGAAAAGCTTAAATTTTGAGAAAATGAGTTTACTTGATTGATTTCTACTTGTTTATGTGCACTGAGTATGAAATGCATATAGACTTCATGATATGATTTTTTGAACATGCTTTAGCTTGGAGTTGATGTTTTCTCCTCATATATGTGTATTTAAGTGATTTCATGCATGTTGGGCTGTTAGGTTGAGTTCCTATCCTTTATATGATGACTTGAATCCCATTCAAGGACGAATGTTCCCAAGGGGAAGATATTCTAACACCTCAGATTCAAGAAACGGCTAAAAAGGAGTAATGGGGAAGAACTCACTGTAACATCTCGCAACTAGAAAGAACTAGAACGAAGTTTAAAATCTGGAAATAGTTATTTTTGGAAAGTATAAGGAAATCTGAATTTTTTTTAAGTTAAAGTGAGTTTTAGGTCAACTTCAAACGATCATAACTCCTAGCTCAAGATGAGTTAGATGTATTTCCAGATATGGCTGGAAAACTTTTGGAAATATCTTTCCAACGCCGCCAAGATTACATGAATCCGAGCTCTTATGAGTGAGATACGCCCATTGGAAGATAGGCTGTTCAAATAAGAAAATGTCCAATCCGGATTTTTGAAGGGTATTTCAGTCTTTTCCTTATCCAATTAATTAAATTCGTTTTAGTGAATTAATTAAGGGTCTAAACTGAACCTTGTCGGTCTTACGCTTTTGGAAAAGAGTAAGGGTTTTAGAGAAGAGGAAAGAAGAGGAGAAAAGAGAAGGAGAAGCAAGGAAATCGTCAAGTTCGTCGAGTTGAGCTTGTGTATTTCGTCGGGGTGATCCCTACAAGGTATGTGAGTTTCTCATAGAGTTGGGTTCGTTCACCCACGCGCCAAACATGTTTAGCTCAGCGAAATTCGTCCTAAAAGAGTTTGAAAGTTGATGTTCTTGACATGAATTCTTGAATTTGAATGTTGTTTTTGAATTGGGATGAATTGAGAAGTTTTTGAGTTCGTTATGTCGCATTATAGAGTCGTTTCGAGTTAGGTTCTTAGGTACAATTACTGGGTATCTGTATCTAAAGGTAATTTGTGAAAAAGAACTAAGGTTGGGTGATTTGGGGCTAGAAAACAAAGAAGAAATTTCGTCGCACGAAATTTGAGTATGGGAGCGCGTCGCGCGACCTGTTCCCAGAATTTAAAATTTTGCTCAGTGTCACGGAACTGACACAAGGTGTTCTTCCTCAAAAGACGTTTTGGAATCAAAATTTAATTATGCCTCCGCGTCGCGGACCCACCTACAAATCTTGATTTTCGGTCTTTTCTCATGTTTAGCTATCTAAAATCATTCCTAAACAACATGAGATCTTTCCAAACACCAACCATAATCCTTGATTCCATAATTCAATTCAAGGATCAGTTAAGAGTGAAGTCAAGAGCAGTTAAGATCAAAGTCAAGAGAAGTCAAAGAGTCAGTAAGAGAAGTTCATTTCAAGTTTTCTTAAGTCTTTTACAAACGTTTTAACTTTGTTTTAAGATTTAGGTTTTGAGTTCAGTAAAGAGTAAAGCTTGAAGTTCATTTCTTCAAAAGTATATGGGTACTATGTAATCCCAGAGAGTTTAAAAGGTTTTCACATTTAAACAAGAAAGGAAACCTCCATTTCCAAAGAGCCTTCGGGGCTAATTTTTCAGAAAAGAGTAAATGCTTTCATAATTAAGCAAGAGGGGAAACTTTGATTTCCAAAGATAGCCTTTGTGTTAAAGTTTTTGTAGCACTAATCTCAAATCACAGAAGAAGTATGTTTTTAAAACATAAGAGCTAATATTATATTTTTGGGAGTAGTATTGAGCACCGTATGGGGATGCGAGTTCAAACTAACTCAAGTCTCCATAAACCATGTACCCATCATGGGTAAAAAAGGGTCATACTTTTTAGATGAATCCTCTTTGCATACACTAGTGGATCCACTTAGTAGTTCAGGTCCTATACCGCAGCAAGGTATAGGATGGCCTGGGCAGCATGGGGCTAATAACGATGTATCATCACTATAGTTCTTAAGTGGTGGTTGTCGATTAGAGAAACTCCCATAGCAGTAATTGCATGGTTCCTCAAGGGTTTCTGCTTAGTATGGATGGGGGTATGCGACTTCATTCATGCATTGCACAAGTAGATTTTGAGAGGGATCATGATATATCTTTTATGATTTTATGATTATGAGTTGACAACATGTTTTAAACAGTTTTCTTTTTCTTTATATTGCACTTGTCTTAAACTACTTTATAATGAAATGAGTTCAGTTAAGTATTCATGAGTTCAGAAGAGCCAAGGTAAGTGTTTCTTTCAGATCCTTTTCAAGCCTATGATATGTTTAGCTTTCCAACTCACATACACGTACATTCAATGTACTGATGCCAGTTGGCCAACATCGTCTTATGATGCAGACACAGGTAACTAGGATCGGCATTCCGGTGCATCGTTGATCCAGTGAGCAGTTCAGAGTCTGTTGGTGAGCCTCCTTGCATTCCGAAGGATCCATTTCATTGTTTTCTAGTTTAGTTCCTTAGGATATTGTGGGGTTTGTGCCAACATCTATCTCAGTTCTTATTAGAGGCTTCATAGACAGTCAGATGTTAGTTCTTTAGCCTTTTCATTTTCATTATTCCATGTTGAGACTTGAGTTTACCTTAATGGCCAGTTGAATATTTCTTTATAACATTCCAGTTTATTATATGAACTTATCTTTGTTGAGTGTAAGTCTTCCGCTGAGTTAAGTAAGCTAGGCCAAGGGTTCACTTGGGGCCAGCAATGGTCTTCGAGTGCCAGTCCCGCCCAGGGTGTAGGCTCGGGGCGTGATAAACTTGGTATTAGAGCACAGAGTCCAAGAGTCCTAGGGAGTGTATGAAGCCGTGTATGTAGAGTTCTATTTATCGGTGTGAAGCACGCCACATCTATGATTAGGAGACTGCAACATTTATGAAGATTTCTCACTTCTTTCATATTCATTTCGTAAGTTAGAGTTTGATCTCTAAAAAGTTTCCCTCTAATTTGTGCTTGCGCGTGTTTTCACACAATCATGCCTCCACGAAGAGCAGTCAGAGGTTGTCCTGCTAGGATAAATGTCGAGGAATAAGGGGTACCTAATGCACTAGAAATGCAACCCCAAGGAGAGGTCACCAATACTGAATTTCGTGAAGCTATCCGGATGTTACGTCAAGTTGCGACCTATCAAGTTGGACAGAGAGGTAATCTACATGAAGTGGATGATACTTCAAGGATCCGTGAGATTTTAAGGATGAACCCGCCAAGCTTCAGAGGTTCAAGTGTCATTGGGGATCCAGAGAACTTCATTGAGGAGCTGAAAATGTTACTTGATGTGATGTATGCTGCTGATGCGGAGAGGGTGGAACTAGTTGCATACCAAATGAAGAGTGTCGCTAGAATTTGGTTCGACCAATGGAAAAAGAATAGGGCTGAGGATGCGCCAATAGTGAGTTGGGTTGTGTTTGAGAGTGCTCTCATGGGTCGTTTCTTTCCTCGTGAGTTGTGAGAAGCAAAGATAAGAGAGTTTCTCACCCTTAATCCAGAGTCTATGAGTGTTCATGAGTATAGTCTGAAGTTAACACAACTTTCCCGCTATGCTCCGGAGATGGTTGTTGACATGCGGAGCATGAAGAGTTTATTTGTAACTGGGTTGTCTCGTCAGTCAAGAAAGTTAGTCAAGGGAGCTATGCTGATAGTGGATATGGACCTAGCAAGGTTTATGATCCATGTACAACAAGTTGAGGATGATAAGCTGAAGGATAGAGAAAAGTTTAAGAATAAGAGGGCTAAGACATCAGGGAACGAGTTTAGAGCTAAGCCTGCCTATTCTCAGGGTAGTACGTCGCAAAGGGGTAGTAAACCTCCTGCATGCACCAAGTGTGGTAGGAACCACTCAGGTATTGGTCGTGAAGGCTCCACTAGTTGTTTCAAGTGTGGTCAAACTGGGCAATTCATGCGAGGGTGTCCAAAGAACAAGCAGGGAAATGGTAATGGGGAAACAGAGCCCAGTCTTCTTCAGTTGCTCCACCAGACAGAATTGCGCCTAGAGGGGCAACTTCTGGTACTGGCGGAGGAACAAACCGCTTATATGCTATCTACAGTCGCGAAGAGGAAGAGGATTTGCCAGATGTTGTCCCAGGAGCGAGTTTATCTTTTATAACTCCATATGTTGCCATGAACTTTAATGTTATTCCTAAGAAACTTAGTGAACCATTCAGTGTTTCTACACCTGTTGGTGAGTCCATTCTAGCAGAGAGAGTTTATCATGATTGTCCCGTTTCTATCTATCACAAGAGTAGCATGGCTAATTTAATTGAGTTAGACATGATAGATTTTGATGTCATTCTAGGTATGGACTGGCTTCGTGCATGTTATGCCTCAGTTGATTGTAGGAGTCGAGTAGTCATGTTTCAGTTTCCAAATGAGCCAGTCTTAGAGTGGAAAAGCAGTTCAGCAGTGCCTAAGGGTCATTTCATTTCGTACCTTAAGGCAAGAAAGTTAGTTTCTAAGGGGTGTGTCTATCACTTAGTCCTAGTTAATGACTCAAGTGTTGAGGTACCTCCTATTCAGTCAGTTCCAGTAGTAAGAGAGTTTCCAGACATCTTTCCAGATGATCTTCCTGGAGTCCCTCCTGAGAGGGAGATAGACTTTGGTATAGATCTTCTTCCAGATACTCCTCCAATATCTATTCTGCCATATAAAATGGCACCAACCGAGTTGAAAGAGCTTAAAGAGTAGTTAAAAGATCTCTTAGATAAGGGCTTTATTCGACCAAGTGTCTTACCTTGGGGTGCTCCGGTCTTATTTGTGAGAATCAAAGATGGTTCCCTTAGGATCTGTATAGATTATCGTTAGTTGAATAAGGTTACCATCAAGAACAAGTATCCTCTCCCAAGGATTGATGATCTTTTCCATCAGCTTCAGGGTGCCTCTTGTTTTTCGAAGATAGACCTCAGATCTGGCTACCATCAGTTAAAAGTAAGGGAATGTGATATTCCCAAGATAGTATTCAGGACCCGTTATGGTTATTATGAGTTTTTGGTCAGGTCGTTCGATTTAACTAATGCACCAGCAGCGTTCATGGACCTTATGAATAGAGTATTCAAACCTTATTTTAGATATGTTTGTTATCATTTTCATTGCTGACATACTAATCTATTCAAGGAATGAAGAAGATCATGCTAGTCATCTCAGAGTAGTTTTTCAGACTTTGAAGATAGGGAGTTATATGCTAAATTCCCTAAGTGTGAATTTAGGCTTGAGTTTATGGTATTCTTAGGCCATATTGTGTCTGGAAAGGGAATTAAAGTTGATTCTCAGAAAATTGAGGCAGTGCAGAATTGACCTAGACCCACATCTCCAACTGATATTAGGAGTTTCTTGGGTTTGGCTAGCTATTATAGAAGGTTTATCGAGAGATTTTTTTATCTATTTCATCTCCTTTGACCAAGTTAACTTAGAAGACAGTGGAATTTCAATGGTCTGAAGCTTGTGAGAAAAACTTTTGGGAATTGAAAAAGAGGTTGACTACTGCCCCAGTGTTGACCTTACCAGAAGGTGCTCCAGGTTTCGTGGTGTATGGTGATATGTATAGAGTTGGTTTGGGTTGTGTGTTAATGAAGAATGACAATGTTACAACTTAGGCCTCCAGACAGTTAAAAGTTTATGAGAAGAACTCCCCAACCAATGACTTACAATTGACTGTTGTAGTATTCACTTTGAAGATATGGTGCCAGTATTTGTATGGTGTTCATGTTGATGTATTCACTGATCATAAGAGCCTTCAATAGGTGTTCACTCAGAAAGAGCTTAATCTCAGACAAAGGAGGTGGTTAGAATTACTCAAAGATTATAACATGAGTATTGTTTATCACCCAGGTAAAGCTAATGTTGTTGCTGATGCCTTGATAAGGTTGACTATGGGTAGTACCACCCATTTTGAGGAAGATAAGAAAGAGTTAGCAAAAGATGTGCATAGGCTTGCACGCTTAGGAGTCCGACTCATGGATTCCACAAAAAGAGGAATAGTGGTGATGAATGGGGCTGAATCATCATTAGTGTCATAAGTAAAAGGCGAGCAAGACCAAGACCTATCTTGCTTGAATTGAAGGCAAATGCTGATATGCAAAAAGTATTAGCCTTTGAACAAGGGGGAGATGGTGTGTTGAGACATCAAGGTAGGTTGTGTGTACCAATGGTGGATGGAACCCAAGAGAGGATCATGGAGGAAGCTCATAGCTCCAGATATTCCATTCATCTAGGCTCCACCAAGATATACCATGACTTGAGAGAAGTATATTGGTGGAATAGTATGAAGAAGAGATATCCACATCTCTTCGAACCCAGAGGAATTCTAGATCTATGTACTAATCCTTTCTTAGTATTTATTTACAAGTTCACATATTGTTTTGCATTTACTTGTGGGTGTTTGAACTGTATGTTTGATGTGACACCCTTAGCCTAGTAAGAGTAATCTCATTCGAGGACGAATGTTACCAAGGGGGAGATATTGTAACATTTCGCAACTAGAAAGAACTAGAAGGAAGTTTAAAATCTGGAAATAGTTATTTTTGGAAAGTATAAGGAAATCTGGAAAATTTCAAGCAACTTAAAGTGAGTTTTTGGTCAACTTCAATCGATCATAACTCCTAACTCAGGATGAGTTAGATGTATTTCCAGATATGTTTGGAAATATTTTGGAACGATATTTCCAACACCACCAAGATTGCGCGAATCTGAGTTCGTATGAGTGAGATACACCCATTGGAATTTGGGTTGTTCAAATAAGGAAATGTCCAATCGGATTTTTGAAGGGTATTTCAGTCTTTTCCTTATCCAATTAATTAAATTAGTTTTAGTGAATTAATTAAGGATCTAAACTGAACCTTGTCAGTTTTACGCTTTTGGAAAAGAGTTAGGGTTTTAGAGAAGAGGAAAGAAGAGGAGAAAAGAGAAGGAGAAGAAAGGAAATCATCAAGTTCGTCGAGTTTAGCTTGTGGATTTCATCGGGGTGATCCCTACAAGGTATGTAAGTCTCTCATAGCGTTGGGTTCATTCACCCACGCGCCAAACATGTTTAGTTCAGCAAAATTCATCCTAAAAGAGTTTGAAAGTTGATGTTCTTGACATGAATTCTTGAATTTGAATGTTGTTCTTGAATTGGGATGAATTGAGAAGTTTCTGAGTTCGTTACATCGCATTATAGAGTAATTTCAAGTTAGGTTCTTAGGTACAATTGCTGGGTATCTGTATCTTAAGGTAATTTGAGAAAAAGAACCGAGGTTGGGTGATTTGGGGCTAGAAAACGAAGAAGAAATTTCAACGGACGAAATTTAAGTATGGGAGCGCGTCACGCAACCTGTTCCCAGAATTGAAAATTCTGCTCCGTGTCGTGGAGTGGACACGAGGTGTTCTGCCTCAAAAGACATTTTTGGAACCAAAATTTAATTATGCCTCCACGTCGCGGATATTCAGCTTCGTGTTGCGGAGCTGACACGAGGTGTTCTGCCTCAAAAGACGTTTTCAGAACAAAAATTTAATTATGCATCCGCGTCGCGGACCCACCTTCAAATTTTAATTTTCGGTCTTTTCTCATGTTTAGCTATCTAAAATTACTTATAAACAACATGAGATCTTTCCAAATGTCAATCATAATCCTTGAATCCATAATTCAATTCAAGGATCAGTTAAGAGTCAAGTCAAGAACAGTTAAGATCAATGTCAAGAGAAGTCAAAAGTCAGTAGGATAAGTTCATTTCAAGTTTTCAGAAGTCTTTTACAAACGTTTTAACTTTGTTTTAAGATTTAAAGTTTTGAGTTCAGTAAAGAGTAAAGCTTGGAGTTCATTTCTTCAAAAGTATATGGGAACTATGTATTCCCAAAGAGTTTAAAATATTTTCACATTTAAACAAGAAAGGAAACCTCGATTTCCAAAGAGTCTTCGGGCTAGCTTTCAGAAATGAGTAAATGTTTTCATAATTAAGCAAGAGGGGAAACTTTGATTCCCAAGATAGCCTTTGAGCTAAGGTTTTGAGCACTATTCTCAAATCACAGAAGAAGTATGTTTTAAAACATAAGAGCTAATATTATATTTTTGGGAGTAGTATTGAGCACCGATATGGGGATGCAAGTTTACACTAACTCAAGTCTCCATAAACCATGTAGCCATCATGGGTAGAAAAGGGTCATACCTTTTAGATGAATCCTTTTCGCATAGACTAGTGGATCCACTTTGTAGTTCAGATCCTATACCACGACAAGGTATAGGATGGCCCGGGCAGCGTGGGGCTAATAATGCTTTATCATCACTATAGTTCTTAAATGTTGGTTGTCGGTTAGAGAAACTCCCATAACAGTAATTGCATGGTTCCTCAAGGGGTTCTGCTTAGTATGGATGGGCGTATGTAACTTCATTCATGCATTGCACAAGTAGACTTTGAGAGGGATCATGATATGTCTTTCATGATTTTATGATTATGAGTTGACAACATGTTTTAAACAGATTTCTTTTTCTTTATATTGCACTTGTCTTAAACTGATTTATAATGAAATGAGTTCAGTTAAGTATTTATGAGTTGAGAAGAGCCAAGGTAAGTGTTTCTTTCAGATCCTTTTCAAGCCTATGTTATGTTTAGCTTTCCAACTCGTATACTCGTACATTCAATGTATTGATGCTAGTTGGCCTGCATCGTCTTATGATGCAGACACAGGTAACTAGGATCGGCATTCCGGTGCATCGTTGATCCGGTGAATAGTTCAGAGTCTGTTGGTGAGCCTCTTTGCATTCCGGAGGATCCATTTCATTGTTTTCTAGTTTAGTTCATTAGGATATTGTGGGGTTTGTCCCAACATACATCTCAGTTGTTATTAGAGGCTTGATAGACAGTTAGATGTTAGTTCTTTAGTCTTTTCATTGTCATTATTCCATGTTGAGACTTGAGTTTACCTTAATGGCCAGTTGAATGTTCCTTTATAACATTATAGTTTATTATATGAACTTATCTTTGTTGAGTTTAAGTCTTCTGCTGAGTTAAGTAAGCAAGGCCAAGGGTTCACTTGGGGCCAACAATGGTCTTCGAGTGCCAGTCCCGCCTAGGGTGTAGGCTCGAGGCGTGACATTCACGGGACAATACCTAAACCATAGACCATCCACAGAGCCCTAGACGGGTCGTGAAGGGGACAACAACCAGTGTGATAGCCCATGGAAAGTCTCCCAGGGCAGGCTAAGCATAGACCCTTTCCACGAGGGCCTTAATGGCCTGTGTAAAGGTGGACCGGTCATTATGACGCCCATGTGGGGGAGGCAGAACCAACCCTAAAGTTGGCTTCTTCCCACGAGCCCCTAGACGGGTCATGAAGAGGCAACGACTCATCAAGGTGGTCGTGAAGGGCCAAGACAAAAGGGGGCCTCTCCCTAGGCCATTGGTCAAGGACCACGACTGCCACAACGGTCGTGAGGTCCTTGACAGCTCGTGAAGTCCACCATCTAGTGGTTGCGTCAACTTTAAGTCAGGAACTTTTGGGTCTTCTCCTAATTATTTTATCCTGACACTGTGTCGCTTTGCCCTTACCTTGAAGTCTTATAAAATTGTATTTAATCCCAAATGTCCCCAATTGAAATCATTCTCTCAAATTTCCTAAAAAAAAGAACAAGTCTTCCTCTCCAAAATAATTCTCTCTCTAGAAAGATTGAAGAAGAAGGAATCAACCGACGGTTTAAAGTCAATCCTCCAATTCCACCATTGAAGGCTAGCTTTTGACAATAAGGTATGATATTTTCAATCCATGGAGCCCTTTCCTCCATGGAGTTCTCAGATTCTCCAATTTATAAAGTTAGAATTCTCCAATTGAGTTAGGGTTTTGTTCCATGCCATGGGTTACTTTAAATATTGAGTTATTTGGTTGTTTTATGATCTAGAAAGCATGAATTTAGATAATTACATGATTATATGATGAATCCCGATTAACCCATGTCCAATCCATGCTTTCTAGGTATTGATGCTTGAAAGTGGGTTTTGAACTATGAAAGGTGACTTACGGAATTATGCATGTTCTTCTAAAATTGATGAGATATGGTGTAGATTGCTTTAAGAGTAAAATCATATATGTTGTTATTGGGTTAATTATTGTGAAAGGGCTGCTCACATAACTACTTCATGCATGGATGTGAAAGGTTTTCTCACATAAAGAATTCTAAGGTTGAAAGGGCTTCTCACCTATAGTGAATTAAAGTAAGGAGCTATTCCAAGAATGGGGCAAGCGGCAATTACCCATGACCTTTAATGAAAGACAAGAGACGATTATCCATGTCACATCATGTAAGGATAAGAGGAAATTACCCGTGTCCCTTAAAGAAAGATGATTAAGTATAATAGATATTCCAAAGGATTTATGCTAAGCACCGAGTGGACAAGTGGCGATTACCCATGTCCCATAAACTATGTGCCGACATAGGATTGTCTAGATAGATATTAACTAGTGGATCCATGTAAGTTAGAGAGTTCATGGTCTTACCTTCGCAAGTAGGACACCTTTTTTTGGTGTGAGAGACACCAAATTATATGTTAATAGCTCACATGGTTTTACATGTCGGTTAAAGGTAATTTTCCCACATTAATGAATCAAGGTTACTTCATGAAGTATGTCACATGTGTTTAAGATGACGTTTATTTGCATTGACCATGTTTTATAACTTATGTCCTCTAAACCCCTTTAATATTTCATGTTTTAGCTTGGTCATTATATCTCATGAAGGTATCTCTTTTAAGTATGTTTTCAAATGTTTTATGCATGGCTATCATACTTGGTACAAGTTTGTACTAACACATAATATTGCCTACATTTTCCCAAATGTAGGATCCGGCCTTACAGATTCACACTTCCGTGGCTAGGGATCTCATAAAGAAGATTTAAGATTGGTGAGTCCTCATCACCCATGGACTGAGCTTCACTTTATTTTTGTCCGTATTTTCAGTTTTTGAACTTGATGTTTGGGCTATGCTCTGATCAATCTTATGTACTAAATGACTTTGAGACGATGTTTAGACTTCTGCTTTTCTCAATAAAATTTTTATATGCTGAAACTGTCTTCTAAATCATTTTGTTATATTATATTGTATGATAAATACTAAGTGGCTTGTATGGGGCCTCTCGGGGTATTATACATCATGTTACACATAGGGGCTACCTTGGGTCAGGACAGAAAAATGACTATTCTGTGTGATTTACGCTTAGCACCAACAGGATATTGAGATGGGAGCTCTCCCATTAGTAGAGGTTGGGTTTCTAGTAGAAATATCCTTATCCCATACCTATGTCCACCCGTAGGATGATTGTCTTAGATATACATTAGCTAGTGGATCCATATCAGCTAGAAGTTCATGGTCTTACCTTGGGAATTAGGATACTCCTTTTCGGTGTGAGGTAGACACCAAATTTCGTGTTGATAACAAACTTGGTCTTATATGTCGGTTAAAAGTAAATATCCCACAATAATGAACTAAGGTTACATCAAGAAGTATCTCACACGTATTTTAAGATGATGTCTATTTGCATTGACCATTTTTATGACTTATGTCTTCTAACCCTTTTTATATAATGTTTTAGCTTGGTTATTGCATCTCAAGAAGATATCCCTCTTTAAGCATGTTTGCAAATCTTTTATGCAAGGCTATCATACTTGGTACATATTTGTACTAACACATACTCTTGCCTAAATTTACCCAAATGTAGGGTACGACCTTACAGATTCGCACTTCCATGGCTAGGGATCTCATATAGAAGATTGAATATTGGCGAGTCCTCATGTTCCAAGGACCAATCTTTGGTTTCCCTTTGTCTTTACTTTCAATTTTGAAATTTGATGTACGGTCTACGCCCCGATCAATGTTATGTACTAGATGGCTTTGAGACGATGTTTTGGACTTCCACTTTTCTTTATAAAACTTTTATATGTTGAAACTATCTTTTAATACTTTTATATTCTATTATCTGGTATGATGAATTCTAAGTGGCTTGTATGGGGCCTCTCGGGGTCATATACACTATGTTTCACCTAGGGCTACCTTGGGTCATGACAAACTTGGTTATTAGAGAACAAAGCTTAGAAAGGTCCTAGGAAGTCTTCATAAGCCACGTCAAGTAGATTCTTGTTCATGAGAGTGAAGTGCGCCACATTTATGAATGAGAGACTATAAGATGGTTAGGAAACTCCACTTCTTTCATTACTCTAAAGTTGTGCGATAGTGTTCAAATCTATAATGTCTCTCTCCTAATCTTTATTCGATGCTCTATAGGATATGGCCACTCGAAGGGCATATGCTAGAAGAAATGCAAATCAAGAGGCTCCTCAAGTTTTGGTCGATCTGTGGCCCAGCAAGTGAGTAATGTAGAGTTTAGGGCTGTTTTTAAAGTATTGGCTCAAGCCATGATGGCTCAAGCGAATAGGGAGGTTATAGTCCCCGTGAAATCAAATGTGGGTGCGACGACATGCAGAGTGAGGGACTTCACTACAATGAATCCTCCGAAGTTTCAAGTTTCTAAAGTTGAGGAAGACGTGTTAATGGGAGTGATGCTGGTAGAAATGGTGGAATTGGCCTCTTAGCAACTTAAGAGTGCTGCTCAAATATTGATCAACTAATGGAAAGAATAGAGATCGAAAAATGGGTGTCCTCTTGATTGGGAAAAGTTCAAAATTCCTTTCCTTGATAGGTTCTTTCCCCTTGAGATGAGGGAAAAAAAAGGAGCTCGAATTCATCAAACTTCGTCAAGAAAATATGAGTGTGAAGGAATATTCTTTGAAGTTCACACAATTATCTTGATATGCTCCTACTATGGTTGCCGATCCAAGGGTAAAGATGAGTAAGTTTGTTTCGGGTGTGTCCGAGATGATAGTTAAGGAATGTTGTACTACTAATCTTATCAATGATATGGACATTTCTCATCTCATGGTTAATGCTCAAAAATTTTAAGAGGAGAAACTTAAGGAAAAGACTAGGGAGGCAAAGAGGGCTAAACGGGTGACGGTAACTTCCGACACTCAACGTCTGATGGACATGGTAGTTCTAAGTTTTGACAAAGGTTTTCCAGCCAAAGTTCATCAAATGCTCCTCATACGTTCAACAAAGATAGGCTGTCTAACCCTAATCCTCAATGAGGGGATAATAATGAATCTTCATTGCCTACACTTACTTGTGCTAGGGGTGGAAGAAAGCGCGAGGGTAAATGCTTAGCCGGCATGGATGGTTGCTTTGGTTGTGGAAAAAGTGGTCATAAAATGAGGGATTGCCTAATTCTTGCAGCTAAAAGGAGAGAAAGTAAACGAGCCCCGTTTAGTGGTTTGGGTTCTAGTGCCACAAAGTAAAACCGAATCTATGCACTTCAGACTCGTGGGGAGCAAGAGGGTTCTCCCGAGGTGGTTACCGGTATGTTGAAAGTCTTCCAACTTTATGTTTATACTTTACTTGACCCCGATGTTACCTTGTGTTTTGTGACGCCATATGTGTCTATGAGGTTTGACATTCTTCTGGATGTGTTGTTAGAACCTTTTTTCTACCTCTATTCCTATTGGAGATTTTGTTGTGGCTAAGAGGGTCTAGAGAAAGTGTCCTATCTCCTTGTCCCATAGAGTAACTCATATTGAACTTGTAGAGCTTGATATGCTAGATTTTGATGTTATCCTTGGTATGGATTGGATGCACTCATTAGTCAAGTTTCAGTTTCCAAATGAACCCATCTTAGAGTGGAAAGGGAGAATTCTATGCCTAAGGGTCAGTTTGTCTCTTGTCTTAAACCTATAAAAATGATTTCAAAGGGTTGCATTTATCATCTAGTCAGGGTAGGCGATATAGATTCTGAGACCCCTACTCTTGAGTCGGTCCCTATTGTAAATGAGTTTCCGGAAGTGTTTCCTGATGAATTACCTAGTGTTTCTCTCGAAAGGGAAACAAACTTCGGTATTAACCTTCTCCCCAATACGAAACCTGTCTCTATTCCTCCATATCATTTGGCTCTAGTAGAGCTTAAAGAATTAAAGGAGCAATTGAAAGATTTATTGGATAATGGTTTCATCCAACCAATTATCTCTCCATGAGGTGTTCCAGTTTTGTTTGTCAGAAAGAAAAATGGTTCACTTCGTATTGTATCGACTACCGACGATTGAATAAGGTTACCGTTAAAAATAAGTGTCCTCTTCCAAGGATAGATAATTCTTTTGAACAATTTCAAGGAGCGAGATACTTCTCTAAGATTGACCTTCGGTCGTGTTATCACAAAATGAGGGTGAAGGAAGATGACATTCCGAAGATAGCTTTTTGAACTTGGTATAATCATTATAAGTTTTAAATAATGTCATTTTGTTTGATTAATGCTCTAGTCGCATTTATGAATAAGGTGTTTAGACAATACCTTGACATATTTGTTATTCTGTTCATTGATGATATATTGATCTATTCAAGGAGTGAAAGCGAGCATACCAATCATTTGAGGATTGTGTGCAAGTCCTCAAGGACCAACAACTCTTTGCAAAATTTAGTAAATGTCAGTTTTGGTTAAGGTCTGTGGCTTTTCTTGGGCATATTATTTCCACTAAGGGTATTGAGGTAGATCCTAAGAAGACGGATGCGGTCAAGAGTTGGCCTAGACCTATAACCCCTTTGGATATTAGAAGTTTCTTGGGTCTAGTCGGGTACTATAGAAGGTTTGTTGAAGGGTTCTCTTTGATTGCTTCACCATTGATGGCATTGACTTAAAAGAAGGTTAAGTTTATATGGTCCTAAGCGTGTGGAAAGAATTTTCAAGAATTGAACGATAGACTTACTTCTGCTCCGGTGTTGACTTTACCAAAAAGGACCGATGGTTTTGTTGTTTATTGTGATGCCTCAAGAATTGAGCTAGGATGTGTACTTATGAAAAATAAAAAATTCATTGCCTATGGTTCAAGGAAACTTAAAATTAATGAAAAAAATTATCCTACCCATGACCCTAAACTAGCGGCAGTTGTTTTTGCCTTAAAGATTTGGAGGTATTATTTGTATGGTGTTCATGTAGATGTTTTTACCAACCACCAGAGCTTGCAATATGTGTTTAATCAGAAAGATTTGAATCTTCACTAAAGAAGGTGGCTTAAATTATTGAAGGATTATGACATGAGTGTTCTCTATCACCCCGATAAAGCAAATGTGGTAGCGAATGCTCTTAGTCGGTTATCAATGGGTAGTGTTGCTCACATTGAAGATAATAAGAAAGAGATAGTTAGAGATGTGCATAGATTGGCCTGATTAGGTGTTCGGTTAGTTGACTCTACCAAGGGTGGTGTTTTGGTTCACAATGGTTCAGAATTATATTTTGTGGCTGATGTGAAAGCCAAGCAAGGTCTTGATCTGACTTTAGTTAATCGAAGGAGGTGGTGCTTAAAAAGTCTATTGAGGCTTTCTCCCAAGGGGGAGATGGAGTGCTTCGATATCAAGGTCATTTGTGTGTTCCTAATATAGATCACTTGAGAGAACAAATCTTGTCAGAAGCCTACAGTTCTCGATATTACATTCATTCGGGAGCCACCTAGATGTATCGTGACTTGTGGGAGGTATATTGGTGGAATGGGATGAAGAAGGATATAGTGGAGTGTGGGGCTAAGTGTCCTAATTGTCAAGATATTAGCATTCCTACTTGGAAGTGTGAAGATTTGAACATGGACTTCATTGTTAGTTTGTCTCACACCCGGTGACAACATATGTTGATTTGGGTTATTCTAGATCGAATGACGAAATTGGCTCATTTCATTCCCGTCAAGGTTTCTTATTCGGCAGAGAACTACGCTAAGTTGTATTTAAAGGAAATGGAGGGGTTGCATGGAGAACCCTTGTCCATTATCTCCAATCATGGTACCCAATTCAGTTCTCAATTTTGGAAATCTTTCCAAAAGGGTCTTGGTACTCGTGTTAAGCTTAGTACGGCCATTCATCCACAAAACGATGGAAAAGAGGAGCATACTATCCAAAATTTGGAAAATATGCTGAGAGCATGCGTGATTGACTTCAAGGGTAATTGGGATGATAGCTTTCCTTTGATTGAGATTTCCTACAACAATAGCTATTACTCAAGTATTGGCATGGCTCCATTTGAGGCTCTATATGGAAGGAGGTGTAGGTCTCCTATAGGTTGGTTTGAAGTGGGTGAAGTTTCCCTAATAAGTCCCAAATTGGTGCATGAGGCTATGGATAAAGTTCAACTTATTAGAGAAAGATTGAAAATGACTCAAAGTTGCCTAAAGTCCTATGCTAATGTAAGGAGAAGAGATCTTGAGTTGATGCACATGATTGGGTCTACTCGAATATTTCACTCATTAAAGGTGTAATGATATTTGGGAAGAAGGGGAAGATTAGTCCCCGATATGTGGGCCCATATCAAATTTTGAGGCGGATTGACAAGGTCACTTATGGACCTGAGTTTCCTAATGATTTGACATCGGTGCATCCACTTTTCCATGTTTCATTGTTGAAAAAGTTTGTTGGAGATCCGACATCTATAGTTCCCTTAAAAGGTTTGGAAGTTAAGGAGAATCTCTCTTATGAGGAGGTTCCGGTTGAGATTTTAGGCCGGCAAGTTGAGAAGTTGAGAAATAAAAAAGTTGCTTCCGTGAATTTTTTTAGAGAAATCATTTAGTTGAGGGTTCTACTTGGGAGACCGAGGCCCATATGATGTCCCGTTATCGTCATTTCTCTCCCTCCATCCCTACTCAAGGTTGAGGTATTTAACTGCTCATGCATGGTTTACTCATTAGGTTTCATGTGTCGTAGATTTTCCCATGGTTTCCTCAATATGCATGATTCATGAAAAGCTTAAATTTGAGAAAATGAGTTTACTTGATTGATTTATACATTTTTATGTGCATTTGAGTATGAGTTGCATATAGACTTCATGATATGATGTTTTAAACATGTTTTAGCTTGGAGTTGATGTTTCCTTCTCTAATATGTGCATTTATGTAATTGCATGTATCATGGGCTATTAGATTAAGTTTCTACCTTCATTATGATGTCTTGAATCTCATTCGAGGACGAATGTTCCCAATGAGGAGATATTGTAACACCTCGAATTCAAAAGGGTAGAATTTAAGCTTTTTGGTAGGATTTGGTGTCAGTCTCGACCGAGCCACCCATGGTCTGTGGACTGACTCACGATCTGTAGGTCAGCTCCGTGGATGGTTATCCCAGGTTCACAGGAATGATAAGTTACAGTTCACCAGGATGGTCCGTCATTCAATGCACGAGCCATAAATAGGTTCCATAGGTGAATCCCAAACATAGAGAAATTTTGAGGTCGAGAGTTGGGACCTATGGCCGTAGTCCACTGTTCGTGGATGGACCCACGAGCTGCAGGTGTTGTTCATCATTGGGAGCCCAAAATGTTAATCTCTTAACTCATCGACGACCAACCAGGACGGTCCGTGAGTTGTTCAACTGACTGTAGGTCGAGGTCGTCGGTGAGCTCGACAGTTATTTTCTTAGGGGCTTTTGGATCTTTTCCAAATTATTGTAGCCTAATAGTATGTCATTTTACCCTCACCTAAAGGCCTTATATAAGCGTTTTTAACCCCAAAATTCCTCAATTGAAAACATTCTCTTAAATTCCTAAAAGAAGAACAAGTTAAGACTCCAATTCCACCATTGAAGGCAAGTTCTTGTCATTGAGGTATTATATTTTCATCCATGGAACCCTTTCCTCCATGGAGTTCCTAAATTATCCAATTTACAAAGATAGAAATCCCCAATTGAGTTAGGATTTTCTTTCGAGTCATCATTTCCTTTCAATGTTTATTTACTTCATTGAATTTTGAACTTTTATGCATGAATTGATATAATTTCATGAATTAAGAAGAATCCCCATGAACCCATGTTCGACCAATGTTTTCTAGATATTGATGATTGAAAGTGGGTTTTGAACTATGAAAGGTGAATTATGAAATTATGCATGTTTTTATGGAATTGACGAGATATGATGTAGATTGTTTTGAGAGTAAAAGCATATATGCGGTCATTGTATTTAATTGTTGTGAAATGGTTTCTCACATAACTACCTCATGCATGAATGTGAAAGGTTTACTCACATAAAGGATTCTAAGGTTGTAAGGTCTTCTCACCTAAAATGAATCAACGTTAAGGAGCTATTCTAATGAAACATAGCTTGCATTGGTTACTTAATTGTACCTTTCCATGGATGACATATAACTTATCTTGGATTAGCAATATGGCGTGTCCTTCCATGGATAATAAGTTCAAGTTAAGAAAATGATTATTCCGTGAAATTTACGCTTAATACCAGAGAATATTGAGATGGGAGCTCTCCTGTTAGTAGAGGTTGGGTTTCTAGTAGCAATCTCTTTATCCCATACCTATGTGCCCCTATAGGATGATTGTCCTATATAGACATTAACTAGTGGATCAACATAAACTAGAAGTTCATGGTCGTACCTCGAAAAGTAGGACACCCTTTTTCGATGTGGCATAGACACCGTATTCCGTGTTGATAGGTCATATGGTCTTGTATTCCAGTTAAAGGTAAATCTCCCACAATAATGAACTAAGGTTACTTCAAGAAGTATCTCACATGTATTTTAAGATGATGTCTATTTGAATTGACCATGTTTATGACTTATGTCTTCTAACCCTTTTTATATCATGTTTTAGCTTAGTCATTGGATCTCATAAAGATATCCCTTTTTAAGCATATTTTCAAATTTTTATGCATGGCTGTCATACTTGGTACATATTTGTACTAATGCATACTCTTACCTACATTTCCCCAAATGTAGGGTTCCATGGCTACGGATCTCATATACAAGATGACCGAGCTTTGGTTTCCCTTTTGTCTTTACTTTAAGTTTTGGAACTTTGTGTATGGGCTACGCCCCGATCAATCATCTGTACTAGATGACTTTGAGACGATGTTTAGACTTCCGATTTTCTCTATAAAACTTTTATATGTTGAAATTGTCTTTTAAATCTCTTATATTCTATTATTTTGTATTATGAATGCTAAGAGGCTTGTATGAGGCCTCTCGAGCTATTATCCTCCATGTAACGCCTAGGGGCTACCTTGGGTAGTGACATACTCGGTAGACATAAAAGGCCGATTGAGCAAGAAATGTAAAGACAATATGAAAAGATAGAATATAGACAAGATTAGAGGTCAAAGCATATATGAAAGAAAGCATACGAGTGTACCGAGAGTAAATCTAAGTACAACTAAATTAAGCCTAACTGGACTCCTATAAGACGAGAAGGTACACTCATGCACATGTTTAAATAAAATCTGAACGAACTTCATAAGCCTAACAAGTACACAAAATAGCTAAGTCTACTGAGAGAAGAGTACCACGAAATGAAAGCTAGGCTCCCAATCCATGCAACGAAAAATACTCAACATTCTAATCAACTCCCATCCCACCTAGCAAGAGTGACAATCAATCTAGGACACCCAGACATCCAGTCCACTCCCAACCCAGCTAGCAAGAGTGACCCGAGGGTGTGTCAACTCCGAAAAGGATCTCATATATCAAGGTCGCCCAACTAGCTAGTCCACTCCTAAGGGCGTAAACTCCAAGCTAGCAAGAGTGGACCAGGTGCATGTCGACTCCGAAGAGTATTCAAATACCAATACCAAGTCACCATGCAATGAAGTCCACTCATAATGAATCACCAGAAGGATCCAAGCCTAGAACATTCCAATCCCAAGTTGTTGTGACAACACATAATTTCCGGTAACGCATCGGAACTGCAGAAATAGGGGGAGAGAATTTAAGATCTATAAAGACACAAAATCACCTAAACTAAAGCTCATACTATCTAGTCTGTCATAAACTCCATCGAATAAGAAACAAGGATACATGGATCGCAAGTCTAAGACAACACTAGTCTAATCCTAGTCGAAAACTGAACATGCTCGATATATAACAAGTAACAACAGTAATCAATTCACAACAGCATGGAACACATACAAACCTCAACTCGCATAGTACTACACCCGAAAATACGGCCCGTCTAGCCTAAGCATAGTATCTAGGAGAGGGAACTAAGAATAACTAGGCACCCGCCCCCAATTTACTCTAATCAACATGTATTTATGCATTCAAGCTTAATCCAAATAGAAAGGAAGTTGTAGGCTACCTGTCGGCCAACCGCGTGTGATCCAAATTACAGGGACAAAACTTTTCCTTTACGAACGACCTTCAAATGTTGCCAAGCTATACAAAATAGGATCATGACATCAATACAATAATTTAGACACAAAAATACATGAAATGGAAATGCACCAATTTCAGATTTAAACGGGAATTGTGGGACCTGCTCTGGGATTTCTAAAACTCCCGCAAACATGGGCTTCGCGAATGTAGACATTAGGCTACTTGGCCTCCATGAATACGACTAAGGGCCCGTAAATGCAAAGGTCATTTTTGCCCATGCATCAGCTGGTTTTTTGCAAGTTAGAAATCTCTGGCGGGGTGTTACAGATTCGTTCGAAACCTCGTGCATGCAAACGAGATATGCAACCCTACCAAATTTGATATTTTGGACTCAATGGAGGAGTCCAAATTCCCATATGAGTTCATCTTGATAAAAAGTGGGTCCCACTCCCAAACTCCATTTTAAGCTAAAATCCACAAGTAAGCTCGGAGTTAGCCCGTAAGCCTCGGGATCCGAATGAAGGGTCTTCTCAACCAAGCTCAATATTCTAGAGTTAACCCCACTGATTTAATTCTTAGTCACGCTCGTTTACTCAAAATACTGACTAAGGTCAAACTTAGGCCTTAACTTAAAAGTTAAAACGTCTAATCATATAGACCCAAATTGAAAGCTCCGAGAGTCGTACCGACTGTGCTTCTAACTTGAAATGACCCTTCTAGAGCTGATGAAATTGTCAAAATTGTATTGTGAGATAAGCTTATTGAAATTTTGATAAATAAATGACCTTTTAAGGTTCAAAAGCTCCAAACTAAGAAAATCGCACAAAAACCAAACGAATGACTAGGACACCAAACTGTTAGTCCAAACAAGTCATAAATGACTTAGGGTCGCTATAGTAACTGTCACGACCCAAGGTAGCCCTTAGGCATGACATGGCATATAAGACTACGAGAGGCCCCATACAAGCCACTTAACTTTCATCATACAAGACATAGAATCAAGAGATTAAAAGACAGTTCCAACATATAAGAGTTTATTATAGAAAAATGGAAATTTGAACATTTTCTCAAAGCTATCTAGTACATACGAGTTTATCGGGGCGTAGCCCGTACATTAAGTTCCAAAACTGAAAGTAATGAGAAAAGGAAAATCAAGCTCGGTCCTCAAAATATGAGGACTCACCAACACTCAGAATCTCTCCAACAACCTCTAATCACAATACTGATAACCCTCAATGTCAGACCCTACATTTGGAGAAATGTAGGCAAGAGTATGCGTTAGTACAAAATATGTACCAAGTATGATAGCCACGCAAAAACACATTTGAAAACATGAGAAAAGGGACATTTGTCATATAGTACAATGACCAAGCTAAATCATGAATGTAAGTAGAAGATATAAGTCATAAAACATGGTCAATGCAAACAAACATCATCTTAAGTCACATGTGAGATACTTCTTGAAGTAACCATAGTTCATAATAACTTGATTGTGGGAAGTAGCCTTAACGACATACAGGACCATGTGAGCTATTAACATGGAATTCGGTGCCTCCCACACCGAAAAGGGTTGTCCTACTTGCCAAAGTGAAGACCATGAACTTCTAGCTTATGTGGATCCACTAGCTAATGTCTATCTAGATAATCCTATGTTGGCACATAGTTTATGGGACACAGGTAACCACCACTTGTCCACTCGGTACTAAGCTTAATTTCCACAGACTAATTCTTAATCATATTCATCTTATCTTTTAAAGGAACATGGGTAATCACCTCTTGTCCTTACTTGATGTGACATGTGTAATCGTCTCTTGTCTTTTATTTAGAGGTCATGGGTAATCACCCCTTGCCTCACTCTTACAATATCTCCTTATTTTGATTTATTTTAGGTGAGAAGACCTTTCAACCTTAGAATTCTTTATGTGAGAAAATCTTTCACATTCATTCATGAAGTAGTTATGTGAGAAATCCTTTCACAACAAATAACCACAACAACAACAACATATATGCTTTTAATCTCAAAGCAATCTACATGATATCTCATTAATTCTATAAGAAATTATATAATTCCATAATTCATCTTTCATAGTTCAAAACCCACTTTCAATCATCAATATTTTAGAAAATATGGGTTAGACATGGGTTGATGAGAATTCATCCTAAAATCGCGTAATTATTGAAATTCATGCTTGATAGATCATAAAACAATCAAATAAATCCATATTGAAAAGGAACCCATGGCATGGAGGAGAAACCCTAGCTAAATTAGGGAATTTTAACTTTATAATTGAAGTATTTGGGAACTCCATGGAGGGAAGGGCTCCATGGATAAAAACCATCATACGTCAATGCCAAAAAGCTTGACTTCAATGTTGGAATTGGAGAATTAACTTGCAAACCCTAACTTTCTTCTTCAAACTCTAGAGAGTGAAATATTTGAGAGGAAAACTTATTCTTCTTTTAGGAATTTGAGAGAATTATTTCAATAGGGAAAATTTGGGAGTTAAAAAACTTATATAGGTGTTCTAAAAGAGGCCAAAATGACATGGTGCTGAATTAAAACAATTTAGGTTAAAGGCCAAGAAGCCCTTAAATAATCGCCATCTTCAACGACACTGACGAACCATGGTCCATGGTTTGACCTACAAACTGTCCTGTCCGGCCATTGTTGACTTCAAAAACTTTATTTTGGAACCACGAACGGTGGACCCCACTGACGGACCATGGTTCAGAAGATGGACCATAGGTCGTGGTCATCATTCTCGACTTCTGGCTCTAAAATCTTTCTAAGTCTGGGACTCACCTACAAAACCTATCCACGACTCGTACAATTAATATCGGACCGTCCTGGCAAACCGTTGAAAATTACAGAAAACTTAACATTTTTGAAAACTTGACTGGCCAACCATGAACAAGACCTATGGTCCGTGGGTGGCTCCGTCGGACCGGTACCTGATTCTTTTAAAAGCTGTAAATTCTACTCTTTCCGAATCAGAGGTGTTACAATATCTCCCCCTTGGGATCATTCGTCCTCGAATGTGATTCATGAAATCATAAGGAAGTTATAAACTTAACCTAACAGCCCAACATGCATGCAACTACATAAATTCACATATCCAAGGAGGAAATATCAACTCCAAGCTAAAACATGTTCAAAACATCATATCATGTAGTCTATATGCAACTCATACTCAAATCCACAAAAACAAGTAGCAATCAATCAAGTAAACTCAATTTACTTCGAAATTTAAGCTTTCATAAATCATGCATAATGAGGAAATCATGGGAATATCTAAGACACATGACATCTAATGAGTAAACCATGAGAAGTTAAATACCTCAAGTTGAGTAGAGACAGAGGGAAAAAGATGAGGATAACGAGATATCATATCGGCATCAGCCTCCCAAGTAGCAACCTCAACTAATTGATTCCTCCAAAGAACTTTCACGGAAGCAACTTCTTTATTTCTCAACTTCTTAACTTGCCGGTCAAAAATCTCTACCGGAACTTCATCATATGAAAGATTCTTCTTAACTCCCAAACTTTTTAAGGGAACAATAGATTTCGGATCTCCAACACATTTCTTCTACAAGGGGACATGGAAAATGGGATGCACCGCTGCCAAGTCATTAGGCAAATCAAGTTCATAAGCAGCCTTTCCAATACGTCTCAAAATCTGATTGAACCACATAATGGGGACTAAGTTTCCCTTTCTTCCAAAGTCTCATTACACCCTTCATGGGTGAAATTTTACAGTAAACCCAATCATTTACCTCAAATTCAAGATTAATTCTTCTAACATCGACATAGGACTTTTGTCGACTTTGAGCCATTTTCAACCTTTCTCTAATAAGCCGATCTTTGTCCATAGCCTCATGAACCAACTCAGATCCTAACAAAATAACTTCGCCCACCTCAAACCAACCTATAGGAGATCTATACCTCCTACCATAAAGAGCCTCAAATGGGGCTATACCAATACTTGAGTGATAACTATTATTATATGCAACTCAATCAAAGGCAAGTGATCATCCTAATTACTGTTGAAGTCAATTACACATGCTCTCAACATATCTTCCAAAGTTTGGATAGTACGCTCGGCTTTCACATCGGTTTTTGGATGAAAAGTTGTACTAAGATTAACACGGGTACCAAGACCCTTTGAAAAGATTTCCAAAATTGAGAAGTGAATTGAGTACCTCAATCGGAGATAATGGATAAGGGCACTCCATGAAACCTCACCATTCCTTTCAAATATAACTTGGCATAGTCCTTAGTTGAATAAGAAACCTTGACGGGAATAAAATGAGCCGATTTTGTCATCCGATCTACAATAACCCAAATCGAGTCATGTTGTCGCTAGGTGCGAGGCAATCCAACAATAAAGTCCATGCTCAAGTCTTCCCACTTCCAAGTAGGAATGCAAATATCTTCAGATAAGCCTCCTGGCTTTTGATGCTCAACTTTCACTTGCTGACAATTGGGATACTTCGCCACAAATTCTGCAATATCTTTCATCATCCCATTCCACCAATAGATCTCCCGCAAGTCACGGTACATCTTGGTGGCTCCCGAGTGAATAGAATATCGAGAGATATGGGCTTCTTACAAGATTTGTTCCCTAAGTCGTCTGCATTAGGAACACACAAGATGCCTTGATATCTAAGTACATCATCTCCCCCTTGAGAGAAAGCCTCTACAGACTTTTTAAGCACCGCTTCCATCAATTCAACCAAAGTTGGATCAGGACCTTGCTTGGCCTTCACATCAGCCACAAAATATGATTCTGAAGCATTATGAACCACAACACCACCCTTAGTTGAGTAAACTAACCGAACACCCAATCCGGCCAATCTATGAACATCTCACACTAACTCTTTCTTATCGTCCTCTATGTGAGCAACACCACCATCATGCTTCCTTCCACACTTAGCAAAAGTAGGCAATAAAAATCCACTACCATTTCCTCCTTGAGGCTTAGGGTTAGACACCTTATATTTGTCGAGCTTAGAAGGAGGATTGGAGGAACTTTGGCCAGAGAACCTTCGTCAAAATTTAGAATGACCATGCCCATCGGACTTTGAATGTGAGAACTTACCATCACCGATATTAGCCCTCTTTGTCTCCCTAGACCTTTCCTTAAGTTTCTCCTCTTTGATTTGTTAAGCATGAACCATGAGACAAGAAATGTCCATATCATTGACAAGATAGCGGTACAAAATTCCTGAACCACCATTTCGAGCACACCCGAAACAAACTTACTCATCCTTTCCCTAGGATCGGCAATCATGCTAGAAGTATATCGAGACAATTGTGTGAACTTCAAAGAATATTTCTTCACACTCATGTTTTCTTGATGAAGGTTGATGAACTCAAGCACCTTTGCCTTCCTCATGTCAAGGGGAAAGGACCTATCAAGAAAAGAAACTTTGAACTTTTCCTAATCAAGAGGACCCACATCTTCCGCTCGCCTTTCTTTCCATTGGTTGAACCATATTTGAGAAACACCCTTAAGTTGATAAGCGGCCAATTCCGCCTTTTCCACTGGCGTCACGCCCATGATCATCAACACCTTGTAAACCTCATCAGTTAACTCTTAAGGATTTTCCTCAACCGTAGAACCATAAAACTCCTGGGGATTCATTCTAGTGAAGTCCCTCACTCTAGATACCGCCATACCCACATTTGGGTTCATGGGGACCGCAACTTCCTTATTAGCTTGGACCGTCATGGCTTGAGTCAATACTTCAAAAGTAGCACTAAACTCCACATTAGTCATTTGCTCGGCCAAAGGATTGACCGAGACTTGAGGATCTTGAGAAGAAGCCTCCTGATTTGCATTCTCTCCTACATTCCTCCTAGCATATGCTCTTCGAGCATCCATATCCTCTAGAGCATCATATAAGGATTTGGAGGGAGACTTTATAGAGTTAAAATCTATCGCACGACTTTAGAGTAATTAAAGAAGTGGAGTTTCCTAAACATCTTATAGCCTCTCATTGATAAATATGCCGCGCTTCACACTCATGAACAAGATTGTACTCGACGTGGCTTATGAGACTACTTAGGACCTTTCTAAACCTTGTGCTCTAATTACCAACTTTGTCATGACCCAAGGTAGCCCCTAGGCGTAAATTGACGTATAAGGCCCTAAGAGGCCCCATACACCTCTTAGCTTTAATCATACATAGAATCAAGAGATAAAAAGAGAGTTCCAACATATAAGAGTTTATTAAAGAAAAACAGAAATCTGAACATTGTCTCAAAGACATCTAGTACATAAGAGTTTATCGGGGAGTAGCCTGTACATCAAGTTCCAAAACTAAAAGTAAAGACAAAAGGGAAATCAAGCTCGGTCCTTGAAATATGAGGAATCACCACAACTCAGAATCTCTCCAACAACCTCTAGCCACAGAAATGAGAACCCTTAATGTAAGACCCTACATTTGGGGAAACGTAGGCAAGAGTATACATTAGTACAAACTATGTATCAAGTATGATAGTCATGCATAAAACATTTGAAAATATGAGAAAAAGGACATTTGTCATATAGTGTAATGACCAAGCTAAATCATGAATGTAAGTAGAATATATAAGTCATAAAACATGGCAAATTCAAATAGAAATCATCTTAAGTCACATGTCAGATACTTGTTGAAGTATCCTTCGTTCATCATAGCTTGATTATGGGAAGTAGACTTAACTGACATATAAGACCATGTGAGCTAATAACATGGAATCCAGTGTTTCCCACACCGAAAAGGGTTGTCCTATTTGCCAAAGTAAGGACCATGAACTTCTAGCTTATGTGGATCCACTAGCTAATGTCTATCTAGACAATCCTATGTTGGCACATACTTTATGGGATACATGTAATCGCCACTTCTCCACTCGATACTAAGCTTAACTTCCAGGATAGTTCTTAATCATATTCATCTTATCTTTTAAAGGAACATGGGTAATCGCCTTTTGTCCTTACTTCATGTGATATGGGTAATCCCCTCTTGTCTTTGATTTAGAGGTCATGGGTAATCACCGCTTGCCTCACTCTTAGAATAGCTCCTTATCTTTGATTCGTTTTAGGTGAGAAGACCTTTCAACCTTAGAATCATTTATGTGAGAAAACCTTTCACATTCATGCATGACGTAGTTATGTGAGCAATCCTTTCACAACAACAACAACATATATGCTTTTACTCTCAAAGCAATCTACATCATATCTCATTAATTCTATAAGAACATGCATAATTCCATAATTCATCTTTCATAGTTCAAAATCCACTTGCACTCATCAATATTTTAGAAAACATAAGTTAGACATGGGTTCACGAGAATTCATCATAAAATCATGTAATTATCTCAATTCTTGCATGATAGATCATATAACAATCAAATAAATTCATATTTAAAGGAACCCATGGCATGGAGGAAAACCCCTAACTCAATTGGGGAATTCTAACTGTATAATTGAAGAATTAGGGAACTCCATGGAGGGAAGGGCTCCATGTATGAAAAGCATCATACCTCAATTCCAAAAGTTTTACTTCAATGGTGGAAGACTTTTTCTTCTTTTAGGAATTTGAGAGAATGATTTCAATTGGGGAAATTTGGGGGTTAAAACACTTACATAGTTGTTCTAAAACAGGGCAAAACGACATGGTATTGAATTAAAACAATTTGGGTTAAACACTAAGAAGCTCTTAAAGTAACTGTCGTCGTCAACGAAGGTGACGAACCGCGGTCCGTGGTTTAACCTACGGACTGTCCGGTTTGGCCGTCGTTGACTTCAGAAACTTTATTTTGGAACCACAAAAAACGGACCCCCACCTACTGACCGTGGTTTAGATGATGGACCATAGGCCGTGGTCGTCGTTCTCGACTTGTGACTCTGAAATCTTTCTAAGTCTGGGACTCACATAAGAAACCTAACCACAACTCGTACATTGAACGACGAACCATCTTGGTGAACAGTTGAAAATTACAGACACTTACCATTTTTGAAAACTTGACTACCCAACCACGGACCAGACCTACGGTTCGTGTCTCGGACCACTGTCCGTGGGTGGCTCCGTCGAACTGGCACCTGATTCTTCCGAAAGCTGCAAATTTTACCCTTTCTGAATCTGAGGTGTTCCAGGAACGCTCTAAACGATGAACATAAGACATAAACACATAAATGACCTAGAAGGTCTCTCTATCATCAAATAATTCATTCCTTAAATGATCATTCAAGTTGACCAAAATTACTCAGTATTTCTTAATTGCAGTAAAATCACATAACTATTACAATTTCCCTTTAGAAAAATCATGCATATTTTTTCCTATGTCATGCGAAATAAAATTCTTTTTAATTAAGTTAACAAAACATATATAACACTGGAACTATTGAAAATCAAGGCTACTTTTGTCTATGCCCACACTATATATATATACACACACACATTATAGTTATATTAGTTAATATTTATTAAAATGGCTATTTAAATTATTAAATATTTATTAACTTAATAACTTAGTATAATTACTATTATAGACTAGGGGCGACTCAACGTAATTGGGGGCCAAAAGAAAATTTCAATTTGAGGCCTAAAATATAAACAAACTTCGTATACATATTTATTCAAATTTTATTTCTATAAGAAATAAGTTGACAAATATTGAATAATTAAAAATAAAAGTTAGAACCATAGAATCTCAAGAAGTTGATGACTTGATATACCCCATTTTAATATGCTTATTGTAATGCTTGAAACTAAACTTTAAAAACAAATAAAAAATAATTTGTAATTCACTTTGTTCAACACTTTTCACTATTAATTCTTATTTGTAACAAAGTACAAAAGATATTAAAGTGGGTAAAATAATCTATTTTTAAAATATTATACTCTTAATCATAAATAATCAATTTTTTCTATAAAAATTTTAACAGATTATTTATTCTTGTTAAAAATTTGGGGGCCCCAAAATTTGGGGGCCTAAGGCATAAGCCTTATTTTACAAAGTATAGTGCCACCCCTGTAATATACTTATAGTATTATAAAAAAGTTTGGTTTTATTTAACTTTTCATAAAAACATCAATTTGAAACTTGTAAGTTGTAATTTTTAAGAATTATTATCTAAGTAAAGTTTAAGTTTAAACTTTATAGTTTAAGTTTAAACTTTATAGTTTAAACTTCAAACTTTAAACAACAAAAAATAGAAACATTAAAAACTTCAACAATTTAAATTCAATTTTATATTAGGCTAATGTTAAAATAGTTGAAAATTAAACTTGTAAAATGACTTGCATTAAATAAGAGGATATTTTAAAATAAAACCAAGGTGCCATATATTAATTCAAATAAATCAAATATTATGTTTAATTGATTTTATTTTATTATTCTTTGAAATAATAAATTCATTAATATTATTAGTAGAAAAAATAAAAACATGTATATCATAGTCATGTAATTTGATTAATTTCATTTTATTACTCTTAAAATAATAAATTCATTAATTTGATGTATATAATACATATATGATGTATCCAACAAATTAAACACTTAGATACAAGAGTATCATACGAGTACATTCATATGTATCATAGAAGTATCTAGTATTAATTTTGTGTATTTGTTATATGTGGTCTAGAATTAATTTCATGTATCTATTTAAATGATATAATATTAATTTCATATATCTATTATTATGATGTAATTTTAATTTCATGTATCTTTTTTATTTATCTAGTATTAATTTGATATATCAATTTCATACATTATGTTCGAAACATGTATCTCGGTTACATAGTAAACACATACATATATTTATGCGTGTCTAAATATGGAATGTAACTGAAATGCACGAATTCAGGAACAAATCACAACGGTAGATCAATATCTGTCATATCATTAATCCAAAAAAAAAAAATCAAAATTTTCCTTCTTTTTTTAGCATACGACATTTTTCTCTCTCGTAGATATATATAATCTTAACTCAAATACACAAACCCTTAACTAGATACATGTACACCTGGTGTGTATCCAACATTGTTGCACTTGATGTGTACTTAATGTTGTATTTATTTTGTTATCTAAAGCTTGACGTAATTCTTCCATCTTGCTTTAGGTCTTTCCTATACTTAGATCTATTCTCGGATTGAATGTTGGCGGATGAAGAGACAGTCCCTGCAATGAAAAATTCATGAGTGACAATAAATAAATAAAATTTGTTTGATTTAATATAATATTGTTAATGTGTAGTTCCTTTAACAACAATCATCCCATTTTAGGAATGGTCAACCATTAAAATGTTTGAGAAACAACAAAATCAAAAAATATAAAACCTAATTGAAAAACTTTTTAAAATTGTACTTCAGAATATTATGAACCTTAACTCAGATATAAAACCAAGATACATGAGAATAATAAAACAATATAACCTATATGCATACTGTTGATTTGTACATACAAACATGTATTGAGAGGATGAAGGAAGAAAGAGGGAGAAGATGATGGAAGAAAGAGGGCTGATAGACGTGGGGTGGGCGGAGAAATGCTACACGTAATAGAAATAATTTGACTTATTAATGAACCATTAATTAAAGAGTTTAAATTTAGGAATATTATTGAATACCATATTTAAGGGATTTGTATATCTGATTTAACTTTTAAAATATATGGTATATATATTAAAAGTGGTAGTTTATGCAATTGTTTTAAAATAGAGGTAAATATAGTATATATGGTAGTAATGTCTGTGTAGTTAGGTAGTTTTCCCAAAAAATAATGAGTGAAGTTGCAATCGTTTGCGCCTCCCCTGTGACTAGTAAGCTTAACTTGGAGTTTTGAGGAAAAGAGAAGCTCAATTGCCAAGTGAGAAGTTGAATTTTTTATTTCAAAATAATGTACAATTCTTATGGAGGAAATATGGGTTAATGTAATTTACTTGTCTATGATATTTCTTCTTTTCAAGTAAAAGTATTTGTTACCAAGTATTGTTTTGCTATTTCTGTCAAAAGATTTCTATTTCAAATGAATTAGTTATGTATTAGGCCGGTAAAAATCAGAGAAGAAACTACGGTTTTGGGAGTGAATTGATTTGGGCGTTTTGGGTTATATTTTTGGGCATGGATATTATGTATTTGGGTGAGTTTTTTAAATTGAAAATGGGTCATAAATATCCTTGAACTATTTGAAAATGTTTAAATATACCCTCCATTCATCTATTTGACTAAAAATGCCCCTCAACCCATCTTTATGACCTACTTTTACCCTTAGAACCTATCAACTAAGTGGATCCCCTAGTCTATGCTAAAAAATTAGGAATCATCTAAAAAGTATGACCTTTTTCTACCCACGTTGGCTACATGGTTTATGGAGACTTGAGTTATCTGAACTCGTCCCCATATCGGTTTTCAATACTACTCCCAAGAATATACTCAACACATATGTTTAAAAACATAACTCTTTCCATGATTTGAGATAATTTCTCAAACTTCCCTCTTAAAAGAGGTAACTACTCTTGAAATAACTTTTGAACTCATAATTCATATAGAAATCTCAGTTTCTCTTTTGTCAATGTAAAAATTGATGCATCTGGGAATACATAGTCCCCTTATACTCATATTTGAAAACTCTTTCTCAAAAACATATTATAATATTATCATTGATGACTCAGGAAGTCATACTGTATAAACATTGATGGTATATCTAATACCATATTGCTCATACATTGATGGCATACTCGAATTGTCATACTAATCATGCTTTAGAAACTCTTTTCTCAAAACTTATCTTTACTTTCTCAAAACTCAACTATCGGCTTTAAAAATCTTTTCAAAATTTATGACTCAAATGATAGGGTTCATGCAGAATTATGGACATGAATGACTCAACTCGAGAATGTTAATGATACCTCTAATCTCAAGACTGCTCGACTGATAGGGTTCATGCAGAATTATTGGCATGAACTACTCAACTCAAGGAACTTCATGGGTAACATGTAGTAGCCCCATGATTAGGAATATAATCCCAAAATGATTGGAAACTCAATACTCAAGACTTAGAACTCTAAGATAGTACTCGTCTTAAACATACTCAACGGATGGAGTTCATGTGGAATTTATGAGCATGAACGACTCGACTCAAGGGTCTAAATAGAAATATGAAACTCATGTATACGACTCTTCTCATTCTCATACTTACTTCCTCAAAACTCAGTTTAAAACTCAACTGTTGGCTTTGAAAAACTTCTCAAGATGGGTTCATGTTGAATTATTGACATGAACAAATCAACTGAAGAATCTCAATAAAAATATAGAAACTCAATAATTAGGAATAGAGTTTTTAAAAGAAACATGAACTCAAGAACTCAAATCAACATATCTCAAGAATACTCAAATCTAGGGGTAGAATCCTAGATTTCTCTTTTACTGATTTGAAAGTAGATGTAGGGCATGAGGATGAACTAGTCCAACACTATGATAGCCTTACATACCTAGAAGAACAGGGTTCTTGAAAAATCTTGAAGAAGAACTTGATTAGAACCCTTGAAACCCTAGCTTGAAGGTAAACAATCAAGAAAACCTTTCTTGAGATTCTTGAATTAGTTTCTTGAAATTTCTATGGCCAATAATTATGATTTTCATCAGTGATTCATAATTGTATGAAGGAATTTAAGTTGAAAATAATGGAATTCTTGGAGAAAAACTTACAGTGAAGAAGAATTTTGAAAAAGATTGGAAGAATCTTGAAAAAGATTGAAAGAATCTTGAATGGAGTCTTTTGCTTTGATTTTTCCTTAGGTTTTGTCTTAGGGTTTGAGAGAGAGGAGAATGATGGATCAAAAGATAAAGATCTGATTGTTTTGAGCCTTATATTAGTCAAGAAATTCGTTTAGTGTTTTCTTGGAGATAAAAAAATAAAAACAACCATTTTTAATGTTTTCTCGTGGGTTAATTCGTAACAGCACTGTATATGTTACTAAAATAGTCATAACTTTTTACTCAAAAATTGGATTGACGCGAAATTGGTGGCGTTGGAAAGCAGATTCAAATACCTTTAAGTGGATAGGTTATGTCTCATGTAACTCTTTATATTATAACACATATGGTCGTTTGAAGTTGATCCAAATAGAATCTTACATCAAAACTTA
>NW_006239004.1:644286-673026 GCF_000226075.1 Solanum tuberosum
CGTTTAAAGTTGATCCAAATAGAATCTTACATCAAAACTTAATCGATTAAGAAACTTCAAGAACACTTAACAAGAACTCATCAAGAAATTAAATTGCTCAATATTTATGGATAGATTCACAAAAGAAACTCATGATTGGCGTGTGGGTGAACAAACCCAAAACTATGGAAGCTTACATACCTCTTAGAGATTAAGCCCATGGCGAAAATCCGCAACAAGACTCTAGAACCTCGACGAATGCTTTGATCCTCTCCTCTTTTCTCTTCTTTCTCTTTTTGAACTCTCAATTAAAACCCAAGGAGTATATTAGGATTATAAAACTGAACCTAAGAGGATTAGACCCTTAAAACCTTACTAAAAATGAATTAAATCTGATTGAATAAGGAAAAGACCAAAATACCCCTTACTATTTTTGGGTAACTTTCCTAATTCTCACTCCTCCGACCTTGAAACTTAGCAAACTCAGTGACGTTAGAAAGATAATTCAAAGACCATTCATTAGCTATCTTGTATCCCACCTAACTCATCCTGTACTAAGAGTTATGGTTATTTTAAGTTGACCCAAAACTCATAACTTAAGCATAACTTGCTATTTCCAATTTAGTTCCTTTTTTTTTGGAACTCAAAGTGCTACATCTAGTGACCTTAACACTTAGGATAAATTTAAATTACTCGAAAAAAACTTACTCACTACGAAGGATGGTTTGAGTCTTAGCTCAAAAATTTTCCAAGGTGTTACAAAGATGATGATACTATTACTCTTGATAAAGAAGACAGCCTACTATTGTTGATGATGAAGATGAAGTGACCAACGCTGATCAAGAAACACAGCAGAGCAAGAAGCAGATTAAAAGCCAATGAAAATCACAGGAACTAACGAGAGTTGAAGAAATGATCCGAGACTGACTTTGATGGTGATAAAGAAGAAACACGACCATAGTCCCATAATACTATTACTATGGGATCAACAAAGAGGATGTTGATGAACCAAACGTGTAGAAGTAGCTCCTCCTTCTTTCTGATTTTTCTTTCGAGGAGTAGCTTCAGGGTCTCAAGAAACAGAGGCACAAAGGTTTCAAGAAGAGGGGCATTGACCGGATTCAACACAAAAAACTTGGTAGTGACACATAAAAGAAGACACCTACCAAAATAGTATGGGATCAGCAGCAAGAAAGCAATGCAACAGTAGTAAATACAATTGGATTTTTAAGTTCCAATTCAAATCTCACATAACTAATGTTAGCTATAACAATACAATATCTAAAGAAAATAAGTTGGAACAATTTTTTAATCATAAATTTTATGATTTTTATTTTAAACTACTTATCTAAAAAATACTAAAGCCATAAACATATCGACAAAAGAGGATGAATTTGGAAATAAGATTAAGGAGGCATTGAAGTATGATTTTTTTAGTTGGATTACTTCTCACTACGTTATCAATACTCTTATCAAACTAATCTCTCTCGATCATGAATATTTTCGTACCACAATTATCTCTCGATCAAATATAGTAATTTTTTTAATGTTTTCTACTGAATGAGCCTTATTAGTTAACCAATTAATCTATTCACTTAGATCACATTAAATCTTTGTTATTTATAACCTTCACTTTAAAATTTCAATCATTAATAGCTTAATGCTTCAAAGTGATGTTGCTCAACTAAAATCTAATCTCATAGTCTCCTTGAGAAAAACAAAATATAACAACATAGTTAATCACGAGCCCTTCAATTAACTACAATCAATGTGTAGTTAAAAAAATAAAGATAATAAGAACAACTAAATTATACAAATACATAACACGAATTCATTCGACAAAAGGTCTCATCAAAACCATAGCTACATAAGGAATCTAACTCATAATATTATTTGATAATAGCGCAAATTTTCATAATGAACAAGTAAAAGAAGGAAAGAAAGTGAAACTCAAAGTCGAATTTATGCCACTTCAACTCCTTGAGTGTTCTTCTAACTAAGTAATGTGTAGCGTGCTTTGTCTCTACACCCCCCCCCCTCAACCAAACATATTTATTCTTTTACTTCAAATTAAGTCAAAATTATATTCATTTAATTATGTTCATCCAACACAGTTTCTACAGACATAAAACTCATAATAAGTACAAGACACCCAAGAAATGGATATTTCGAAACAATAACGCATAAGATAAGAGGCGACAATGTAATATAAATACACATTGTTTTCTGAATATTATCATCTCATGCTTGGGCTTTTAATCGTCCTTGAGCAAGTTTAAAAATTATCACCATGGCCAAGAACAACTTTCAAGCATACTCATGTATCGTAATTCATGAAAATGATTTATATCGACGTTTAGAACCAAACATATGCATATAGACACCTTTCTCAACCTTTTTTTTGTCAAGGCCATTTAAAATTTTCAAATGATTTCTCGCAACATCTTAGCCTTGAAACTTGACTTTCATCCTATCTGATTCTTGACTTGCTTTCCTACACCAATGTAAGAACTAAATACCTTGCAATTATTTTGTAATGTAGACTAATTAAGGGATAGATAATATATATTTAGGTAAAGAGTGACTTGACCCTCCTATGCATTTTAATACACTACATTTTATCCTCTCGAACAACCCTAGATAACCCAATTAATCTATTCAATTAGATTGCATAAACATTGCTATCTATAACCTCCACTTTTAAATTTCATTCATTAAAATCTTAATGCTTCGAAGTGACACTGCTCAACTAAAATCTTATCTCACCATCTCTCAAAAACAATAAGCTATATAATGACACCATTAAGCATATGCCCTTCAATGAACTACAATCAATGCACAACTATACTTATGCTCAAGCTGCTTGTAGCTTATATGATTGTGAATCATAATTCAAGTTTCTCATCTTCTTTGACATGATCAATCAATTGTATATCAAATAGTATAATAATGCAGCCAAATACAATACCATAGGCTCATTCTACAAAAAGACTTGACGATTATGTATTTATTACAATGAGAAAGGGCTCATTTGAGCATATTTAGCATGATTCACTTATGCAAGAGTAGAAAGACTCTTAATATGGTATGCCTAAACAGAAACGAAATGATGCACCAATGCAAAAAAGAATCACAAAGCATCAATGAAATGATGAAATTTGAATCAAGCAAGAGGAAATTTAAGGAAAGGCTAGCAGAGCAAAAGGAAACCAAGAGAGGGATCAAAATAGAGGACTTCCATGGACCATGATACACCAAAACCTGCTAATGAACCTCATGCTCCCACACGACGAAGTTGGGATAGGAGGAGGTTTTGATCATTAAATCAGTATGTGTTGCAAATTTCACACAACAGTCTTTTTTAGTCTTATAAATTGCGGACAGTAATAGTATCATTCACATGTGTTGAAGTGATTGATCATCTCATCTAAAATCTTAAATTATTAGAGAGAGCACACTTTTATTTATTAATGATATTTTCAACATGCCCCTTCATGTGCGGGCCCGATTCTTTTGTTGAATAAATGATTTTAACAAACGAAGAGAAGATTTACTGCAACTTTCTTTTAGTATTTTACTGTGCTTTGACTTGGTGTAGGATAGTTGTTATTTGATCCTTAGGTTTCTCCTTTTTGTTGAAAGTACTACTGAGTTAATGCCCTTTTAATTCTGCCTTTTAGTTGAGAGTAAGCCAATTTAAAAGGCATCATTGGTGATGAATAATATAAGAAAAAGAGCCTACAATTCATGAATGCTTTCTGCCAACTAGTTTTTTTCCCTTCGAAATATTTGTTCTTGAGTGAGCTTGAGATTTGTGTTCTCCAACATTTGTCGTATCAGAGCCCGCTTAAATTCAGGAGACCTAGTAACAGAAAAACACCATGGCTTCCAATGGATGTTCTCTTAACATATCAACTAGTCATCCCTATTTTTTTAGGACAAAGTTGACAGTTCTGGAATATCAAGATGAAAACTTTATTGAAGTCTCAAGATCATCGGGACTTGATAGAGACTAGGTATGCAAATCTGGATGAAGAGCAGTGGTTGAAGGAAAGTTGAAAGAAGGACACAAAATGCATTGTTCTTCCTTCAACATGCAGTCAATGAGACGGTGTTTCCCAAATTGCAACAGGCACCACTTTGAGGCAAGCATGGAGAATTTTGCAAATAGAATTTCAAGGCTCATCAAAGGTAATAGTTGTAAAACTTCAAACTCTTCGGCATGAGTTTGAAACTTTAATCATGAAATTAATGGAAATGAACTTGTGCAAGATTTTTTTGTATAGAGCAATGGCTATTATTAGTCAAATTAGGTCATTCGGAGACCAAATAACTGATCAAACTGTTGTTGAAATTTTCTAAGGAGTTTAACCCTTAAGTTTGACCATGTTGTGGCTGCAATTGAGGAGACCAAAGATTTGTCCAAATATTTATTTGATGAATTGATGGGCTCTTTACAAGCCTCAACAGGAAGAGGATGGAGCAGAGGTGCATTTCATGGAAATAGTCGAGGTCGAGGCCGAGGAAGAGGGAAAGACTTTGAACAAAGGAACTTCAATGAGCAAAGATGCAATAGAAGCAGCAAAAAATGTCATCACTGCAAGAAGTTCGGGCATGTGCAAGAAGATTTGTGGTACAAGGAGAAACAAGTGAATTGTGCAGAGACAAGTAGTGATTAAGAAAGTAAGTTATTCATGGATTATCGTGATGCTAATGAAGGTGCAAGTGATATGTGGTTTGTAGAAAGCGGTTGCTCCAACCATATGTCAAGTATGAATTCAATCTTCAAGGAACTTGATGAAACACTAAAATCGATTGTCAGGCTTTGTGATAACAACAATCTTCAAGCTGAATGAAAAGGAATAGTAGCAATAAGAAACATCCATGGTAAAGTAAAGCTTCTTCATAATGTTCAATTTGTTCCTAATTTGGCCTATAATTAACTGAGTGGTGGTCAACTAATGGCTAATGGATATTCACTTTTGCTTGATGATGGAACATATGTTATTAAGAATAAAAAAATCAGGTCAAATAATGGATAATGTTCTCATGGCTGAAAATAGAATGTTTCAGCTAGAAGTTTCAAATGTGGAAAACTTTGCTTTGGTAACTGGTGCAGAAAATATTTCTGAATTGTGGCATTTGAGGTATGACCATCTGAATTTCAAGGGGCTAAAGTTGCTAGGCCAAAAATGTATTGTCCTTGGATTACCATAAATTAATTCTTTTGATTTATGCGAAGGTTGCATTTATAGGAAGCAAAGTAGAAAGCCGTTTCTTGTTGGAAAGGCTTGGAGAGCATCTACTTGCCTAGAATTAATTCATGCAGATTTGTGTAGTCCGATGAGTATTGAATCTTTTGGTGGAAGTCGATATTTTTTACTGATCACAGATGATTTATGTGGCATGAGTTGGGTGTATTTCCTAAAGTACAAATTAGAATCTTTTGAGAATTTTAAAAAATACAAGGCACTAGTGGAGAATCAAAGTGTGTTGCAAATGAAAGCACTCCGAATAGACAAAGGTGGTGAGTTTTTATCTAATGAGTTTGTTCATTTTTGTGAAGAATCTAGAATTCACAGGGAACTTACTGCACCCTACACACCGGACCAAAATGGTGTAGCTCAACGTAATAATCGTACCACTGTAGAGATGGCAAGAAGTTTGTTGAAACATAAAGGACTTCCAAATCAATACTAGGTAGAAGCAGTTGCCACCTCAGTGTACCTACTGAACCTATATCCTACAAAGGTTGTGATGAATCAAACGCCGTATGAAGCTTGGAAAGGTACAAGTCCTTCTGTAAGCCACTTAAATATTTTTGGTTGTATTGCTTATACTTTTGTTAACTCTCAAACTCATCAAAAATTTGATGAAAAATCACATAAATGAATTTAAGTCAGTTATTGTCTTGAATCCAAAGAATCGAGGTTATATATCTCTATTAATGGCAAAGTAATAATTCCCAGAAATGTTTTATTTGATAAAAAGTCAAGTTGGAATTGGAGTGAAAAAACAAATACAACAGGAGATTTCAATACCAATTGAAGACTCTCTAGATGAAGGACAAGAGTCTGTCCCAAATTCACTTGAACAAGTTATTGAACCAAAGACTTTTTCAACACTTGAAGAACCTTCATTTGAGCCAATTCCACTGAGAAGATCAACAAGAGCAAGAAAAGAGAATCCTTGATATTCTAATCAATCTTGTCAATTTTCTTTCATTGTTTCAGATCCTATATTTTACGAAGAGGCAATTGTAAAAGAGGACTGGAATAATGCGACAAAGGAAGAATTGATGGCAATACAAAGAAATGAAACCTGTAGCTCAGTAACTTTAAAAATGGAAAGAATTTAGTTGTATTAAAGCGGATATTCAAAACAAAGTACCATGTAGATGGAAGTGTACGGAAACACAAGGCAAGACTTGTTACAAAAGGATACCCGCAGCAACAGGGTACTGATTATGAAGAGACATTTTCTTCCATTGCTCTATTTGAAACGGTAGGAACAATTTTAGCCTTGGTTGCTCAATTGAAATGGTCACTTTATCAACTTGATTTTAAGTCAGTGTTCTTGAATGGTGAACTAGAAGAGGAGGCTTATGTTGCTCAACCTCAAGGTTTCGAAATCAGTAGCCAAGAGGAAAGGGTGTATAATCTGAGGAAGGCACTTTATGGGTTGAAACAAGTGTCACACACTTGGTATAGCAAAATCAATTGTTATTTTGTTCAGAATAGGTTTGAAAGGAGTGAAAGTGAGCCTACATTGTACTTAAGGAAGTGAGGTAACAATGATATTCTTGTTGTATGCCTCTGTGTTGATTATATAATTTATATGGGTTCATCTCACTCTATTATAGCTGAATTTAAAGCTAGTATGATTAGAAATTTGACATAACCGATTTGAGTTTGTTGCATTACTTCCTTGGGCTTGAGGTGAAACAAGGAGAAGGTGAAGTGTTTGTTTCTCAAAATAAATATGCAATTAACCTTCTTAAAAGATTTGCCCTTGTCAATAGTTAATCTGCCGCAATACCCATAAATATGAACGAAAGCATTTGGAAGATGGTACTGGCAAGCCAATGCAAGAAGTTTTAGAAGTCTAGTTGGAGGTTTGATTTATTTGGCTCATACTCGTCCAGATATTTCATACTTTGTTGGTGTTGTTTGAAGGTTTATGAGCAATCCGTCGAAGCATCATTTTGGAGCTGCAAAAAAAATAAAAATACATTGTGTTCCAAGAACATTAGATTATAATATTTCATATTCTCATGTTTCAAATTTCAGATTGTTAGACTTTACTAACAGTAATTGGGGAGGCTCGGTGGATGATATGAAGAGTACATCAGGCAATATGTTCACCCTTGGATCGGGTGCAATAACATGGAGTTGGAAGAAACAAGTAACGACAACATTGTTGTCTTCAGAGGCAGAGTACATCGCAGAAACTTCTTCAGCTTGTCAATGCATTTGGCTTAGGATAATTTCAGTGAACTAGAATCAAAAGAAAGCAACAAAAATTTATTGCGACAACAAATCTACAATTTCAATGGCTAAGAATCCTAACTTTCATGGAAAATAAAAGCACACAGACATTCGCTTCCATTTTATTCGTGTGTTGGTGGAAAAAGAAGAGACCATATTAAAGTTTTGCAACACCAATGAACAAGTAGCAGATACATTCACTAAGGCACTTCCATATCAAAAACATGCCTACTTTAGATCATTGTTTGGTGATAGCGATTTTGAATCAAGGGGGAATGTTGAATAAATGATTCAAACAAAAGAAGAGAAAAGTTACTACAACATTCTTTTTGTATTTTATTGCACTTTAACTTAGTCTATGACAATTGTTATTTTGTCCTTAAGTTTCTCATTTTAGTTGACAGCACTACTGAGTTAGTGCCCTTTTAATTTGGCATTTCAGTTGAGTTGTAAACCTGTTTAAAAGGAATCATTGCTGATGAATAAAATATAAGAAAAAGAGCCTACAATTCAAGAACGCTTTCTGCCTGCTAGTTTTTTTTTCCTTTCAAATATTTTGTTCTTGGGTGAGCTTGATATACGTGTTTTCCAACATCTTTTCCATGGGCCAAGCGCGTGGAAATTCTTTTTAATTTGGGTGGTGGTGAGATTCGATCCCAGAAACTCCACCTACTGTGATACCATGTTATATTAGGTCTTAGGCCAAACTCATACCCCAACAGCTAGCTCAAAGTGAAGAGGATTGCCCAAGCCTTATAAAGAGTCCACATATCTTATTAACCCCCAATGTTGGACTTTTTTTATTCTTTAACACCCCACCTCACGCCCAATGCTTAGTATCTGGTGTGTGGACAATTTTGCTTTTGGGGGCTCAAACATTGGGTGAGATTGGCACTGCTGTTATACCATGTTGAAGTGTGTGACAGTCTCATCTAAAAGCTTAAATTGTTAGAGAGAACACATTTTTATTATTTAATGATATGCTCAACAACATGACAATTATTTTTTATTTGAAATAATATAGTTGTAAGTTCCTAGATGATGTTGTGTTCATTCTTTAAACTTCTTAATCCAACTTTTTGTTTACTCATACTTCCCTTACACGAATGTATGCAATCAAGATAGTATTTACCTCTCTACTCTCAGTAACTATTAACCTACATAAATTCAAACATAACCTAATTTTAATTATAATCACGGTCAGTCTTGAAGTTGACAAACTCTCAAGCAATCTGTTATAGCCAAGCATATATATATGAAATGTGGAATAAAGTATGAAGGGAATCGGCTTTCAAGCAATCCATGGAGAAGAATAAAACAAAAAAAAGGGTGACTTAAAAGCACTAGAAAAAGAATTGATAAAGGAAAAGAAGGGAATGCCTTGAGAATGCCACAACTCACAAGGAAAAAGTCACTTAAGCCTAAATGACCATACCTTTGCACTCAGCCCCATTACAAACCGTAGAAAGACCTTTTTTATATTGAGTAAGCCAGATCGAAAGTTGATTGGAAAATAAGGGCAAATCTATGGGTGAAAACATGCATTGTGTTCCTCTTTTTTAGTGTGAGCGCTGTATCTGATTCATGACCTTAAATTGAATAATATTTGTGTGTGAATATGGAATCATTCTTTGTGCAAGGGCATTTAGATATTTTTGTTGAGCTTGAACTTGCACAAGTAGCAAGTATTGTGAGCATGAGAATCTTTGGTGATGGTGTGTCACAATTTGAATCTTTGAGTACACAATTTATCCTTGCATAAGTAAATTGAGTCTTGTTGTGTGCATTCATGATTTAGTCTTGTGTAGCACTGTTTGAGGCACCCTTTTTGAACGACTGAACTTCAGTTTGCTTGAGGACAAGCAAAAGTTTAAGTTGGGGGTGTCGATGAGTCCCGAAGTTGGACTCATTTAGGGCTTTATTTTAATGGAAATAGTGTCCTGGAATGCTTGTTTAATCTCAATACCTGATTAAAATGCTTAAGTTTCAGGTATTTGAAGCTTTAGTGGATGCATGGACACTTAGGCGCAAAACGGAGCAAATAGGGCTAAAAAGAACAAGAAATGGAATCCTGTGGATCGCCGAGTTTATCTTGGTGAGTCGCCGAAAGTACATGAACCGCCCTTCGTCGCAGTACGCGACGCCTTGAAGAAAGTGGATCAAAAGGCAAGGAAAGGATCAGTCGGCGAGTCGCCGATCAGTTCTGCGAAGTAGTACTGTCCTCCCAATGATCCAGAATGTGAGGATGCTAAAGGCAAGACACTGAAGGTGATGAGCTGACAAAAAGGCGGATCACCGAGTTCATATCCGCCGAGTTCATCGGCGATCTCGACTAATGTTGCCGAACAATCCTCCGCAGCACAATCTGTGAAAACTATAAATACTAGTTAGAATTGTAGTCTTAGGAGAGATTGAGAGTGGAACAATTATTATTATTATTTTCACTTTAGAACATACTGTAGCTGATATTTTTCTCTCAAGTTTGGAGAGGGTTTTGTGGAGACTTGAAGAAAGGAGTTCTTCTTCCCCAAGTTGGAAGTGGGTCTTCTCTATTCATTTTCCTTTGCTTAATTTAAGGTTTAATTTCTTATACCAAGTTGATTTCATTATTATGTTAGGTATAGTTTCTTATTTCTTGATGTGTGGCTAAAACCCCATTCTTGGGGTGCGATTTAGCAGATATGGGTTGATATTCTTTTTGGGTCTTGCTTGCTGATAAGTTAGATGTACTTTAATGGTGATTTCACCTAGTGTTTGTGGTTTAATCTAAAGGGTTTGTATTGCCCATGTGTTTTTGGCTTGCCTGAGAGGGAGGTCGCGAAACCAAAACCACTAGATTGGTGTCCTAAGGAGTGGGCCGACATAAGGTTCAGCCCGTGAGGGTGATCCCTAGTCCCATATTCTAACACTCAGCTCGAGAGAGTGAGTGGGGTAAGGCGTTGGCTGGTCTTCATGCGGCAAATGGGTGTCCGAGAGGAACGCATTTGAAACGGGGTAAGTTGCCCGAGAGGGAACTTATTTCCATTTAAAGCTTAGCCTAGTCACTATTGTGTTGCAAATTTCCTATTGAAAGCATGTACCCAACAATTTATCTCAACTTGTATTGCGGTCACATCCTAAGAACCTTTCCCCATACTTGATTTTCTTGTTTATTTTGTTGTTTTAGTACTTGTTACAAAACCACATTTGATATTTGACACTTTTGTGTCACCCTCTTTAATTTACAATGTCTTTTATCGCAAATGTCTTTAACTATGACTAACTTGAATGAAATTCTAATTGGTTATTAATTCTCAAAATCGCTCCCTTGGGACACGACCCCAACCTTTAGTTGGGTTACTATACTATCGACGATCGTAGACACTCATACCGTAGGTTAGTGTCGTTGGTCACAATAAGCATCACCCACGGAGGGGACTTATAAATCTATTTGGGCATGTAGTTCTGGGACTATTCGGGTACTCTAAATCCTATTCCACTCGGTCTAAGCCTACTCCCAACTAATTATGTAAGTAACACATTATAACTGAATTTCTGTATTACAGAGTAGCTCAAAAGACTGACATGCTAACTAAAAAGTGCAACACTAATATACTCATAATGAAATATTTGAAATCTGAGGCATGCATATCCGAATAAACTGACCTAGTAAGTGTAATTCATGAGGTAAACGAATCTACACAACTAGGGTTCTCAATATCATGCAAGGAACTAAGCAACAATATCATATTCTGATTTGGATCACTCTAACAGCTAAAACCCAATAATTCTAACATTCAAGAAAAGCCTTGGTTTAGATAGTATTAAGGGAATTAAGAATCTTACTGAATTCTCGGAACCAAATGGGTGAAAGGAACCTACTAGTGAAATCCTACATACTTGGTGACAAAATTCACGGAGAAATCATTCGATTTTAGGGCTGGAACTGAAGAAAACCTTGCTTCATGTTCTTGAGGGACTACTCGACTTTTCTATCTATTTTGCTCTAATTTTCGCTTGATTTTGTTGAATGATCCCTTTTGGTAAGTTCTAATTTAGCTTCTAGGATAAAACTGACCAAAACTACATAGTTTAGGGATTAAATGACGTAGTTTAAGGGTCTAACGCATAAGGAAAAGACCAAACGACCCCTGACTTAAAAGCTGATGAGGCTGACAACGGGCCCTCTGACGGACCGTCAAGCCAATCGTGCTCCTTAGTCCAGTAGATGCTGGTTTCTGGGACGGCTTCCACGGGCACCATTACGGCCCATCGTCAGGACCACGGCCCGTGAAGGGTCCCATGGTCAGGCATCTGGGCCTGGTAGATACTGCGTTGCTCCCACGAATGACAGTACGATCCGTGAGGTGGTCCATGGCCCGTGAAGGACTCTGTGGTCCACCTCTACTGGGAAGGGGCTGAGTCGATGACAGGTCAACAGACCGTGGTCCCTCTCATGGTCCGTGAACCCTTCCGTGGTTCACTGGATCAAGTGCTTTTCTGGTGCATTTTCTGAGTCTGGTTTCGGAGGTGTTACAAGTTGCTATAGTATCCACAGTCTAAATAACATGTTTTCTTGGAAACGTTGCTTATTTCCTTGTATAAAACTTAGAACCCTAGTTTGTGTAAATTTTCTTAGTTCATGAATTATACTTGCTAGGTCAGTTAAACGGAAATTCATGCTCCAGATTTGAAATGTCAGATTCTCAGTATATAAATGTTGCATTCTCAGTTAGCATGTCAGTATTTTGAGCTATTCAGTATTAGTGCATTTTAACTTCATATGTATTCAGTTGGGAGTAGACTTAGCACTGAGTTGGACTAGGGTTCAGCGTACCCTCATAGTCCCAGAACTACGTGACCGCGTAGAATTATTAGTCCCATCTGTTGGGCATCAGTATTAGTGATCACGCCATAATCATGCCTTTATACCCCTAGCAAGGTATATCGGGTCCTCTCGATAGGGCGTATACATTAGACTCCACGTTTAGCTCACGTGGTTTATGTCAGTTAATATTAGCTCCCACAGTCAGACTCTCCGCGAATTGACAAGGTTTTCAGCATTTATATCAGTATACAGTTCAACATGTTATCTTCATAATTAGTACTTGGTCATTTCATTCAATTTAGTTTTTCAGTTCTATTTCAATATCTATATCTCTACTCAAATTTCATCATTGCTCAATTATGTGTTGTTCAGCTTAGTATCTATATCATGCATGCTCAGTACATTTCAAGTACTGACGCATACTTTGCGCTACATCATTTCTTGATGTTGGTTCAGGTACTCTCAACATCCAGATCATGCTTAGATCGAATTAGGTCCGCATTCAACAGCTTCAATGGTGAGTACTCATATTCCGAGGACAATAGACATGCTTTTATTTTAGTCATTATTTTTAGTTTCAATTTTTTTAGAGTTAGTTGGGGGCATGTCTCAGCAATTAAACTCAGTTAGAGGTTTTTCAGACATAGTAGTAGATTCAACTTGGGTTGTTAAGTTGTTGTTTCAGTTATGACAAAACGTTTAGTTTATTTCACATATATGCAGACTATTTGGGTTTTTTTTTACTTTTAGATATCCACTGTTTTAGCTTCTGCATAGTTCATGTTTTAATTAGTTATTTTCAGTATGCTTATGATATGCCACACTCAGGGTTAGCTTGGGGTCACTCGTGATCCTAGGTCCCGTGTTACATCAAGGGGGTAGCCTTGGGGCATGACAAACTTGGTATCAGAGCATTATGTTCAAGAGTCTTAGGATATCTGAAAGCTGCACTAAGTAGAGTCTCTTTTATGGTGTAAAGCGCGACACATCTATGAGGGAGAGGATACAAAGTGTTTAGGAAAAACTTCACTTTCTTTGCTATTCTTATCATGCATGAGGTATGATTCAACTTCTCCTTCCTAATCCGATGTTATGCATTTTAGATCATGCCTCCATGTAGAGAAAATGAACGGAATGCTAATGCTTGCAATCCTAACACAGTTCCTCCAGTCCCAAACCATGAGGTTTCGAATGCAGAATTTCGGAATGCGATCCAGCTCTTGGCTCAGAGTGTAGCCAATCAGAACAATCAGCAGGCCCCAGTTCCTGCAAACATGAATAATGGATAAGTTGCAGCTAGGTTTTGAGGCTTTGTTTGGATGAATCCGCCTGAGTTTCTAATGTCGAAGGTTGGTGAGGACCCACAAAACTTCATTGATGAGGTTAAGAAGATTCTTGGAGTAATGCAAGTGACTAGAACTGAGAGTGTTGAGCTAGCATCCTATCAACTTATTGAAAAGATAACTGGGGCGTAAATGCAGCTACTATGACTTGGGATTTTTTATAGGAACTTTTGTGGACAGGTTCTTGTTAAGGGAGTTGAGAGAAGCTAAGGCATAAGAGTTTATGAACTTGAAGCAGGGTTCAATGTCGGTCCAAGAGTATGGGCCGAAGTTCACCCAGCTCTCCAAGTATGCTCCAGATATGGTTGTTGATTCGAGGAAACAAATGAGTAAGTTCTTTTTTGGAGTATCCGATTTAGTAAAGACCGAGTGCAGGAAAGTTATGTTGTTAGGGGATATGGATATCTCCAAACTCATGACTGATTCTCAGTATGTTGAGGGAGATAATCTTAGGGAAATGGCTGACAACAAGAAGGCTGGAACAGGGAACTCTGAATACTCTCAGCAGAGATCGAGTGGTGAAAATTACTCACAGTTTCAGCAGAGGTCTACAGCTCTAACACCTTCATCAGCTAGTGCTCCATCCCCAGGTTTAGACAGGATCATAAAGGTAGGGCATCAAGCTCTAAGTCTCAGGGGAGTACCTCAAGTAACATGACTTTCCCAACTTATCCAAAGTGTGGTAAGAACTATCTGAGCGAGTGTCTTGTAGGTAGAAAAAGGTGCTTTGGGTGTGGTCAGTCAGGCCATAGGTTGAAGGATTACCCTTCTACCAAACAGGGGCAAAAATGTAATAATAATAGGGCTCAGTCAATAGCACCAACAACACCAGTAGGTCGCCCAACTCAGCAGGGTGCCTCGTCTGGTCCAGGTGGTGGTCATCGGCAGAATAGGTTGTATCCTCTCCAGGCTCATCAAGACCAGGAAGATCCTCCTAATGTGGTCACTGGTATGTTACGAGTCTTCCATTTAGATGCTTATGCATTATTAGATCTAGGGGCTACACTTTCCTTTGTAATTCCATATATACCAATAAACTTCAGTGTTATCCAGAAACTCTTTCAGAACCCTTCTCAGTTTCTACTCCAGTTGGTGATGCAATTATAGCTAGACGGGTATACAGAAATTGGCCTGTCACAATTTCCTAGAAAGTCACCTCAGCAGACTTTGTAGACTTATAAATGGTAGATTTTGATATCATTCTAGGCATGGATTTGTTACATTCCTATTATGCCTCAGTTGATTGTAGAACTAGGATCGTTCGGTTTTAGTTTCCAAATGACTCAGTCTTAGAGTGGAAGGGTAGTAGATCAGTGCGTATAGGTTAATTTATCTCCTACCTTAAGGCTAGGAAAATGATTTCTAAAGGGTATATCTATCATCTTGTTCGAGTTAAGGATTCATACTCCCAAACCCCAACTCTTGTGTCAGACCCAGTGGTAAATGATTTTCTAGAAGTGTTCCCAAAATATCTTCTTGGAGTTCCTCCCCAAAAGGCAAATCAGCTTCGGAATAGATCTCATTCCAAATACCCAACCCATTTCGATTCCTCCATACAGAATAGCTCCAGCCAAGCTTAAGGAATTGAAAGAGGAGTTGAAAGACCTTCTAGATAAGGGCTTCATCAAACCTAGTATCTCTCTTGAGGTTCTCCAGTGTTGTTAGTTAAAAAGAAAGATTGTTCTCTCAAAATGTGCATTGACTATCGACATTTGAACAAGGTCACAATCAAGAAGAAAGATCCTATCCCTAGGATTGATTACTTGTTTGACCAACTTTAAGGTGCTAGTTGTTTTTCTAAGATAGACCTCAAATTCGACTATCATCAGCTTAGAGTCAATGATAGTGACATTCCAAAGACAGCCTTCAGGACTCGGTATGGTCACTATGAATTTTTAGTTATGTCTTTTGGACTAACAAATGCTCCTATAGTTTCATGGACTTAATAAATAGGGTGTTCAAATATTATTTAGGCTTGTTCGTCATCGTCTTTATTGATGATATCTTCATTTATTCTTAGAGTGAGAAGGAGTATGTGACTCATCTGAGGGTTATCCTACATACTCTCAAAGATCACCAGCTATTCGCTAAGTTCAGTAAATGTGATTTCTGGTAGCACTTTGTTGTGGTATCCAACAAAAGAATCCTAGTGGATTCTCAGAAAATTAAGGTAGTACAACACTGGCCCAAACCAACCCCTCCAAGTGATATCATAATTTTTTTGAGTTTGGCAGGTTGTTACAGAAGACTTTGTGAAGGATTTTCATCCATAACTTCCCCATTGACCAAGTTGACTCAGAAAAAGGTGATGTTTCAGTTGTTAGATAAGTGTGAGAAAAGTTTCTCAAAACTGAAGACTAGGTTGACTACAACTCCCATCTTGACTCCACCAGATGCTTCAAACAGTTATGTGTTTTAATGTGAAACCTCCGGGGTCGACCTAGGTTGGGTGTTGATGCAGTGAGGTAAGATCATATCTTATGCTTCTAGGCAACTTAAGGTCCATGAGAAGAACTACCCAACTCATGACCTTGAGATTGCAGTCGTAGTATTTGCCCTAAAGATTTGGAGATTTTACTTGTATGGTGTTCATGTTGATGTGTTCACAGATCATAAGAGCCTCCAGTATGTGTTCACCCAAAAAGAGTTGAATCTTTGTCAGAGAAAATGGCTTGAATTCCTCAAAGACTATGACATGAATATGTATTACCATTCTGGTAAGGCCAATGTAGTGGTTGATGCTCTCAGTAGACTATCTATGTGTAGTGTAGCACATGTTGAAGAGGAAAAGAAAGAGTTAGCCAAAGAGTTCACCAGCTTGCTCGCTTAGGATTTTGCCTTACAGACACATCAAATAGTGGTGTGATAGTTCAGAATGTATCAAAATATTCATTGGTAGCAGAGGTTAAGGAAAAATAGGATAGTGATCTTATATTACTTCAATCGAAAGGTACAATTCATCAACAAAAAATTGAGGTTTTCTCCCAAGGAGGAGATGGTGTGCTTCATAACCAGGGTCGCTTATGTGTTAGTAATGTGGGTGAGTTGAGGCAACATAACCTTACATAAGCCCATAATTCTAGATATTCTATTCATCAAGGTGCCACTAAGATGTACTGTGATCTACGTGAAGTCTTTTGGTGGAACGACATGAAGAGGGATATTCCAGACTTTGTGGCTAAGTGTCCTAACTGTCAACAATTGAAGGTAGAACACCAAAAACTAGGAGGTATGACTCAAGAGATTAACATTACTACATGGAAGTGGGAAGTGATAAACAAGGAATTCATTACAGATTTACCTCGTACTCACAAAAAACATGACTCCATTTGGGTGATAGTGGACAGAGTCACAAAGTCTGCTCACTTCTTTGCTGTTAGGACTATAGATTCAGCGGAGGACTACACCAAACTCTACATAAATGAGATAGTCATGTTGCATAGGGTCCCCTTGTCTATCATTTTAGATAGAGGTCCTCAGTTTACCTCTCATTTCTGGAAATTATTTCAGAAAGGTCTTGGTACTCAAGTAAATCTCAATACAACATTTCATCCACAGACGAATGGCCAGGCAGAGCATACCATTCAAACCTTAGAGGACACGTTAAGAGCTTGCGTCATCGGTTTTAAGGGTAGTTGGGATGATCACCTACCTCTCATAAAGTTCACCTATAATAATAGTTTCCATACTAGTATTCAAATGGCCCCTTATGAGGCACTATATGGGCATAGATGCAGGTCCCCGATTGGTTGGTTTGAAGTAGGTGAAGTTGTTTTGATTGGGAAAGATTTGGTTCATGAGGCTATGGAGAAAGTTCAGCTCATCAAAGTCTAAAGAAAACTCAAAGTCGTCAGAAGTCCTATGCATATGTGAGAAGAAGAGACTTAGAGTTTCGAAATTGATGATTCGATTTTCCTAAAGGTATCACCTATGAAGGGGGGTGATGAGAGTTGGCAAGAAAGGGAAGCTCAGTCCTAGATATGTAGGTCCTTACAGAATCCTGAAAAGGGTTGGTAATGTGGCTTATAAGTTAGAGTTGCCAGCAAAACGAGCAGCGGTTCATCCAATCTTTCACATTTCCTTATTGAAGAAGTGTGTGGGTGATCCGGCATCGATGGTGCCATTAGACAGTGTGGTTGTGAAGGATAGTCTTACTTATGAAGAGGTGCTAGTTGAGATTCTTGATCGTCAGGTTTGTAGGTTTAGAAATAAGTAAGTTGCTTCAATAAAGGTTTTGTGAGTGAGTCAGTTAGTAGAGGAAGCTACTTGGGAAGAAAAAGCAATTGTGATGGCCAAGTACCCTCATCTCATTCCTTTTGATTCCATTTTAGCTTGAGGTAATAGTTCCTCTCCAATCTCTCAGTTTACTCTTGAGTAATTCAATCTCAGTATCTTGTTCCCTCAATTATTCTTGCATTTCAGCATATTTGCATGTTCTTGGAACTCAGTTCAGTTAGATATCAGGTTCTAGTACTTAGTGGTAGGTATTACAACTCCTTCCCTCCATACTCAGCTTGTTTAGACTTCATTCGAGGACGAATGTTCCCAAGGGGAAGATATTGTAACGCCTATGATTTAAGCACATGAAAATATATAGCTTTCCAGGATCTGGTGTCAGAACCTATGAAGCCACAAACGGACCGTGTTTCAAACCACGGATCGTAGGTGGGGTCCCGTGGTTCACTCCCAGACTTAGGGAAAATTCAGGATCTAAAGATGACATCTACAGCCGTGGACCACGGACCATAAGTTGGTTCTGTCATTGGGGTCCAAAGTTCAATGGTCTCTAATCCCACCCATGTTCAACCAGTACAGTTTCTGGTTAGACCTATGGACCGTAGGTGAGGGTCGGCAACTATTCAGATGAAAATGGTTGTACAGTCAACTTCAAACGGTCATATATTTTAGCACAAAATAAATTAGGTGGCCCATGAATTATCAAAATAAAGATAATTGAATCCACTTTCCAAAACCACCAAGTTTGCTAATATACAAGCTCAGAGTAAAAAGTTATTCTCATTTTAGTGAAGCCCTGTCGGGTAGAGCATGAACGACGACCCCAGACGATGGCCGGTTGTCCAGAAGACGGCCGCTAGTCGAAACGACAGTGCATCAGTCTCACTGTGGATGGCTTTTGTCAGCTTTTAGGTTAAGGTCATTTTGGTCTTTTTCCTATGCGTTGGGGCACTTAAACTACGTCGTTTGATGCCTAAACTATGTCGTTTTACTTAGTCTAAGCCTAATAACCTAGTCAGACATACCCAGAACCCTCATTCTACAAAAATCATCCAAATTAGAACAAAAAGAACAGAAATAGGCTCCAGTTAGTTTCAAGAGCAAGCAACAGTGTTCTTCAAGTTTCAACCCCGAAACACAAAGGGTATCTCCATAGATTTAATCACCAGGTATGTGGGATTTCACTAGTGGGTTCCTTTGATCCACTAGGTCCCTCGAATTTAGTCAGCTCCTTGATTCTACATAGCTTGTTAAGACTTAGGGTCTATAAAATCTTGGAGAATTGTTGTGATTTCAGTTACTATAGTATCCATAGTCTAAATAACATGTTTTCTTGGTAACATTGCTTAATTCCTTGTATAAAAATCACAACCCTAGTTTGTGTAACTTCTCTTAGTTTATGAATTATACTTGCTAGGTCAGTTAAACAAAAAATCATGGTCCAGATTTCCAATGTCACATTCTCAGTATATAAATGTTGCATTCTCAGTTAGCATGTCAGCATTTTGAGCTATTCAATATTTAGTGCATTTTAGCTTCATCTGTATTCAATTTAGAGTAGACTTAGCACCGAGTATAACTAGGGTTCAACATACCCTCATAGTCCCAGAACTAGTGCCCGAGTAGGATTATAAGTCCCCTCTATTAGGCATTGGTATTAGTGATCACGCCACAATCATGCATTTATAACCCTGACAAGGTATATTGGGTCCTCTCAATGGGGCGTATATATCAGACTCCACATTTATCTTACGTGGTTGATGTTGGTTAATGGTAGCTCCCACATTCAGACTCTCCTTACATTGACAATGTTTTCATCATTTATATCAGTATACAGTTCAACATGTTATATTCATGATCATTACTTGGTCATTGCATTCATTTTAGTTTTTCAGTTCTATTTTAGTATCTATATCTCTACTTAGACTTCATCATTGCTCAGTTATGTATTATTCTGCTTGTATATCTTTTATTCAACTTAGTATATATATCCTGCACGCTTATTACATTCCAAGTACTGATGCATACTTTGCGCTTCATCGTTTCATGATGTAGGTTTAGGTACTCAGCATCCATATCACGCTTAGATTGATTCTCGGTCCGCATTCAGCAGTTTCAGTAGTGAGTTCTCATATTCCGAGGATAATAGACATGCTTTCATTTTAGTCATTATTTTTAGTTTCACTTTTGTTAGAGTTAGCTGGGGGCATGTCCTAGCAACTCAATTCAATTAGAGTTTTTTCAGACATAGTAGTAGATTCAGCTTGAGTTGTTAAGTTGTTTTTTCAGTTATCACTAAACTCTTAGTTTATTTCACTTATATTCAGATTGTTTGGGTTTTTTTTCATTTTCAAATATCCACTGTTTTAGCTTCCGCATAGTTCATTTTTTACATAGTTAATTTCAGTATGCTTATGATATGCCAGACTCGGGGTTAACCTGCGGTCACTCGTGATCCTAGGTCCCGTGTTACATCAAGGGGGTAGCCTCGGCGCGTGACACAACTCTTGAAATGCCAAATGGCAAATTTCTTGTGGCAACAACAGTATTATAAGCACCTAACAGTGGATATAACTTAGATTGAAAGCAGCAGATGATGATCATTTACTGGGTTCTAACCAAAGTTCCAATTTTGAAAGAAGTCATCTAATTTATCATATATGTTTTATTTCATTTTTTTAGAAAAGGAACAAATCATCAAAGTTCTTTCCACATATGAGAACTTCATTTAAACTTTTTAAACCACTCATGGAATTATAACGGTTTGATCAGGACGAAATCTTGAAAATTAATGAAATGCTAGACCTATGATGCACAAGAAAGAAAGAGGAAGCTTGAGATTGTATGACATAAAAACAAAGATATTTAATTAGAGACTTCATTTGTTGACTAGGAGGATTTCTAAGGTTATCTGGTTCTTTAACATAATGACGATTGATTTTGATATATATCTACAAAGATTACACCACTTTAGATAGTATTTTAGAAGCATCCACTTCTTCGGGAACCACTTCATTAAATTTTCATCAAAGCTAGTGTTGTTAAATTCGACAACATGCTTTCTCATGTTCGCAAGTATAATCATTTTCATCTTCATTTGAGTCACTTTCTTCAAAGTTGTCACCCATATTCATTTCTCAGGTTTCACAAAAATAATCCTAATCAAACTCATTGGATGAAAATGAAAAGATTTCAGGCTATTGAAAACATAATCAAAATTATGCGTTGCATTATTACAAATATCCAACCGTGTTGAAAGGATATAGTGATGCAAATTGGATCACTGGTAAAATGAAGAAAAATCCACGAGTGGATATGTATTTACTCTTGTGGAGAGTAGTCTTTTGGGAATCTGACAAATAGATGTGTATCACTTGCTCTATAATAGAATCTAAATTTAGCACTCTAGATGAAGTTGGTGAATAAGTTGAATGGCTCCAAAATTTCTTGAAAGATTTTTTTTAGGCCCAAATATTTTGCATCAGTATGCACACACTTTGATAGTCAAGATGCAATAGGTAGGTATTAGAGCATGATGTATAATGGAGACCCAAATATCAAAGCCCGAATCAACTCACAATGGTATGCCTGCTATAATTTTGAAATCGAGTGACTACTATGGGGTGATGGCTGAGGAGTGCCGATATACGATTATTGTCAAGTTTTTTTGAACAAGGCCTAGCATAGAACGCATTCGCTCAATCTTCGCTAAAAAGATATCTCTCAAAGGAGACGTGAAAATAAGTGCGTATGATTTTCGTACAGTCTCTATTGATGTCACAAATGATGTTGATTGTAAAATAGTATGGTTCAACAGGTCAATTGAAATAGATTATATAGTTATGTGGCTTCAAAAATGAACCCCTGATTTTAGACCCAATGAAGACTCTCCTATTGTTCTAGTGTGGGTCTTATTACTAGGTTTGCCATACCACTGTCATACATGGTATTATGTGAGACAAATTGTATCCCTAGTAGGCAACCCTTTTATCTCTCGATACTACTACTGATTTTTGTAATAGACTTGGTATGGAAAAAGTGATGATTGAAGTTGACCTCAATAGGCCAAAACTTAGATCTGTTTGGGTTAGGCAAGAGGATACTGATAACCCGCTAAAAGGTTTCTGTCAAAAGTTGGAATATGAGGGCATCCCCAAGTATTGTAAAATTTTGGGGTATTCAATCCTTTAATGTAGAGCACTGGAGAGGGAAAAAGAGTTGAAGAACAAGGAAAATGCTATTAAGAAGAATGCTATTGTTTCTACAGATAATGAGACCAAAATAGCTAAAGGCTTAACGTTGCTCATTTTAATGATACTTTAGCAAATAACATAGACAACACTATTGCTTCTACTTCAAAAATTTAAGTACCAAAAGTTAACAAAAAAATTACTGGCAAAGTGATAAGTTCAGAGGTTAATCCTACCAATGTTAATGTGACAAAGGCTGCTGATATTCCTACTACTCCTACACAAGCCAACATGATAAGTTCAAAGGTTGAGAATTCTAAGCCTAGAGGGGATAAGACAAACCAACACCATAAGCACAAAGCAAAACATACTGAATCTTTGGATATAGTTGATAGGCTCGAAAAAGACTAAATCTTTGGATATGTTTCTGAAAAAATTTGAAGATCTTAAAACTCAAATGTTGGTAAGAAATCCAACTCTTGTTAAGTCTTATTTTGTTTCCAATTTTATTGGGGGATTAAAAGAAGAGATAAGGTTTGTTATAAAGATGTTTAATGTCACGCCCCGAGGCTACCAGCTGGACGCGGACACATGACCTAGGATCATAAGTGACCCCAAGCTAACCCTGCTGGCATGACATGAGCATACCAAGAATAATAATCACTAATGCGGAAGCTATTCATAAGAAAATCTGAAATGATGGGGAATACCCATATACTAAAACTGAATATATCAAATCTGAGAGTTTAATACGAGAGACATATCAAACTCAAATACTAAGTTGAATCTAACTATGTTTGAAAATAGCCTCTACCTGACTAGAAGTGTTGGGACATGCCCCAGCTAAGAATAGCAAAACTGAAACTAAATGGCAGAAAACTGAAAGATAACATGACTATCATCCTCGAAGAATGAGGACTCACCATTGATGCTGCTGATCTGGAGATCGGGAATCGATCTAAGCATGATCTGGATGCTGAGAACCTCAACCTACATCACGAGAAGATGTAGCGCAGAGTATGCATCAGTACTTGAGAGGTATTGAGCATGCAGGATGTAGTAAAGCTGAAATAAACATATAACTGACAAAGCAATAAAGCAAGAGTATAATCTGAACATGATATAGATACTGAATACTGAGATAACTGAATGCAATGACCAAATTTATAACATGCTGAGACTAAATACTGACTGTACTGAAATGTGGTCAATCCTATGGAGTCTGACTGAATAGTTGGAGCTACTAATAACCGATAATAAAACCACATGAGCTAAGTGTGCAGTCCGATGTATACGCCCCATCGAGAGGACCCAATACAACCGGCCAAGGGTGTAGAGGCATGTTGGCGTGATCACTAAAATGATGCCCACAGAGGGGACTTACAACCTAACGTGGCTCGTAGTTCTGGGACTATATGGGTGACTGACCCTAGTCCAACTCAGTATTATGCTACTCCCAATAGATTAAATGGCTAACACATTATGACTGAATTTTTGTAATGTACTAGATAACTCAAAACTGACATGCATACTGAGAATGCATATTAATATACTGATAATGACACATTCAAGATTGAGGCATGTATATAAAAAATACGGAAATATCTGACCTAGAAGGTGTAATTCAAGAACTAAGGAAATACATAGCTAGGGTTTTGGAATTTTTGCAAAAATCGAAGTAATAACATGATAATCTGATTTAGAACATCTAAATAACTAATCCATGATAATCAGCTGATGTTCTAGAAACCCTAGGGTTAGGTAATAATAGGGAATCAAGAATCTGACTGAATTCTAGGGACCTAGTGGGCGAAAGGAACCCATTAGTCAAATCTGACATACCTGGTGACGAATTCCATGGAGAAATCTTTCAATTTTGGGGGAGGGAGTTGATGGAGTCTTGCTGCGTTCTTGAATTAGGGTTGCTCGACCTTTTTTCCTCTTTCCGCTTTGATTTTCTAAGTTTTTGATGAAAGATCTAACTTAGGTAAGTTCTAGTTATGTTTCTAGGCTAAAACTAACCAAAACCACGTAGTTTAGGGTGAAAACTACGTATTTAGGGGTCGAACGAAATAGAAAAATACCAAAAGACCCCTAACTTAAGTTGCAGACGGGGCTGACAACGGCCACTTCCACAGACCGTGAAAGGGACCATGGACCATGAAGTGGGTCATGGTTTTGGTCAAGGAGCCGGGGGTTCTGATGTCTAGTCCATGAGGCCCTACTATGGCCCGTGTGGAGGACCATGGACCGTGAAGGTCCTCGTGGTCCTCACTTGGGCGGATGGTCTGGAGGCTCAGGGCTAGGGGTCTACTGGCTGGCTTTCACGAACCACTCCATGACCCGTGTGAAGGACCACGGATCGTGAAGGCCCCCGTGATTTTTACTTAGGAGTGGAGGTCTAAGGGGCTTGCTAGGGGGGCTACTGCCTCGACTCTATGGACGACACAACGGTCCGTCGTCAGGACCACGGCCCATGAAGGATCCCGTGGTCTGATGTCTGGGCCTGGTGGAATCCAAGTCATGACCACGGGCAGGTCAACGGACCGTGAACCCTACCGTGGTTCACTACTTAAGTTAGTTTTCTGCAATTTTTTCTAGGTCTGGTTTTCGAGGTGTTACAATATCTCCCCCTTGGGAACATTCTTCTTCAAATGAAGACTAAACTAGCTGAAATGGAGGGGATGTGCTGCAACCCTACCACCTAACACTGAAGACTAATTTCTGACTGAATTTAGTTCCAAAAACATGCAAAAATGTTGAAAATGCAAGTACAAACTGAAGGAACATGATACTAAGACTGATTTTAAGCATAAATGGCTGAAAAACTGAAGAGGAACTATTACCTCAAGCTGCAGTGGAATAAGAAGGAAAGAGGCGAGGATACTTGAACTTTATGGCTACTTTATCTGCCCAAGTAGTTCCCTCTACGGACTGACTCCTCCACAAGACCTTGAGTGAAGCGACTTCTTTGTTTCTCAACGTTCTAACCTGAAGATCAAGAATCTCAACAGGTACATCCTCATAAGAAAGACTATCTTTCACAGTCACACTCTTTAATGGCACTACGGATGCTGGATCACCCACAAACTTCTTCAATAGTGAAATGTGAAAGACTGGATGCACTGCTGCTAATTCTGCTGGCAACTCTAACTCATAAGCCACTTAATCAATCCTTTTCAAGATCTGGTAAGGGCCTCCATATATGGGACTGAGCTTCCCTTTCATGGCGAATCTCATCACCCCCTTCATAGCTGACACCTTCCGGAAGACCCAATCATCAACTTGGAACTCTAGTTCCCTTCTCCTTACATATGCATAAGACTTCTGGTGAATCTGGGTTTTCTTAAGTTTATCTCTAATGAGTTGCAGTTTCTCCATAGCATCAAGAACCGAATCGGGCCCTATCAAGGCTTCTTCATCTTCTTCAAACCAACCAAGAGGAGATATACATCTACGCCCGTACAATGCCTCATGGGGGGCCATCTGAATGCTGGAATGATAGCTATTGTTTTAGGCGAACTCTATAAGAGAAAGGTGATCATCCCAACTACCCTTGAAGTTGATCAAACAAGTTCTCAATATGTCCTCCAGGGTCCGAATGATACGCTATGCCTAACCATCCTTTAGTGGATGAAATGTTTTGCTAAGATTAACCTGAGTACCAAAGACCTTTCTGAAACTACTTATAGAAATGAGACGTAAACTGAGGACCTTTATCTGAGATGATAGACAAAGGAACACCATGCAACCTGACTATCCCATTAATGTAAAGCTTGTGTAGTCCTCTGCCGAATCTGTAGTCTTGACCACCAAAAAGCGAGAAGACTTAGGTACTCTCTCAACTATCACCCAAACGGAGTCATGTTGTCTATGAGTACGAGGTAGTCCTGTAATCAAATCCATGTTGATCACTTCCCACTTCCAAGTAGGAATGTCGATCTCTTGAGTCATACCTCCTGGTTTCAGATGTTTTACCTTCACTTGCTGACAATTGGGGCACTTAGCCACAAAGTCTGCTATATCCCTTTTCATGCCGCTCAACCAAAAGACTTCCCGGAGATCACGATACATATTAGTGGCACCTGGATGAATAGAATACCTGGAGTTATGGGCTTATGCAAGAATCTATTATCTCAACTCTCCCACATTAGGAACACATAATCGACCCTGGTTGCGAAGCACACCATCTCCCCCTTGGGAGAAAACCTCAACTCTCTGTTGATGGACTGCACCCTTGAGTTCGAGCAATATCGGATCACTGTCTTTGTTTTCCTTAACCTCACTACCAATAAAGATTCTGATCAGTTTTGAAATGTCACACCACCATCTGATATGCTCATAAGACAAACTCCTAAAAGAGCATGCCAGTGAACATCCTTCGCTAGCTCTTTTCTTTCTTCCTCAACATGTGCTACACTACCCATAGATAGTCTGCTAAGGGCATCTGCTAATACATTTGCCTTACCCGGATGGTAATGCACACTCATGTCATAATCCTTGAGGAACTCAAGCCATCTTCTTTGGCGAAGATTCAACTCTTTCTGGGTTAACACATACTGAAGGATCTAATCGTCTGTGAACACATCTACATGAACACCATACAAATAGTTTCTCCAAATCTTGATTGCAAACACCACTGCTTCAAGCTCGAGGTCATGAGAAGATAGTTTTTCTCATGCACCCTAAGATGTCTAGAAGAATAAGCTATAACCTTACCTCGCTGCATCAACACAAAACTAGGACGACTCTAGATGCATCACAATAAATCACATAACCATCTGAACCCTCTGGTAGAGTCAAAACATGAGTTGTAGTCAATCTAGTTTTCAGTTCTGCGAAGCTCTTCTCACAATCATCTGACCACTGAAACTTGACCTTAGCTTTTTCTGAGTTAACTTGGTCAATGGAGAGGCTATGGACCAAAATTCTTCTACAAACCTTCAGTAATAACTCGCAAGACCCAAGAAACTTCTAATATCTATAGGAGAGGTGGGTCTAGGCCATTGTTTCACTGCTTCTATTTTTTGGGAATCCACTTGGATCCCTTTGCTAGATACTAGATGCCCAAGGAAAGCTACTGACTGTAACCAAAACTCGCACATGTTAAATTTGGCGAATAACTGGTGATCTTTGAGAGTTTCCAGAACAACTCTCAAATGACCCACATGTTCTTCCTCATTCCTAGAGTAAATGAGGATATCATCAATAAAGACGCTAACAAACAAGTCAAAATATTGCTTGAACAGTCTGTTAATCAAATCCATGAAAAATGCATGAGAATTCGTTAGTCCAAATGACATAACTACAAATTCATAATGAACATACCGAGTTCTGAAGGCTATCTTCAGAATGTCACTATCTCTGACTTTGAGCTGATGATAACTCGATCTAAGGTCTATCATTGAGAAATGACTAGCACCCTGAAGTTGGTCAAACAAGTCATCAATCCTGGGGATGGAATACGTATTCTTGATTGTGACTTTGTTCAACTGCCTATAGTCAATGTACATCCTGACAGAACCATTTTTCTTCTTCACGAACAATACTGGTGCACCCCATGCCGAAATACTAGGTCTGATGAAGCCCTTATCTAGAAGGTCTTTCAACTGCTCTTTCAATTCCTTAAGCTCAGTTACAGATATTCCTTAAGAAGGAATGGAAATATGTTGGGTATCTGGAAGAAGATCAATTCCAAAGTGGACTTCCCTTTCAGGAGGAAATCCGAGAAGATCTTCTGGAAACACTTCTGGAAACTCATTAACCACTGGAACTGACTCAAGAGTTGGGGTTTCAGAGCTTGAATCCTAACCCGAGCTACATGATAGAGATAACCCTTAGAGATTATTTTTTTTTGCCTGAAGGTAAGAAATGAATTGACCCATAGGCGCTAAGCTACTTCCCTTCCATTCTAAGATTGGTTCGTCTGGAAACTGAAAATGAACAATCCTAGTTCTACAATCGACTGAGGCATAACAGGAATGTAACCAATCCATGCCTAGAATAACATCAAAGTCTACCATTTCTAACTCTACAAGATCTGCTGAGGTGACTTTCTGGGAGACTGTGACAGGGCAATTTTTGTATACCCGTCTAGCTATAAGTGGGTCACCAACTAGAGTAGAGACTGACAGGCGTTCTGAGAGAGTTTCTGGACTAACATCAAACTTAACTGCTATATAAGGAGTTAAAAAGGAAAGAGTAGCCCCTGGATCTAACAAAGCATAAACATCGAGATCAAAGACTCGTAACATACTAGTGACTACATCAAGGAGAATCTTCCTGATCCTAGTGAGCCCGAAGAGTATAAAGCATGTTTTAGCGCTGTCTGATACACTCAAATTCACCTCCCTAAAGAAGCATAAACGATCGTTATCAAGTAAAGAACCCAAGTTGTAGGTTGGGGTCGATCCCACTAGGAATATAGTTTAGACTTAACTTTGACCAACGATTATATTATTTTAGTCAATGTATTTCTGAAAACAAGTAATAAAGGGGGGGGGGGATTTGTGAAACAAATTCAGGAAATTATGTAAGTCATCAATGAGGAAGATTTAAACTTTAGTTGTTATCAAGATGAGAAAGTAACTAGGGTATACGTGTTCCCCATAAGCTCATAACGCGGTAATCCTAGTAATAGCAATCCTTTCATACTGTATTACATGCAAAGTGATAAGTTAGGTATATCTAATTCCTTT
>NW_006239004.1:673170-707155 GCF_000226075.1 Solanum tuberosum
GCACCAATCGACATTAATTCTATTAGATAGTATCACACTAAATCTATGTTGATAATTATTTTCTGGTTAATTACCTCCTTGGTCCGGAAAGTAGTAATGAGACAAGTTCTAACGTTGGCCACCGTTAAAAGGACTTCTAAATTAAAGAATTATCAATGCATGTAATAACACTATTCAAGAATTACTTAGTTACTATTCATACGTTGTTAATCACTCATGGTTCCCACAACCCTAGTTGTAGATTTACTTACCCATAATAGCAAGAACACAATTCATATTTTTAGATGAAGAAATCTTGAAATTACGTAATGAGAAGAAGAAACCCAGAATCTCAACTTGTATTTCAAAGTAAAAATCTTCAAAACCAACTTAGGAAATCAAGAATTGCTAAAGTTGCAATTTATTCTCCAAAGCCAAAAACTAGAATAAAAGTAATAAAGTCTAACCCCAAAAATGAGGTTTGCATGCCCTATATATAGAAAAATAAGTCCTAACTAAAAAGGAAATAATGTTTTAGGACGCGTCTTTGATCTACGACACTGACCTACGCACCGTGGATTGACCTACGGTCCGTAGGTCCCTTCCGTCACTCAGAACTTGGGCAAATTTTCAGCTTCCAAAACATCATTATCTCTGACGCAAACGACAGATCAACAATAGGGACTATGGTTTGATCCACGGTCCATATATCTTCCTTCGTAGCTCCACACTTAGAATCTTCAAAATTTGGTACTGGAACCCCTTCTTTAAATCATTTGACGGAGAAACAGTGCGGTCCATAGATCAATATACGGTCCGTCGATTGCAACCGTGGTTCCACACTTGGTCAAGAATTCCCTGATCTCCTTTAATGCCTTGCCTGCCCATCGATGATACCCATCTATGAAGTGTGAATGGACCTACGGTTCATGGATCACCTCCGTAGATGCCCATTTTTGCACATCCTTCAACTGTCTCTCAATTTCCACGTCTACACATATTTCTTGCAAACATGATAAAAATACATAAAAACCAATACAAAATGTCCCTAGACACACACAACTCTTAAGTGAAAATGTATTAAAAATACCGTACACTCACGGTATATCAACACCCTCAACTTAAATTCATTGTTTGTCCTCAAGCGACGCACTAAGACTTTAAACAACACTTGTATAGAAGCAAGCATTTCAAGCACAAGCAATCACATAGCTCTCTACCCGGACTCTCTTCTCCAGTGTGAATCTTTTCTCTCAGACTCAACAAGCTAACTTGTGCGGATCAAAACACGACAAAGATCGACCACTCAACACACAACGTACATTGGTTTACTATCACCAAGGTACCAACTTTCCGACAATGTAACTAGTGCCCTTACTTCAAACGAAATCCCTTTTCTCACACGATGAATATGATTTGATTACAAGGATTCATTCAACACTCACGCTCCGAAGTAATTTCCATTACAGTCAGTGCTCAATACCATAGGCTTGCCCTTATTTTCCCTTCTTAAACTCTCCAAAATAGGTTCTAGGATCAGTATAAGACTTTCTTGGCTTGTAACGTAGGCTCAGCGTCAGGTGTGGTACATTTGGGTACTTTTTAGTGACTTTCTACCCTCCTTGACATTACATTAGGCTTTCTACATCTTATTTGCCCTATTTTTGACATCCTACCATTTTTCTTCTTTCCCTTGATTCTTTTCAACCATGGATGTGGCTTTCGATTTTGTAGCTCTTTATTATTTTTTCATTTCTTCTTTTTCTTGCATACTATTCTCTTCTTTAGCTTTCAAAACTTTTGTTTGCTTTATTTTGCACAAAGCCACATCCTCTCCTCTCTTTTCTGTTCTTTTTTTTTTCAACACCAAACTCTTTTCATACCCATTTTCTTTTGGTCTCCTCTTTCATAGCCACCCTCAACTTATGGATTTTCCATTGGATGAGGTGCACAATACCCATGTCGGATCAGGGCCGAGATTGAGGTTACTTTTTACATTAGCCACCCTCAACTTAGGCTTTTGGCCTAAGTCGAGGTGCTCATGTCCAAGGAGGGACCGGGGCCAACACAGTAAATTATGGGAAGGTGAGTTAGGGGTTTAGAAAGAAAATGGTCTAATTTAGGCTTAAAGCATGTGAATCAAAGGGAGCATTAATTTTATTTGGTTAGATTCTTTTTTAGGCAATTTGTGGACTTATCATAACAAGAGCCTATGATCACTTCCTAGCCTCTAGAGTAGATTGTCTTAGCAGGAATAACCGGGCAGGTTCTAGATTGGCACAAAAACTATTTGAACAATCAACTATTCTTACATACTCTTGGCACATAGTTTCATTATCAGATTATCAGATTACCCATTTCAAGTTTTAGCTTAAGTCATGCCACCAAGTCGGTTCATTATCATATCTTACTCAGAGCCAACATATTTAACTCATTCTAGCCTAAAGATTTTAGCACATATCACAAATTTTTGACTGGTATCATTTTTTTCACAAAGCTTTTGCCATCATGCTTCATTCTTTCTCATGCTTCTACACATACAACCCTAACACATGCTGGTTCAACAGAAATTAAGCAGTCTCTTAGGGGAAAAGAACACAGGCAAGAACCCCAAGAGAGGATTATGAGTTAGGTTACTCAGACTTCACGCTATCAATCACAATCCATTTACCCCACCCCCAACAAAAAATATGTGCAATTGTCCCCAATGCACACAAAGACAGTAGAAAGTAATGGATTGGGTGAAGCAAACCTGTGGCGCATAGCGTCGATGAACTATCAACAAGCGGGTGGGTCCGGTTTCCCGGAGCCCGCTGGAACAACACTTGGGTCACCCTCAGTAGTTCCCACATCATCTAGCCTAGCACCCTCAGTAGTGCTATTAATCACTCTAACCGCACCATCAGTAGTGCCCACATCAGCTATCACAGCATCAACCGCCTCAGTAACAGGCTTACAACTCGAGGCCCCAAGCGCACTCTCACAAACCCTCTGCAGGCGGAAGTGCTCATCCACAATGGAGGCCCGGCTAGCCTGCTCACTTTGCTAGCATTCCCGCTTTTTTGCTTGAGCATCCTCAGTAGTATCAGCAATGTGACTAGAACGGTGTTGCTTCCCTCGGGAACGAGTATGCTCAGGCTGTGTCATATCTCCGCTGAACAGAGCCTCTAATACCGTATCATCAGTAGGTACCGCAGGTGCGGACTCTTGCTCATCCCTGGATTCAGCCATGATAGCGTCAAGATCATCCCGGAAATGATCCAACTCAGCCCCAAAAGAGGGGACATCTGCAGTAGGAGTTGGCTGCTCTACGACCTTCAACTCGAAGGCATCAAGGCGCATATGAACGCATGGACCTTCTGGTCCACTATATGATCCGTCCTCTTCTCTATCCTAGCCTCGGCCTCTGCAATAGACCGCTGCATCCAAGGCTTCATGTGATGAAGCACTATGGCAATCTGTGCCTCCAGTTTCTGGAAGCGAGCAAGGGGCATGACAGAAGATACCAATGAAGTGTTGGCTCTGGAAGAGCTGGGGGCTGAATGGCAGCCTGGGATGGGGAGCCCGGAACATCATCAGTGTGGGCTGGAGGGGCAGGTTCATCACCCTACATCTGCTCCACATCATCTACTAAATCCGCTCCCAATGGAGGTACATCGACCTGCAGCTCTCGGCGTGGTGCCACCACATTTGCCTCATCCTGAATCAACCCTATATCAAAGGTCCCTGTATCCCGAGTCAACTTGTCACAATGCCATATCGGCATTCCAGTATTCCTGCATAACTGAAAGATGAGGCAAGGAAAAGGATAAGTAGTGGAGGCCTTGAAAGCCCTCTTGTGAATCTCCTCAATGAACATGCGTGCAAACTCAATCTCAAACCCTGCAACCAATGTTGCTACCATAACCACGCGGTCCCAAGTGAGTGCATTATTCACCTTTGTGCCGGAAATCCAATTTCGTACCAACAGCCAGAAAAACATAACCACAAATGTGAGAGTGGCCTTCTTGATGCTTAACCCTGGAGTGGTGACCCACTCGGCTCACTCTCCGTCAGTAGTAATATAACGAGCAAGTCATAGTAATAAACTCTCCCTTTTTTTGGCACTCCGCTGGAACTCACTACCCCTCACAATATCCCACTGATAATCAAATTCTGTAGTATTTAATGCCCGAGAGGTGCTCGGACCGTAGAGGAATCTGACGATAATGAGCCGCGATATGTCCACCACAATACCCTGAACTAGTATGGAAGTGAATGGGTTATGTGCTCTTGGATTGGCATTCCGGTGAATAGAGCCTCCAAGAGTGGATGCGTAGGAAGCATAGAATTCCCTCACGATCTCCTCGCTATGTGATCCAGGGTCCCTGCCCATCCACTCGCACTTATGATATTGAAAGAGCCGATGGATGTCGGGTACAATATGTAGGCTTGCTATAAGAACTCTGCGCTTCTTAGTGATTTGTCGGGCCTTCACTCTCTTCTCATTCAGCATCGAGGCATCCATGTAAATCTGCCATTAGCCCTCTACACACCACCTATTGGGCTCTCCAGCAACCGGAGCAGGGTCGGTGTTAGGAGGAATTAGGACATTCCCCGAACTAGTGGCCTCATCAGACGAGGCAGCTTTGTCATGTGAACCTGAGCCTGTGGCGGATCCAGAACCGAAACCGGAAGCATGGGCGGGCTCAAAGCCAAAAGTAGTGGCAAACTCTGAGCTGGAAGTAGAACCAACCTCAGAACCTGAAGAAGAACCAGCCGGTGATCCAATGAGTGTGTTCTCTTCATTAGACTGGGATACAGTGACTACGTCGGTGACCACCTTCCGGGATGTATTCTGGGTACCCCGAGGTGTAGTAGGAAATGTCCTCGTGGCCGCTGGAACATATGCTAGATCCTTTTATGCATCCGTGTCTTCATTAATCAGCCTTAAAGTAGGCGCCATGGATTTTGATTTTCCCCTTTTGGAGTAGGTCACTTGCTTTTAGGCACCATGGTACATATGGATGCCTAATTAGTAACAAAAGAAACTCATAACACATTGGAATAGATGTTAGAACTAAGAACGAACAAAAACAAAAAATAGAAAAAAATTCAGACAATGGCTTCAGTGGCCACCTACGATGTGCATCTATGGTCCGTAGGCTGACCTACGGTCTGTGGATCCCCTTCGTAGATCAGGGTTCCTAAAAAGTTGGACTCTGATGGGAACCAAGGATGTGCAGAAAGGTCCATAGACTGATCTACGGACTGTAGTCCACATCCGTGGTTCCACACTTAGCATATTTTATGGTATACATACTCACAGACCTTATCTACGGTCCGCAGATGGATCTACGGTCCACAGACGAGGTCTCGTGAATCAGATTTGTGCCAGGTTTTAGGCATCCTTCATGTTGACCCCAATTTTACCAATTTCAACAATATCACCTAGTCTAATCATGCATTTCAACATAAATTATGCTAGTTCGTCATTCTAAGGGTTCTGATTAATCCATTATCAACAGATATTGCATAAAAGATTAAGAACCCTGGGTCAAAACTCACATTTAGACTCCTATTTTACTGATTTTATACATTGTAACAACACACATCCACGATCTATCATCCCAATGGTGATTCTAAGTCTATTGTAGCATGCAAATACATTGAATATCAACCCAAGGTCAAGAACCAATTCCAAACTTTCTATAGTATCCTAATGAATCGAAATTCAAAGTGAAGGGAAAGTCAGTTACATTACAAGCAACGGCAATGGGGTGATTTGTGTGATGACTCTATGCTTTCAATACCACAACTCACCTCTTTTTGTACCGAACCCAGACACCGAACATCTTTGTTAATTTGGGGGTGATTGTAATAAGCAAAAAAAATGATTGGAATTATGGGGGAAAGATGTAGGGTGATTGATAGGGAATCTATGGTAATATGGAGTGATTGGAATAGTGGGAAGGTTTAGAAAAGATTTGGGAGTGAATGGAGGGAAGTGGGAATGATTTGAAAATGGGGGGATTTTATTTAGAAGGGGTCCGGGTTGGGTCAGGCTAAATTAGGGTTTGGACCCACGAAACCCAATCTACGGTCCGTGGGTCGATCTATGGTCCGTAGATGGGGACCTTAGATCACATCCATACTTAGACAATTTAGAAACCTTACCTGGGATCTACTGACACAATTCACGATTCGTGGAACGAACCACGGACCGTCTATGGGGTCCGTAGACCTCTGCACCAGACTTTTTTCTACAGATTCTGCTTTTCGCCCCTGCACATGTAGCATCCATTAGCCCTTTCTTTTTACATTTTATGGACACTTTTTAGACACTGACCCTATGCTATGTCTAGCCAACACTAAAACAAAAATAAAACAACTATCTAAATGAGTACAGAGAAGCAACTAAACAAAGAAAACTACTACACAGAAAACAAGAACCTACTGTTGGCTATATTCTACATCTTGGGTTACTTCCTAAGCAACGCTTGATTTAACGTCACGGCACGACGCAGGCCTCTTCATTACTCAGACTACATCAAGATAGTAGGCCTCTACAACTTCTTGCACACTTTTCGCGTTTCCTAGATTGATCATGATCCGTTGCCCGTTTACCATGAACCTTGTTCCTTCATTGTTCTCAAGCTCAACCGCTTCATAAGGGAGCACTTTTGTGAGCAAAAATGGTCTGATCCATTTGGACTTGAGTTTGCTCGAAAACAAACCAACCTATTGTTGAATAGAAGCACAAGATCACCCACAACAAATTTTCACTTTTCAATTCTTTGATCATGATACCTCTTCATATTCTCTTTGTACAAGGCTGAACTTTCATAAGCTTTTAGGCGAAACTCATCAAGCATATTCAAGTCATTTATTCTTTGATTATTGCGGCGCCCCAGTCCAAATTTAGCTTCTTCATCGCCCACATAGCCTTATGCTCTAGCTCTACCGAAAAATGGCAGGACTTCCCATATACAAGTTGGTAATGAGACATACCTATGGGAGTCTTGTATGCAGTGTGATAGGCCCATAGATCATCATCAAGCTTCCTTGTCCAATCCGTTCTATTAGCATTCACAGTCTTCACCAAAATCTGTTTGATCTCTCTCTTGGACATTTCAACTTGCCCACTAGTCTACGGATGGTAAGGAGTGGCTACATTGTGGCGGACACCATATTACTCAAGCAGCTCCTTGAACAACTTATTATAAAAGTGGGAACCTCAATCACTGATAATCGCCCTAGGTGTACCAAATTTGGAGAAGATAGTCTTTTTCATGAATGCGGTGACACTTTTACCTTCATTGTTGGGGAGCGCAATTGCTTCCACCCACTTCGACACATAATCAACCGCAACAAAAATGTACTTCATCCCATGTGAACTCACAAATGGACATATTAAATCAATGCCCCATACATCAAACAACTCTACCACCAATATAGGGTTCATAGGAAGCTCTTACCTCTTTGAAATCTCTCCTTCTCTTTGGCAACGGTCACAAGACTTGGTGAAATCATGAGCATCTTGGTGGATGGTAGGCCAGTAGTACCCACACTGCAAAATCTTATGCGCAGTCCGAATAACACTATGATACCCACCAACATGCGATGACTGAAACGCCTCAAGTACACTCAACATCACAACCTCGGGCACACAACGATGAATAATCCCATCAGCACAACTACAATACAAGTAAGGCTTATCCCAAAAGAACTTCTTCACATCATGCATAAACTTTTTCCTTTGATGAACAGACAGATCAAGGGGCACCAAATCACTTGCCAAATAATTAGCAAAGTCTGTGAACCAAGGAATCTGATCATGAGAAGTAGCCAATACATGTTCATCTTGAAAAGCATCAATAATTTTAGCCCAATCACCAAGATTTAGCATAGCCTCTTTCTCTAATCTGGACAAGTGATCGGCAATTTGATTTTCGGTCCCCTTTCTATCTTTTACCATAAAATCTAACTCTTGCAGCACCAATACCCATCTAATCAACCTTAGTTTTGCATCCTTCTTCGCCATCAAATACCTCAATGCAAAATGGTTAGTATGCACTATGATTTTAGTACCAAGCAAGTAGGATCGAAATTTCTCGAATGCGAAAACCACCACAAGAAGCACTTGTTCAGTCACAATATAATTTTTCTGGGCAACACTTAGATCTTTGCTAGCTGATGTTTGCGTAATCAATGACACAACTTTCGATGTAAGTGTCTACGATCGTGCAATAGTATAATAACCCAACCAAGGGTTAGGGTCGTGTCAGAAGGGAGTGGGCATGAAAATTAGTGGTTAAGCGCAAATGTGCTAAAGCTAATCGTAGCTAAAGATTTTCACGAATGAATGCATAGTAAATTAAAGGGGGTGACACCAAAGTGCCAAATATCAATGGGGGTTTGTCACAAGTATAGCTAAAACAACAAAACTAAAGAGAAAATTCAAATATGGAGAAAGGTTCTTGGGGTGTGACCGCAATATATATTGATCTAAATCGTTAGGTACATACTTTCGATAGGAAATTTGAAAGATAATAGTCACTAGGCTAAGCTTTAAATGGAAATAAGTTCCCTCTCGGACACCTTTTTTAAGCATGAAGGCCAGCCTACCCCTTACCCCACTCACTCTCTCGAGCTGAGTGTTAGGATATGGGACTAGGGCTCACCCTCTCGGGCTGAACCTCATGTCGACCAACTCCTTAGGCCATTAGTCTTGCGATCTTGGTTTTGCGACCTCTCTCGAGCAAGCCGAAAACACAAGGGTGGTTTTGTATTTGCAACTACAAACCCATTAAATTAAACCACAACCGCTAGGTGAAATCACCATTAAAATACATCTAACCTATCAGCAAACAAGACCCAACAATAATATCAAGACATATTTGCTAAATCACACCCCAAGAATGAGGGTTTTTAGCCACATATTAAGAAATAAACAATTACACCTAAAATGATAACAAGATCAAATGGGTGTAAGAAATTAAACCTTGATGTAAGAAAAGGAAGATGAATGGAGAAGACCACTTCCAATTTGGGGAAAATGAATTCTTTCTCTCTTCAAGTCTCCCAAAAACCCTCTTCAAACTTGCGAGAAAAATACTAGGAAATAGTATTCTGAGGTAAAAACTATATTAATGTTCAGCCTCTCTTTTTCCACATTTAAAATTAATGAAGAGTTTAACATTTATAAACTTCAGAAAATAGTGTTGGCGGATCACTCGGCGAGGTTAGTAGCGAACGCCGAATAACTCAGTGATTCGCCCTTCTTCTAGTTCATCGCCATTTGTACTTTGGCTTCAGCTTCTGTACATTCTAGATCTTTGAACGGTATACTTCTGCTTTGCGAAACTAATCAGCGAAACACCGACTAATCTTTTTATCGCCTTTTTGATCCTTCTGCTTCAAGGCTTCACATACTGGAGCAAAGGGCAGAATGCGTCTCTTCGGTGAATCGCCAAGTGGACTCGTCGATCCTCAGGCCTTCGTTTTCTCGTTCTTTTCAGCCTTTTTGTTCCTTTTTGCGAAGTAGTGTCCCTGATTTCCTTCAAACATCAAATACATGAAACTTAAGTGTTTTCATCAGATATTTAGACTAAATAAGCATTTGAGGACACTATTTCTATTAAAATAATGCCCTAAATTGAGTCCAATTTGTGGACTCATCAACACCCCAACTTAAACATTTGTTTGTCCTCGTGTAAAACTCAAGTTCAGTTCAAAAAGGGTGTCTCAAATAGTGCTACACAAGACTAAATCATGAACATACACAACAAGACTCAAATTACTCATGCAAAGATCAATTGTGTACTTAAAAATTCACGTTGTGACACACCATTACCAAAGATTCTCATGCTCGCAATACTTGCTACTTGTGCAAGTTCAAGCTCAACAAAGAGTGTCTAAATTCCATCACATAAAGAATGATTCCACACTCACACACCAATGTTAATCAATTCAAGATCAGGAATAAGATGCAACGCTAACACTAAAAAAGAGGAACACAATGCATGTTTTCACCCATAGGCTTGCCCTTATTTTCCAATAGATCTTCGGTTCGGCTCACTGAAGATCAAAAAGGTCTTTCTAAGGCTTGTAATGGGGCTGAGTGTAAATGTATGGTCATTTAGGCTCAGTGACTTTTTCCCCATGAGATGTGGTACTCTCAAGGCATTCCCTTCTTTTCATTTATCAATTATTTTTAGTGCTTCTTAGTCATCTTTTTATTCACCTCCAAGGATTGCTTGGAAACCCAATTTCTTTTGTACTTTTATTCCACAACTTTTTTTTTGCTTTTTTTGTGTGAAGGGTTTCCATTTTTCCGCAACACCATGGGTTAAGGGAGACTTTTCTTGCACTTCTTGACTTCTCTTTTTCCTTTTCACCGCACCCCTAACCAAAGCTTTTGGCCTAAGTTGGCTATTCACTAAACCACAAATAAAGAGGATTATATGTAGTGGGTCAAGTGAGGTCTAGGGTTCATCAAGGTTCTTCCAAAGAAAGGTAAGGCTCAAAAGGTGTTCAAAAGGGTTTCACATGGTCAGAGGTAGGCCACAAAAGAGGTATATGTCAAATTTGACTCACACTCTTCAAAAGTTGCCTAAGATCATTTCAAGAGCACACCTTTCTAAATCAATCAGACTAACAGGGCAAACTCTAGGTTTATTCATGCAAGATTCAAAGTAAGCTCATCACACAAGGCATCAATAGTGAAGTCAAACACGACTACACACTTTCGCTAGTGTGCAACGGTCATTAAAAGAGAATAAATTCGATAAATGGCTAATCCTAACGAGATGCAAAGAGTTCACATATTGTCTGTGCAAATTCATTTGGCCTCGTCGTAGCCGCACATTCAACATTCGTTCGATTGAGAGCACTATTCAAGTCATCGGTATTGATTGGAACCGAGGCTTGAATTTTTACAAGAATAGCCACTTTCAACACAAGAGGTGGCGAAATTTTTTGAAATATGAAAATTTTTCAATTTTTCGAAAGGGTGTTAGAATTAATTTGCAATATAAAATAAAAGGAGCCATAAGCTGAAATATCCATAGAAAGCGGATGAAACATAATTTTAAATAGAACAGCCCAAATATAAACACAAAACACAACTATCAACACAAAAGGTGTGGGCCTCACTCCACCACAATTGAAAAGTGTTTGTCCTCAAATGCAAATAAATGTGTCTAAAAGTAAAAATAGATAAGACAGAGAGAGAAGTAAAAAGAAGTCTTGTCTATGCAGTCTCTCTATCTGTCAGGGTCAGAATATAGGCATCAGTGCCCGGTGTATCTGGTCACGGGTCTCGGTACCCGGAGTAGCCTCAGCCGAACTAGCAATGCCAGATCCGTTAAGAGTAGCTGTGGACATCTCACCTGGCACTGTCTGAGTTGTCGACCGCACAACTATCTCCACAAGTCTCTAAATATGTTGTTCTCTTGGCTTTCGCTCACTACCTCATCGCGCAATGCTATCTACTCCTCATCGGTCTCTATCCCTGACTCTGCATGTCCTGCATTATCCCTCTGCACTTTTCCGGTAGTAGCTGAAGGAATCCCCGAAGTCTCAGGAGCATCCCTGTCATCTACTCCTTGCATCACTGTAGTGAGGTCGGTAGCCTTCAAATAGGCTACGTCCTTCTTCAACTCTGCTATTTTGGCTTTTAATGTTGAAACCTCGGGTGTCTCCCCTTGTCTGCTCTCACAAGAAGTGACTCTGGCAGTCAGATCAGCAACAGTGGTCCTAAGGGGGGTCAGTGCAGTCAAGATGGCACTGTCAATCATCCCTGCGATGGATCTTTCCAATCGTCACCCTCACATCCGTTGAATAGGTCATCTACCCCATCTTCAGGATCATGACATGAGTGATCCTGGTGGGCTGGGAGGAAGAGGATATACCTGGAGTCTGTAAAGGACAGGAAGAAGCGGGTATACTTGAAGGCTCCGAAGCCGGAGTAGACGAGGGTACCTCAGCTGGTAATGAGTCAACATCGACCTCTGGAGAAGTATTTATTGGAGCTTCTCTCCTCATGTCAACCTCCTCTCGTGTGAACTCGGCCTCTATACACCGGATATCGGTGGAAGAAAATGGGGTGACCTCTATATCGCTAGTAGGATCCCGAGGTACTCCGGCACGCCGGCATAACTCGTTGATCAGAACAGGAAAAGACAGAGATGTCTGCATCTGTTTGGCTGTCATAGCCATCTCCTGTAGAACTAGCAGTTCCAAGTCAGTCCGCCTCCTAGCCATGATAGACCCAAGGCAAGCCGCCTTACGATGACGGAGAATGGATTCGTTCTGGGATGGCATGATAATGTTGCTGGTGAAACCAAACCAGTACCGGGAGGCATTCTTCATATCCCTCTTCTCAATCAAAGCTCCTTTCTCCATCCACCTCACGATGTTGTTAGAGATCATGGGAGCTAACCAACCCTTCAAATAATCCAGGGTTGGAACAATAGGCAAACACTAGTAGGGAAATACTGAGTGCAGTAGTCAACCCAATACAAGATTAATATGATCGCTGTGACACTCCACCTTCTTGCCTATAACCATAACCGACTTCACCGATCGTAACTCACTAGCCTTCTTCTTATTCTTTGGGACCAACTCTCCATAAGCTAAGTAGAATTCTTGGACCCAGGAAGGAATGTAGGGGTCTCGTGGCCTAGTGAAATGCTCCAATTCATGATATCTGAGTGTGTCAAGCACCTCAGCGTGCTTGCCTTCCAAGCCCTCTACAGATAGTAACTTTTCTTCTGATATGGTTTGTAAAACATTGCCTTTTAATCTGTTCAGCAACCTGGGTGGAGGTGGAGCTACGGGGAGTGCAGGAGCCACTGGAGGTGGTGCTGGAGTTGGCACTGATACGGTAGTCGGGGGAGTGGCATCTGAAGGGGTTTCGGTAGATGTAGGCTGATTTCTAGCCCTGAGTTCATTCTTTTGATTTATCAAAGGTTGCTCATCCTCTGGCTCAGAAAAAGCTGGTTCCACATTTGTGCCCTTCCTAGCTATATGCTTTTTTTGTTTGCCTTTATCTCCCGGTTGGAGGTAATCCTTTTTTTCTCTTTGGCGAGTTTGATCCACCTTCATTGATCATAATGCCTTTAGCCTATTTCTGTGGTTGTTCGGTTAAATTGGTACGTACCATATCTGCAAAAGATCGAGAAACGATAAGAAAATAACTTAAATTCAGGCACACTGACTTTCTCTGCAGATAGACTCGCCGATCAAGTCAGCGAGTCACCGAACCAATTCAGCGAATTAAATCGGGCTCACCGACATATTGACTAAATAATTAAGGTAAGTCAGCGATAAGAGAGTCCTTTCGGCGAGCAAGGGTTTGTCCGCCGAAAGTTACAGTACATACGGGTCTCAGGGGTAGCATACAAAGGGTGAGATGGAGACATTAGGCGAATCGCCGAACGTGCCCATTTTCAATCCATCTTCTTGAATTCAAACCCGCGAACCCCGAAAGAAAAATCAAAGCATGTGCTAAAGTAATTTGAACAAGACCCATACTACCCATCACCCCAAAATACTCAGATTTCTCCCGGACTTGCCGCATTTGGCCATTTCACTATATTTGCTCTTAAGAACGGTGTCACCCTCTCTATCATTAAGAAAATTTTCGACATTTAGCACAAACATGGGCTACTCAGACTTCACCCAATCAATCAAACCAACATGCAATCATGACCAACTCATTAAAAAGCACAAAGATTACGAGCATTAAACAATCAGACAACACATGCAATATTTTTGAATTAAAATAGACATGTAATCATTCTAATCCCATCAGAGAGACCCAACACACATCACTAAGAGACAATCATCGCAAATGAGTACAAAACTTTCAAATGTAAAAGTGGTAAAAAGAAACAAACCTTCAATGTTGATTAAATTCGATTTGTAAATCTAGGCGGTAAAGTATTCCAATTTCGAGCACAAGTCCCAAACAAAAATGCTAGAGTAATGCTAAATTGAAGAAGATACTACCTTAGTGCGAGTTTAGGAGATTTTTGAACGAGGGAAAGTGAAGAAGTTGAAGTTTTGAATATTTTGGCCATTATAACCCGTCCATTTCGTGCTCATTCGGCGACGTTAGTGGCAATCGCCGATCCACTCGGAGAGTCGCCGAGTGGTCCCTTGTCCAGCCGATTGTTAAAGATTTGTCAATTTCTTGGGATGAAGATGGCGGTCTAAATCGAGATCGTCGACCTGGTCGGTGATGCGCCGAACAGCTTTTCAAGGTCGCTGAGTTTTGCAGGCTCTAATTCAAACTTGAGGTGAGCCAAACGGCGGGTCAGGTCGGGTATGCCGACCTGTTCGGCGGTCCGCCGACTGACCATTCTCTCGCCAAACTATAATTTTCACCACTTTCCTAATTCAAACCTTCACCACTAACACACTATTATTTATAAAAGAAAAATCCTAAACATTTAAAACCTTGGTTTGCCTCCCAAGAAGTGCCTTATTTTACGTCGTGGCATGACGGGATTCCGATCTCATTCTCTCGTATTGGGGTTAGCCCTAGTATCACTAGGTATCCCCAATATGTCATTTGGGTGGAGATGCGGCACTGAAAAACTCAGGAGTGACCTGATTAGTTGAAGTGATCTAGAGTGGGATCCAATCATTTGATTCAGCACTTCAATATTCTCTTTCATTTCCTCCAACACCCAATCTTGATCGGTGATCTTATGGAGAATGTTTTGAAGTGTGTCCTCGACACGATTGTTCTCCCTGCATCTAGACTGCTTTCTCTCGTGGGAAGGTATGTACCTCCCTTGACTCTTGCACTGGTTTTCCACCTCTGTTATTTTTGTGGCCAACTCGTGCAACTGAGTTACCAGTGCGGGTAATGCAAAGTCTCTCGCAACTTCTTGCTTCATCTCAGCCGAATTGCCACCATTTACCTCAGCCATGCTTAGGGAACCTACCTATACTAACAAATTTAAAGAAAAACAAAACTAAAAATAAGGTTAGTAATCAACGATTATTGAAAGCAAAATTTGACTTAAACCAAAAACATTCACGTAACACCACTCCCCGGCAATGGTGCCATTTTGATGTTTGCGTAATCAATGACACAACTTCCGATGCAAGTGTTTACGATCGTGCAATAGTATAATAACCAAACCAAGGGTTAGGGTCGTGTCACAAGGGAATGGCTGTGAAAATTAGTGGTTAAGCCCAAATGTGCTAAAGCTAATTGTAGCTAAAGATTTTCACGAGTGAATACATAGTAAATTAAAGGAGGTGACACCAAAGTGTCAAATATCAATGGGGGTTTGTCACAAGTATAGCTAAAATAACAAAAATAAAGAGAAAATTCAAATATGGAGAGAAATTCTTGGGGTGTGACCGCAATATATATTGATATAAATCGTTGGGTACATACTTTCGATAGGAAATTTGCAAGATAATAGTAACTATGCTAACCTTTAAATGGAAATAAGTTCCCTCTCGGGAAACTTACCCCGTTTCAAATGGGTTCCTCTCGGACACCCATTTGCCGCATGAAGGCCAGCCTACGCCTTATCCCACTCACTCTCTCGAGCTGAGTGTTAGGATATGGGACTAGGGCTCACCCTCTCGGACTGAACCTCAAGTCGACCCACTCCTTAGGCCATCAGCCTAGCGGTCTTGGTTTCGCGACCTCTCTCTCGAGCAAGCTGAAAACACATGGGTGGTTTTGTATTTGGAACTACAAACCCATTAAATTAAACCACAACCGCTAGGTGAAATCACCATTAAAATACATCTAACCTATCAGCAAACAAGACCCAACAATAATATCAACACATATTTGCTAAATCACACCCCAAGAATGGGGGTTTTGAACCACACCTTAAGAAATCAGAAAATACACCTAAAATGATAACCTAATCGAATGGGTGTATGAAATTAAACCTTGATGTAAGCAGAGGAAGAAGAATGGAGAAGACCCACTTCCAATTTGGGGAAGATGAACTCCTTCTCTCTTCAAGTATCCCAAAAACCCTCTTCAAACTTGAGAGAAAAATACTAGGAAAATAGTATTCTAAGGTAAAAACTATATTAATGTTCAGCCTCTCTTCTTCCACTCTTAAAATTAATGAAGAGTTTAACATTTATAGACTTCTGAAAATAGTGTTGGCAGATTATTCGACGAGGTTAGTAGCGAATGCCGAATGACACGACGATTTGCCCTTCTTCTAGTTCATTGCCGTTTGTAATTTGCCTTCAGCATCTATGCGTTCTTGATCTTTAAGCAGTATACTTTTGCTTCGCAGAACTGATCGGCGTAACGCCAACTGCTCCTTTCATCGCCTTTTTGATCGTTCTCCTTCAGGGTTTCGCGTACTGGAACAGAGGGCGGAGTGCGTCCCTTCGGTGAATGGCCAAGTGGACTCGGTGATCCTCAGGCCTTCATTTTCTCGTTTCTTTTAGCCTTTTTGTTCCTTTTTGCGAAGTAGTATCCATGCTTTCCTTCAAACTTCAAATACCTAAAACTTAAGTGTTTTCTTCAGATATTTAGACTAAATAAGCATTTGAGGACACTATTTATATTAAAATAAAGCCCTAAATGAGTCCAATTTGTGGACTCATCACTAGCATAGTAAATAGGATGGAGAATTTTTTCTCTCCTCTGTCCTAATACTACACCAAGTTCCACTCCACTCACATCACACATTACCTCAAACGGTTGTCCCCAGTCCAGTGAAATAATGATAGGTGCAGTAACCAACTTCTCCTTCAACTCTCCAAATGCTCTCAGACATGCATCATCAAAATCAAACTTATACTCCTTTTCAAGCAATTTGAACAATGGATGTGCATTTTTAGAGAAGTCCTTGATGAAACTCCTATAGAAAGCTACATGCCGAAGAAAACTTCCAACACCTTTTACAGAGATAGGTGGTGGAAGATTTTCTATTACCTCTACTTTTACTCTATCAACCTCAATTCCCTTCTCAGAAATCCAATGACCCAGAACTATCCCTTCTTGCACTATAAAGTAGTACTTCTCCCAATTTAGCACCAGATTGCGATCTTCACACCTTTTAAGGACCTCAATCAAATGATCCAGACATCGATCAAAAGAGTCACCTACCACAGAAAAATCATCCATAAATACCTCAATAGTGTCCTCCACCATATCAGAGAATATCGACATCATACATCGCTGGAATGTCGCTAGAGCATTGCACAACCCAAATGACATCCGTTTGAAGGCGAAGGTCCCATAAGCGCAAGTGAATGTGGTCTTTTCTTGGTCTTCCGGAGCTATAGAAATATGATTGTAGCCCGAATAACCTTCAAGAAAACAATACCAACCCTTACCTACAAGTCTATCCAACATCTGATCCATGAATGGCATAGGGAAATGGTCCTTTTCTGTCCAACCATTTAGCTTCCGGTAGTCCATGCAGACTCTCCATCCAGTCACGGGCCGCATCGAAACAACCTCATTTATCTCATTAGGAACCATAGTAACCCCACCTTTCTTGGGCAGACATTGAACATGAAATACCCAACTACTATCTACAATGGGATAGATAACTTCGGCATCCAACCACTTGATGAACTTCTTTTTAACTACCTCTTGCATAGGTGGATTAAATCTTCTCCGGTGCTCAATACTAGGCTTATGATCTGGCATAAGTTGGATTTTATGAGAACAGATACCAGGAGGGATCCCAATAATTTTTGCAATAGTCCACCCAATAGCTCGCTTGAACCTTTTTAACACAGAAACCAAACACTCTACTTGTCGCCCATTCAAATCTTCCGCAATGATAACTGGTTAAGTATCTTCTTTTCCCAAGAATACATACTTCAAATGTGATGGTAGAGCCTTAAGCTCCAATTTCGGTGCCTCATCAGCATACGGTCTTGCGGGTGGGGACTCACGATTTTTCATGTCTAACTCCAGCTGCATTGGTTTCAAACAATATTCGCACCTATAAAGTGCGGCGACCAACTTATCATACTCTTCAACACCATCACTCTCAAAGTTCATCATAACTGCAGTTAGTGCCTCAACACCTAGTCTCTCTTTAATCTGCACCTCAAACCCACTCTCAACTCTATATGTCATCACATATATCGATTGGAGTTCACTACTCTGCTTCATAGACCTACAGATATTGAAAGTTGCCTCTTCATTGTTCAGTCTGAACTTCATCTGCACCATTTCCATATCAACTAAGGCGCACCCAGTTGCAAGGAATGGTCTGCCAAGAATGATGGGAACCTCAAAATCAACCTCACAGTCAAGAATCACAAAATCCACCGGAAAGATGAACGACTCGACTTTCACTAGTACATTATGGAGCACACCAATGGGCCTCTTCACAATTCTATCGGCCATGAACAACCGCATCGCAGTGGGTTTTGGATCTCCTAGACCCAACTTCTTGTAAATAGACAGTGGCATCAGATTAATGCTAGCACTAAGATCACACAATGCCTTAGTAAAATGTAATAACCCGATGGTACATGGAATAGTGAAAGCACCAGGATTTTCCTTTTTATTGCACAAGGGATCTTGTAGCAATAGTACTATAATGTTGCAACTATCATCATCTTCGAAGTTCACTGCCTTCTTCTTTGTCTACCATATCTTTCATAAATTTTGCATACCCAGGCATTTGCTCCAAAGCTTCTATCAACGGAACATTGATGAAGAGCTATTTCAACATGGTAATAAACTTGCATTATTTTCCTTCTTCAGCCTTCTTCCCTAACCTCTGCGGGAAGGGAGGTGGAGGTCTAGGTATGGGGACAACTTTCTGAGTTACCTCCACTTCTTTCTCATTCACATTCTCAGACTCTCCACTTACCTGTACCACATCATCATCTTTATGGGGGATCGGTGGTCTTGTGTGTTGTTGTACCTACTAAGCTTATGGGGGATTGGTTAGGTTGTTGTTTTATTATTTTTGCTAGGTTTAGATTTAGGAGCAGGTCAGTACACTTATCTTATCCTTAATTTATTTATCGGATTACTCCCTATATATTAGGATACATGCTCATGGTTTATTGCCTTTCATAATCAGTATATTATTTTGTACTAATACCCCATTGCCTAGGGGTACTATATTCATACATGCAGGTCCCGACAAACGACCCAGTAGACCTCCTCAGCAGCAGGATTGACTTCTATCTGATTGGCTAGCTCCTTTCCTCTGGAGCTACCATAGTTGGGATGTTTGTAAGATTCTGTTGTATATATTTTTATGGGTAGGCTGGGGCCCTATCCCGCAAATATTTACTACTCTTAGAGGCTTGCAGACTAGTGTGCGGGATTAATGTTTGTGTAATAAAGACACAATTTCCAATTCAAATGTCTATGATTGTACAATAGTAATATATCCCAACTGAATGGGTTGGGGTCGAGTCCCAAGGGAGCGGTTTCTGAGAATTAAGAGTTAAGCATGAATATGCTAGAGTTAACCATAACTAAAACCATTATCGAGTAAAAACATAATAAATTAAGGGGCTCACACGAATGTCAATTATCAATGGGGGGTTTGTATTCAATTAATGAACAAAAACAATGAAAATAAGAAGATGTGAATTAGGGAGACGAGATTCTTGGGATGTGATAGGAATATGGGATAAACTACATAATCAGGTAAACGTTATTATAGTCATTTGCTGAACATTTGTAACAAAGCTAGACTTTAGTGGGGGTCAATTCTCTCTCGAGCCACTTACCCCGAATGAACTCGATTTCTCTCAAACACCAAGTTGCCGCTATTTAGCACTATTTTGATGTTTGCGTAATCACGACACAACATCCAATTCAAGTGTCTACGATCGTACAATAGTAATATAACCCAACCGAATGGGTTGGGGTCGAGTCCCAAGGGATCGGTTTTTGAGAATTAAGAGTTAAGCGCGAATATGCTAGAATTAACCATAGCTAAAAAAATTGTCGAGCAAAAACACAATAAATTAAAGGGTTGACACGACTGTCAATTATCAATGGGGGTTTGTATTACATTAATGAACAAAGAAAGCGAAAATAAGAAAAAGCAAATTAGGGAGACAGGATTCTTGGGATGTGATTTGAATATTGGATAAACTACACAATCGGGTAAATGATATTGATAGTCAATTGCTGAAAATTTGTACCTAGGCTAGACTCTAGTGGGGGTAAATTCTCTCTCGAACAACTTAACCCGAATCAACTCTGTTTCTCTCGAACATCGAGTTGCCGCTTTTAAGCACACCTCTCCCTTAGCCCATTCACTCTCTCGAGCTGAATGTGTGGGAAAAGACCTAGAATTCACTCTCTCGAGCTGAATCCACAACGACCCAATAACCACTGGCTATTGATTTAGTAGTCGTAGTCTTAAAATGTCTCTCTCGAGCAAGCCAAAAACACTAAGATGGAATCGTATTTGCAACTACAATCCTATTAAGTTCAAACAGAACTACTAAACGAAATCACATTTAAACATCAAATAGACTAACAATAAGCAATACCCAACAGGAAATTTAACCTATATTCACAAAATCACATCCAAGAATTGGGGTTTTAGCTAGACATAGGGAAAAGGAAGAAAATGGTACCAAACTGAAGTAAGATCAACTGGGTATGATTTATATTCACTTCTAACGAGTCTAGGATGAAGAATCTTCAACACCCACTTGCAATTTCTTGAAATTGAAAGTTTTCAAATCTTCAAAAGCTAAGCAAAAATGTTCTCTACTTGAAAACTTAGAAAATAAAAATGTTGTCTCTGAAATTGCATACTAAGATAAAAATTCAAAGTAGTATTTATAGTTGTCAAAAAAAGTGATGCGAAGGATCACTCGGCGTAGTTAGTCGAGATCGCCGATGCACTCGGCGATCCGCCCTTTGGTCTGCTTCATCACCTTTCAGCTTTTTCCTTCAGCATCTTCGCGTTCTGGATCATTGGGTGATATAGTACTACTTCGTGGAACTGTTCGGCGATGCACCGACTGCTCCCTTTAATCATCAACTTGATATTTTCCTTTAGGGCTCAGCACACTGGAACTTTGGGCGAGGTTAAGGCCATTCGGCGATTCGCCTAATGCATTAGGTGATCCTCAGGACTTCTTTTCTTCGTCTTTTCAGTCGTTTTGTTTGTTTTTGCCAAGTAATATCCATGCTTTGCCTCAAACTCCAAATATCTGAAACTTAAGGATTTACATAAGTTATTGAGTACAAAATATAGCATTTTGAGGACACTAATTTTATTAAAATGAAGCTCTAAATGAGTCCAAATTGTGGACTCATCAACACCCCCCAACTTAAATTTTTGCTTGTCCTCAACTAAAACTCATGTTAGGCAGTTCAAAAAGGATATATCGAACAGTGCTACACAAGACTCAATCATGAATGCACACACAAGACTCAATTTACTCATGTGAAGATCAAATGTGTACTCAAAGTTTCAAGTTGTGACACACCATTATCAAAGAATCTCAATCTCATCATACTTGGTTCCAATGCAAGTTCAAGCTCAACTAAAGTGTCCAAATGCCCTCACACAAAGAATGATTCCATATTCACACACAATGGTTTAACAATTTAAAGTTTCAGAATCAAATGCAACGCTCACATTCACAAAGATGAACATAATGTATGACTTAACCCATAGGTTTACCCGTATTTTCCAATCGACACTTTCTTTAACTCACTCAAGATCAAAAAGGTCTTTTCAAGGCTTGTAATGGGGCTGAGTGCAAAGGTACAGTCATTTAGGCTCAATGACTTTCTTTATCATGAAATGTGGTGCTCACAACACTTCCTTTCCTCTTGTTTCATCATTTTCTTTAGTGCTCATAAGTCATCCCATTATTCACTTTCCATAGATTGTTCGAAAATCCCATTTCTTTTGTACTTTATTCCATGACTTTTTCTTTTTCATTCTTTTCTCTTCTCTCTTTTTTTTTGTATGGAGGGGTTCCATTTTTCTCAAAGCCATAGACTAAAAGAGACTTTTCTTGCACTTCTTGACTTGCCTTCTCTTTTCACCACACCCCCAACTTAGGCTTTTGGCCTAAGTTGGCTATTCAATCAACCACAAATCAAGAGGATTATAGGTAGTGGATTAAGGGAGGTCATGTTTTCATCATGTTTTTTCCAAAGAAAGGTAACTCTCAAGGGGTGTTCAAAAGAGGTTCACACACTCACGAGGTAGGCCACAAAAGAGGTATATGTCAAACTGGCTCACACTTTTCGAAGTTACCTAAAATCATATCAAGATATAGCCTTACTTAGTCGACCGGACCAACAGGGAAAATTCTAGGTGTTATCATGCATGGTTCACAGTAAGCTCATCACACAAGGCATTGACACCAAGGTCAAACAAGAATCCACACTTTCGCTAGTGTGCAACAATCATCACAAGAGACTCGATTCGATAATTTGCTAGTCACAATGAGATGCAAAGAGTTCACATATTGCCTATGCAACTTCATTTGGCCTCATTGTAGCCTCACATTCATGTTTGTTCGATTATGAGCACTATTCAAGTCATCGGTATTGATAAAAAGTGATACTCAAATTTGCAAAAGAACAACCACATTCAACACATACAAGAGGTGACAAAAAAATTTCGGAAAGATCAAAAAGCATTCACAATTATAAGCAAGGAGCCACAAGCTAAAACCTTCCACAAAAAGTAGTGTAACACAAATTTAGCACAAGGCCCAAATAGATAAACAAAACAGATATGAACAAAGGTGGGCCTCACCCCACCACAAATGCAAAAACATTTTTCCTTAAATGCAAATAAAAATTATCCAACAGTGAAAAGAAATAAAGACAGAGAAGGAGATAAAGAGGGGATCTTGTCTAAGCAGTCGCTCCATCTGTCTGGGCATTAGTGCCCAGTATAGTGCTCAAGATCTGCGCATCAGTGCCTTTGTCTCCCGGTGGGAGTTCTTGCCTTCTCTTCTTTGGAGGATTTGATCCCCCTTCGTTTATAGTAATTCCCGATGCCTTTTTCTGGGGTGGCCTATCTAGATTTGTTGGCACCATGTCTACAAAACATCGGAGAAAAGTTAGTAAATATTCTTATCAAAGCGTAGAAAATTTACTTCAGACATACTCGCTGATCAAGTCAGTGAATCGCCGAATCTCTTAGGCGAGCTAAATCGGGCTAGCCGAAGGGATTGGCTCAAAATTCTCAGCAAGTTGGCGATGGAAGGTCCCTTTCGGTGAATCACCGATAGCTTTCGGTGATCAAGGGCTATCCCGCCGAAAGTTTTAGTGCACAAGGGTTCAGGGGTGCAGACAAAGGGCAAAAGAGAAGCCTTTCGGAGAGTCGCTGAGTGCTTTTGGCGACATCAAGCTTCTCACCGAAAGTTACAGAATCAATCATCAAATAGAGTATGAAATCAAAGGTGAGATGGGGACATTAGGCGAACCGCCGAGTGGTTCGACGAGCTCGACCCAGCTCGCCAAATGGCCCAACATGCCTATTTTTAACCCAAGTTCTCGAATCAACCCCACAACCCCCAAAAACAAAATCAAAGCATGCACTAGTACAATTAAGCTCAGACCCATTAAACCCACCGTCCCAGGATATTCAGACTTTTCTTGGTTTTGCCAAATTTGGCCATTTAACAATTTGTTCCCTGAAGAATCGTGTCACCCACTCCATCATTGTGCAATTTATGCCATTTAGCACAAATACGGGCTACTCAGACTTCACCCAAAATATAAAACTAACATGCAACCATACCCCCACAAAATTTAACTCAATTTAAGGCACAAATTTACGAGCATTCAACGATCTGAACAATACGGGCAAGATTATTAAATTAAAACTGGCATTTAAGTATTTTAATCCTATTAGAGAGTCCCAGCACATGAAAATACGATAATAGCATTTTCATAAGAGAACAAATTACTAAAGTAAACTCGGGGTTTAGAAAAACAACCTTTCTGCCGATTAAAGTACTTTGAAAAGCTAGGCGGCAATGAAATCCTAATTCCAAGCAACAACCAACAACCAAAATACTTATGGAATGTAAAAATATTGAAAATACTAATTTGGTGTGAGTTCGTGAAATTTTGAAGCGAGGGAAAGTGGAGAGTTTGAAATTTAGAACTTTTGGCCCTTAATAACCGTTCAGTTCGCATCCATTTGGCGACGTTAGTCACACTCATCGATCCACTCGATGACACGCCGAGTGGTCACTTACCCCGATGAATTTTATAAGACTTTCAATTACTTGGGGGCTTAAACAGTGGATAACATCGGGATCGCCGACCTAGTCAGCGAGTCACCAATTTGCTCTTAGGCTCACCAAGTTTTACAGGATCCAAGTTAAAATTGTGTTGAGCCAAATGAAGGATCAACTCGGGCACGCCAACCTCTTTGGCGATGCACCAACTGGAACATTCACTCTCCAACCTATACTTTTCAAACACTTTCCATACTCAAACCTGCACAATCAACACACCATTATATACAAAGACAAATTAAAGCATTTTAAGGGGTTTTGGGTTGCCTCCCAAACAGCGCCTTAGTTAGCGTCATGGCACAACGTAAGTAAACACTCAAATTCCAATTTTGGGGTTAGCCATTGTATCAGTAGGCAACCCTTTGTTTTGCTGCAAGTAGAGGTGAGGCAATACATGACCCATAAGGGTCTCGAGCAGCTGGATAGATCTGGAATGAGAAACAATCATATGTTTCATCACCTCGCTGTTTTTCTTCATCTTGTCTAGCACTCTATCATGCTCAGTTACCTTGTGGAGAATGATTGAGAGCATTCCTTCGACACGTTTTCTCTCGTTGTCATTAGGTCTTCTTCGCTCATGAGGAGAGAACTCCATTTGCTCGCAAGTTCTGCTTAATAGACTCACATTTTCTGCTGTAAAGCACACACAAGCAAAATGCAAAACTTAAAGTTAAGTGGGTAAACTACGACTAACAAAAGCAAAATTCGACTCAACTCGAAGTTCTCAAGTAATACCACTCCCCGGCAACTGCGCCATTTTGATGTTTGCGTAATCAAGACACAACTTATAATTCAAGTGTCTACGACCATACAATAGTAATATAACCCAACCGAATGCGTTGGGGTTCAGTCATAAGGGAGTGGCTTCTGAGAATTAAGAGTTAAGCGCGAATATGCTAGAGTTAATCACAGCTAAAAACATTATCGAGTAAAATCATAATAAACTAAGCGGTTGACAAGAATGTCAATTATCAATGGGCGGCTTGTATTCAATTAATGAACAAAAACATCGAAAATAAGAAGATACGAATTAGGGAGACGAGATTCTTAGGATGAGATAGGAATATGGGATAAACTACACAATCGGGTAAATGCTATTGATAGTCAATTGCTGAACATTTGTAACTAGGTTAGACTTTGGTAGGTGTAAATTCTCTCTCGAGCGACATACCCCGAATCAAATTGGTTTCTCTCAAAAACTGAGTTGCCGCCTTTAAGCACCATTTTGATGTTTGCGTAAACAAGATACAACTACCAATTCAAGTGTCTACGATCGTACAATAGTAATATAACGCAACCGAATAGGTTGGGGTCGAGTCCCAAAGGAGTGGTTTTTGAGAATTAAGAGTTAAGCGCGAATATGCTAGAATTAACCATAGCTAAAAACATTATCGAGTAAAAACATAATAAATTAAGGGATTGACGTGAATGTTAATTTTCAATGGGGGAGTTTGTATTCAATTAATGAACAAAAACAATGAAAATAAGAAGATGTGAATTAGGGAGACGGGATTCTTAGGATGTGATAGGAATATTGGATAAACTACTCAATCGGGTAAATGTTATTAATAGTCAATTGCTGAACATTTGTAACTAGGTAAACTTTAGTGGGGGTAAATTTTCTCTCGAGCAACTTACCCCGAATCAACTCGATTTCTCTCGAACACCGAGTTACCGCTTTTAAGCACCATTTTGATGTTTGTGTAATCAAGATGCAACTATCAATTCAATTGTCTACGATCGTACAATAGTAATATAACCCGACCAAATGGGTTGGGGTCGAGTCCCAAGGGAGCGATTTCTGAGAATTAAGAGTTAAGTGTGAATATGCTAGAATTAACCATAGCTAATGTCAATTATCAATGGGGGGTTTGTATTCAATTAATGAATAAAACAGCAAAAATAAGAAGATGCGAATTAGGGAGACGGGATTCTTGGGATGTGATAGGAATATGGGATAAACTACACAATCGGGTAAATGCTATTGATAGTCAATTGCTGAACATTTGTAACTATTCTAGACTTTAGTGGGGGTAAATTCTCTCTCGAGTAACTTACCCTGAATCAACTCGGTTTCTCTCGAACACCAAGTTGCCACTTTTAAGCACAGACTCCGCCTTAGCCCATTCACTCTCTCGAGCTAAATGTATGGGAAAAGTCCTAGGATTCACTCTGTCGAGCTGAACCCACGACGACCCAATAACCACCGGCTATCAATTTAGTAGTCTTAGTTTTAAAAACCTCTCTCTCGAGCAAGCCAAAAACACTAAGATGAAATCGTATTTGAAACTACAATCCCCATTAGGTTCCAAACACAACTACTAAATGAAATCACATTTAAAACAGCAAATAGACTAACAATAAGCAATACCCAACAGGAAATTTAACCCATATTCACAAAATCACAGCTCAAGAATTGGGGTTTTAGCTAGACATATAGAAAAGGAAGAAAATGATACCAAATTGAAGTAACATCAACTGGGTATGATTTATATTCACCTCTAACGAGTCTATTATTGAAGAATCTTCAACACCCACTTCCAATTTCTTGGAAGTGGAAGTTTTCAAATCTTCAAAAGCTAAGCCAATTGAAGTAACATCAACTGGGTATGATTTATATTCACCTCTAACGAGTCTATTATTGTAGAATCTTCAACACCCACTTCCAATTTCTTGGAAGTGGAAGTTTTCAAAATCTTCAAAAGCTAAGCCAAAATGTTCTCTACTTGAAAACTTAGAAAATAAAAATGTTGTCTCTGAAATTGCATACTAAGATAAAAATTCAAACTAGTATTTATAGTTGTCAAAAAAAAGTGATGCGAAGGATCACTCGGCGAAGTTAGTCGGGATCACCGATGCACTCAGCGATCCGCCCCGTGGTTTGCCTCATTGCCTTTTTAGCTTTTGCCTTCAACATCTTCGCGTTCTGGATCATTGGGCGAAATAGATATACCATAGAGGCACCTAACGTAGCCACAAAATCATTGAGTTTAAGTCACTAGTCCTTTTTGTTTTCTTGCTATCACAAGATAAAAATTCAAACTAGTATTTATAGTTGTCAAAAAAAAGTGATGCGAAGGATCACTCGGCGAAGTTAGTCGGGATCACCGATGCACTCAGCGATCCGCCCCGTGGTTTGCCTCATTGCCTTTTAGCTTTTGCCTTCAACATCTTCGCGTTCTGGATCATTGGGCGAAATAGATATACCATAGAGGCACCTAACGTAGCCACAAAATCATTGAGTTTAAGTCACTAGTCCTTTTTGTTTTCTTGCTATCACAAGTAGATATACCACTTAGTATTTAGAATACTAACAATGAAGACAAAAATTTGTACAATTTGTTTCTATTTAACAATTAAATTTTATATTCTTCAAATAGTCAATCGATTGAACTTTGAATGTGGATGAAGTTTTTATGACTTCAAATCAGTTTAAAATTCAAATGGAGTAGAAAACCAAAATTACAACACTGACTTACTAGGTGAAGTTTTCATATTCTTCAAACCATTTGCATAGTCTAATTTATACAGAGTAGAAAACTACAAAAGTTTTTAGTCTCCGAAAATTAGACACTATCAAATTTTATAAGGAGTATAAAACTACAAAAGTTTTTCTTTTTTATTCTCCAAACAGAATAAAACATATTCTTCGATTGTGACATATATATGCTTTTCTTTTCAAATATCCTTCCAACTAAAACATTTTGACATAGTATCTTATCTAACCAAAATATGTATATCTCATTCTGCAAACTAATGAATTTTAAAGACAACACTATTTGCTAAGAAATAATCATTCAAAAAACATATGGTTTGCAGATCTTTTCCAAACACATACCATATTTATCATGTAAACTTTTATAAACTATTTTCCTCCTTATAGAAATAATAAAAAGCTTACTTGGTGTAATCGTTAACCAGAATACCACTAATTCTTCTAGTACATTATCACTTCGACCTTGCAAAACAGGGCACCAAATTCTAGAAAAGTAGTGCAGTAATCTTGTACTTCCATGATCAGTTTACCTCAATTAGTAGAATACAAAATATACCAGCAGTATATTAATTTCCTTAAGATAATTAGTGTAAAAACTTTGAAGAACTTGGTAAGAAACAACAAAGTGTAAAGAGTATTTTCCAAACTAGAAAATTAAATCAGTAGATAAAATAGAATCAGAAACAGATTAGAAATAATATATGAAATATTATTATCAAAGAAGAAATCGATCCCACTGAATGCAAAGTATGTCCTTCAGGAAATTATTTCCCTCAAGTACCCGAGGTTAACTGAAAATATCCTCTCATGATAGAATGATCTTACTCACCGGTGCATCGATACCTATACCCATAGTGTCAGTGAACCACTCAACAGTAGTAGATTACACTTAAAATGCTAAATTTTGTAGTAGAAGAAGTCCAGAAAATTGGTTGTTATAAAATGAGAGGAAATATATCTATTTATAAACAACAAAGGGTAGTATGAATAAAAAAAAATTGTGCCTTTTCGGAAAGGTCACAACCCTTCTGAAAGGCCACAACCTTTCATAAAAGTCACAACTCTTCATAAAAGTCGCAACTTTTAATTGAAGTCACAATTCTTCATAAAAGTCGCAACTCTTCACTTTCCATTCAAACCTTTTAAAACCCAACAAACATATTGTTAAGGGGTAGGGGGACTTTGTAGAGACAAAGCACACTATACATTACTTTATATGTTTTTCTATAATTGAGTTATTTTCATTATTTGTATTTTTTTAACTACACATTGATTGTAGTTAATTAATTGAAGGTCTCCTGATTAACGATGCCATTGTATTTTGTTGTTCTTGAGGAGATTGTGAGATTAACGTTTAGTTGAGCAACATCACTTCAAAGAATTAAGATATTAATGATTGAAATTTTATAGTGAAGGTTAAAATAACAAAACTTTAACGCAATCTAAGTGACTATATTAATTGGTTACGTAATAAGGTTCATTCAAGAGAAAACATTAAAAAATTACTATATTTGACGTAAGAAATGATCCATTTTTTAAAAGATTATTGATTTACCATTTTTGTTCCTACTCATCAAATTAAATAAAATAATATTCAAAATTTACCCTCCGAGGTCCTGGCTCCTACTCATCAAATTAAATATTTGGGAAAATATCACTAAAATTAAAATTCAAAATTTACCTTCTTGACTCCTACTCATCAAATTAAATTATATAAAATCCCAAATTTACTCTGCTATATAATAATGCATCAGATTTAGTAGTGTCTTCTCTTTAGGACTCTGTTGTAACTTTCTCCTTGTATATAAGTTATAGATAAGTCTTACCTTTTTCTTAGTTTATCTCTTTTTTGTATAAGTTGTACAAAATCTATATATACTTAGTTTACAATCAATAAAACACATCGTTCCTTTCATTCTACTGGCAACTTTATACTTTATATGGTATCAAGAGCGAATTAACTCTGACGAGTAAATTTCTGTCAAGAAACCCTCCCACCCTTCCCATAAGAATGGCCCCAAAAAATGATACTATGTTTTATTTGTTGATCAATATTCAAGATATATGTGGTTGTTCACACTAAAGGCTAAAACTGAAGTTCTAGAAATCTTCCAAACTTTACATCCCATTCTTGAAAAACATTTTAGAACAAAAAGTTTATCCTTTTACACTGATGGTGGTGGTGAGTTTCAAAAGTTAGATTCCTATCTAAAAACACATGGCATTGAACACTTAGTGTTACCCCCATACACGCGACAAAGGGTAGCCTTAGTTGAACGCCGACATCGGCATGTCATAGAGACAGCCCGCACCTTACTACACCAAGCATCCTTACCTTCAACGTTTTGGAGTTATGCATGCCATCAAGCTGATTATTTGATCAATAGGATGACTACTCCCAATCTACAAAATAATTCACCTTTTGAAATCCTATTTCAGGTTGTGCCTACATATGATTCCACCAAAGTTTTCGGCTGCCTATGGTATCCTGAAACGACCCCAAAAATGCCTGAAAATGCGCTTCGGAAACACCTATAATTGTAATTTCCTTATATCTCAAAATTCGAGAATGATTTCAGAAATTCGACTTCATATTCTTATTCAAGGGGTCAAATTGGGTGGGAAATGGGTCTAACCCGAATTTTAGAGCAACCGTATCAAAATTCGAAAATCGCAAAAAATGCAATTTGGAGGGTCAACTTTAAAGGGTATATCTCTTAGCACACAAGGAACTGGAAGGGCCATGAATTTGGACTTAGTACTCTTGAAACACATGATTTTATTTACATGAACAAGTAGCCCACCATATGTTTGATAAAATGCCATTTATAGAATTCTTAGGAAATGGAAGGTCCAATGTACGTCTTATGAATCGAATGGTTATATAATTATTGAAATGATGATGAAATGGACACATATATATGATTTTCTCTATATATGTGTTGTGAGTCGACCAAGCCTAGTACGGGGGGTAGTAGGCCCGTATAACCGTATCGAGGGGTTGGTACCTTGGTTGCCTAGTACGGGGGGTAGTAGGCCCGTATAACCGTATCGAGGGGTTGGTACCTTGGTTGCCTAGTACGGGGGGTAGTAGGCCCGTATAACCGTATCGAGGGGTTGGTACCTTGGTTGCCTAGTACGGGGGGTAGTAGGCCCGTATAACCGTATCGAGGGGTTGGTACCTTGGTTGCCTAGTACGGGGGGTAGTAGGCCCGTATAACCGTATCGAGGGGTTGGTACCTTGGTTGCCTAGTACGGGGGGTAGTAGGCCCGTATAACCGTATCGAGGGGTTGGTACCTTGGTTGCCTAGTACGGGGGGTAGTAGGCCCGTATAACCGTATCGAGGGGTTGGTACCTTGGTTGCCTAGTACGGGGGGTAGTAGGCCCGTATAACCGTATCGAGGGGTTGGTACCTTGGTTGCCTAGTACGGGGGGTAGTAGGCCCGTATAACCGTATCGAGGGGTTGGTACCTTGGTTGCCTAGTACGGGGGGTAGTAGGCCCGTATAACCGTATCGAGGGGTTGGTACCTTGGTTGCCTAGTACGGGGGGTAGTAGGCCCGTATAACCATATCGAGGGGTTTGTACCTTGGTCCCTAGCTCGGGGGGTGGTAGGCCCGGGTAACCACATTGAGGGGTTTGTACCTCTTTCGCCTCTCCAAGGGGGTGGTAGGCCTTGGAAATACTATATTGATGGTCACTCACCACACTTGTGCTACGTCCCACTAAATATGATTTTTATGTAAGCGTCATTATACATATCATTTCATTAATATGCTATCTATCGGGTATGATTATGCATTTTTTTCCTATGATGTCCATCTATTGTAGCATTGCATTGCATCCCATATACTTAGTACATTCACACGTACTAACGCATACTCTATGCCTACATGATGTCACCATGTAGGGACCGGAGCACCGCTTGACCATCCTCCTCCGCGTGGCTAATACGATTTCCTATCAAGGTTATTGGTGAGTCCTCCATTCCGGGGACGTTGCTTATGATCTTTTGCTACGTATAAGACTTTTCCTTTTATGTTATGTATTGACTATGAGGGTGAGCCCGGTAGTTTGTCTTGGCCCACGCTAAGTACTCATGTTTAGAGGTGGTGTTGGACAAGTTGTGTATTATACTTGAGCTTGACTCATCTATGGTATTTATGTATCATTCCTTTTTTTGTTTCTCTTGCTCCCTTAGTCCCGATTTCCCCCTTGATTATGCTTATCGCTTATGGTCATTTTAATTCCTTCCGCGACCAAGGATGTGTAATGATACACTATGAGGCTTGTTTGGGGTTCCTTCGTGTTCCCCATTCGCCGGTCACGTCTAGGCCCTAGGCTTGGGTCATGACAAACTTGGTATCAGAGCACTAGGTTGATAGATCCTCGGAGTCCAACACACCGTATTGATTAGAGTCCAATTCATGGTTGTGTTGTGCACCACAACTATGAGTAGGAGGCTATGAGACGTTTTAGGAAATGTTTCCCTTCTCCATGTTCTAAGTCGTGCTGTAGATTTGAATTAAGTTCTTCCCTAACGGTTGTTCTTTGCTATGCTAGATCATGTCTAATACAAGAGGAAGACGACCCCGTGCACCCGAGGAACAACCGATCAATGGGGATCTTCGGGATGCCCTTACTTTATTGCACAAGCTATGGGCTAATCAAGCCAACCACGGGGCCCAAGCCCCTCAGGCTCCTACCCCGGCATCTCGGGTGAGAGACTTCGTGCGGATGAATCCCCCGGAATTCTATGGGTCTAAGTTAGATGAAGACCCTCAAGAGTTCATTGATGAAGTCCTCAAGATATTAGCTATCATGGGCGTGAAGTCAGAAGATAAGGCGGAGTTGGCGGCCTACCAACTAAAAGGAGTGGCCCAAATATGGTACAACCAATGGAAGGGAGAGAAGGGGGCAAACTATGTGGTGCCTTGGGAAGAGTTCAAAACGGCTTTCCTTAATCGATTCTTTCCTCTTGAGCTTAGGGAAGCCAACTTGGTGGAGTTCATGAATTTAAAACAAGGGTCTATGAGTGTGAAGGAGTATGCCCTCAAGTTTAACTAACTTTCAAGATATGCTCCACACTTGGTTGCCGACTCACGATCTAGAATGAACAAATTCGTGATGGGTGTGTCCGACCTAGTGAGTGAAGAATGCCGATCCGCAATGTTGATTAGTGACATGGACTTGTCCCTCTTGATGGTCTATGCCGAACAAATGGAGGAGGAGAAGTTGAGGAAGAGGAGGGGTCATGAGGCCAAGAGGGCCCGTTTTTAGGGCAAGTTCCAAATTCGAAGGGGAGGCCGGTTTCATCAAGGCCAAGGGTCTTCTCATGCGCCCCATAAGGGGTTTGCTAATGATGTTCCAAGGGCCCAAGGTGTTGGTGGTATGGGTCCTATTGATGTATGTCTTAAGTGTGGTAAGGGCCATGGTGGCCCGTGCTTGAGAAATACCGGTGCTTGCTACAGTTGTGGGGAAATGGGGCACAAGGCAATGGATTTTCCTTGAAATCGCAACAAGGGTAAGGAGGTCCGTCCACAAGGTGCCAATGCGGTTCCTTTGGGGAGAGGAGGCCGATAAGATGGTGCCCCAAGGCACAATCGATTTTATTCTTTGCATGGGAAGCAAGGGGTCGATGAAGTCCTCGATGTAGTTACCGGTATGTTGAAAATCTTTGACTTTGATGTATATGCATTAATTGATCCGGGTGCCTCTCTTTCTTTTGTCACCCCCTTTGTTGCCAAAAAATTTCATGTTGAGCCCGAATTGTTGCGTGAGTCATATAAGGTGTCTACTCCTATTGGTGCATATAGTGTTGCTAGGAAGGTCTATAGAAATTGTCCTATTTGCATCTTGCATAAAATATTGCCTTGTGATCTTGTTGAGTTGAACATGGTCGATTTTGATGTTGTTCTTGGGATGGATTGGTTGCATGCATACTATGCTTCCATTGATTGTAGAACCCGTAGGGTCAAGTTCCAATTCCCAAGTGAACCCATTCTTGAGTGGGAAAGCCAAAATGTGGTAGTCAAGGGTAGGTTCATCTCTTGCATTAAAGCCCGTAAGTTATCACTCTAAGGGGTGTCTCTATCACCTTGTGAGGGTTAAGGATGTGGAGTCCAAAACCCTTCCTATAGAGTCGGTTCCGATCGTAAATGAATTCCTTGATGTCTTTCCTAATGACCTTCCCGGTGTTCCTCCCGAAAGGGAAATAGATTTTGGCATAGACCTCCTCCCCGATACTCAACCCATTTCTATTCCCCCTTACCGTATGGCCCCGGCGGAGTTAAA
>NW_006239004.1:708034-710456 GCF_000226075.1 Solanum tuberosum
ATGTGGTGTCGGGGGGTGGTATTAAGGTAGACCCTAAGAAGACCGATGTGATTAGAAATTGGCCTAGGCCATTGACCCCGTCGGATATTAGGAGCTTCTTGGGCTTAGCGGGTTACTACCGGAGATTTGTGAATGGGTTTTCTTCTATTGCTTCTCCCATGACTAAGTTGACACAAAAGAAGGCTAAGTTTGAGTGGACCGACGAGTGTGAAAGGAGTTTTCAAACCTTGAAAGATAAACTTGTGTCCGCTCCTATATTGTCACTACCGGATGGGCTTGAGGGATTTGTTGTGTATTGTGATGCTTCTAGAGTTGGCTTGGGTTGTGTCCTAATGCAAAATGGTAAGGTGATAGCCTATGCGTCTAGACAACTCAAAGTGCATGAAAAGAACTATCCTACACATGATCTTGAATTAGCCGCAGTGGTGTTTGCTTTAAAGATTTGGCGTCATTACTTGTATGGGGTACATGTTGATGTGTTCACCGATCATAAGAGCCTCCAATATGTCTTCACCCAAAAAGATCTCAACTTGAGACAAAGAAGGTGGCTAGAATTTCTTAAAGATTATGATATGAGTGTGCATTATCATCCCGGTAAAGCTAATGTGGTGGCGGATGCTTTGAGTAGGGTGTCTATGGGTAGTCTAGCTCATGTTGATATTGGTGATAGGGAAATGGCTAGGGAGGTGCATCGGTTGGCTAGGTTGGGGGTTAGGTTGGAAGAGGTTGGTAATGGTGGTGTGGTCGTTGTTGATGGTGCTAGGTCTTCCTTGGTTGATGAGGTGATAGCAAAACAAGATCTTGACTCTTCCTTGTTAGAATTGAAGGCCTTGGTGAAAGAGGGCAAGGTGGAAGTTTTCTCCCAAGGGGGAGATGGTGCCCTTAGGTACCAAGGTAGGTTGTGTGTGCCTTGTGTTGATGGTTTGAGGGAGAAAATTCTTGAGGAGGCTCATAATTCTTCCTACTCCATTCACCCCGGTTCCACCAAAATGTATAGAGATTTGAGGGATGTGTATTGGTGGGGAGGCATGAAGAAGGACATTGCCAAATTCGTCTCCGGTTGTCATAGTTGTCAACAAGTCAAGGCCGAACATCAAAGGCCGGGTGGTCTAACCCAAGACATAGAGATTCCTACTTGGAAGTGGGAAGAAATTAATATGGATTTTGTAGTTGGTTTACCCAAGACTAGAAAAGGTTTTGATTCTATTTGGGTGGTGGTTGATAGGATGACAAAATCGGCTCATTTTCTACCGGTAAAGACAACATATGGGGCGGAAGATTATGCAAGGTTATATATTCATGACTTGGTAAGGTTGCATGGGATTCCTCTATCCATCATATCGGACCGTGGTACTCAATTTACTTCACACTTTTGGAAGTCCTTTCAAAGGGGTCTAGGTACGAGAGTTAAGCTTACTACGGCCTTTCACCCGCAAACGGATGGGCAAGCCGAAAGGACTATCCAAACACTTGAGGATATGCTTAGGGCTTGTGTATTGGAGCTTAAGGGTAGTTGGGATGATCATCTTCCATTGATTGAGTTTTCCTATAACAATAGCTATCATTCTAGCATCGGTATGGCTCCTTTTGAGGCTCTCTATTGGAGGCGTTGTAGATCACCGGTTGGGTGGTTTGAGGTTGGTGAGGTGGCCTTGTTAGGACCAGATCTAGTTATGGAGGCTCTTGAGAAGGTTAGGATGATTAGAGAAAGGTTGAAGATGGCCCAAAGTCACCAAAATAAAGTCCTATGCTGATGTGAGGAGGAGGGCTCTTGAATTCCGAGTTGGTGATTGGGTCTATTTGAAGGTGTCACCCATGAAGGGTGTGGTTCGTTTTGGTAAGAAGGGCAAGTTGAGCCCAAGATACGTGGGTCCTTATAAGGTGATGAGGAGAATTGGCAAGGTAGCTTATGAGTTGGAATTGCCTAATGAAATGGATTTGGTTCATCTGGTATTTCATGTGTCTATGTTGAGGAAGTGTGTGGGTGATCCGAATGCCATTGTGTCTCTTGATGTTGTGGGTGTTGTTGAAGATAATTTGACCTATGAAGAGGTTCCGGTCCAGATTTTAGATAGACAAGTGAAGAGGTTGAGAAACAAAGATGTGGCTTCCGTTAAAGTCCTTTAGAGAAATCAAGAAGTTGAAAGTGCTACTTGGGAGGCCGAAGCGGACATGCAAAGGTGATGTCCTTATCTTTTCCACTCCACTCAAGCCTAAGGTATTGATCTAAGCCCTTTATAAAATCTCAGGTCTTAAGTTCAGCCCCCATGTCATTGCATACATTCAAGTTTAAGTTGACAAGTTCATTGTGGTTTTACAACTATGTTGAGGTTTTTGAAATAAGGTGTAAGTGCATTGTTGCATCCTTATGTGGGCTGATATTGCCATGTTTGTGTCCCTCATGTACATTTCCTTAACATTT
>NW_006239004.1:711076-711156 GCF_000226075.1 Solanum tuberosum
ATTTACATGAACAGTAGCCCACCATGTGTTTGATAAAATGTCCACTTATAGAATTCTTAAAAAATGGAAGGTCCAATGTA
>NW_006239004.1:711528-711722 GCF_000226075.1 Solanum tuberosum
CCACACATGTACTACGTCCCACTAAATATGATTTTTATGTAAGCATCATTATAAATATCATTTCATTAATATCCTATCTATCGGGTATAATTATGCATTTTTCCTATGATGTCCATCTATTGTAGCATTGCATTGTATCCCATATACTTAGTACATTCAAACGTACTAACGCATACTCTATGCCTACATGATGT
>NW_006239004.1:711965-723901 GCF_000226075.1 Solanum tuberosum
TTGGCCCCCGCTAAGTACTCATGTTTAGAGGTGGTGTTGGACAAGTTGTGTATTATGCTTGAGCTTGACTCATCTATGGTATTTATGTATCATTCCTTCTTTTTTTTGTTTCTCTTGCTCCCTTAGTCCCGATTTCCCCCTTGATTATGCTTATCGGTTATGGTCATTTTAATTGCTTGCGCGACCAAGGATGTGTAATGATACGCTATGAGGCTTGTTTGGGGTTCCTTCGGGTTCCCCATTCGCCGGTCACGTCTAGGCCCTAGGCTTGGGTCGTGACATATCCATGGCTCAAACTGTATTCCAGAAATAAATTGGAACCTCGGTCTACCCCGTGTGTTTATTTAGGATTTTCTAACAAATAGTATAGCCTTTAGTCTTTTGATCCAATTAACTCCAAATTATATTTATCCAGGGATGTAATGTTTTTGGAAGACAATTTTCGTTTTCAAAATATTTTTTCCACGTACCGTAATAAAGTTAATGTTTCTTGGGATAACATTTCCGTTGAACAACAATCCAAAGAGGAAACTAATTCAATTTTGCATTCCTCTTATCAACTTCGCCAACCAGTAACTACGTTGCCCACGGTCACTCAACGCCTGCAAGCTATCTCCTCCGTTCTAGATGGTTTCTCTATACAATCAGGTAATATTCCTTCTCCTGTCTTAACTTCCACTTCTTCATCTTTTCCACACAAACAGAAAACTAACTCTTCTGCAGCACCTCAAACATTCCCCTCACGGCCACTTATCACGTATCATAGATGTGAAAGAATACCCATTCCTAGCCAAAATCCATGTCCTCCTCATGATCCATCTGCTTCGGCACAAAATCAGCCACATATGGCTTCCTGCCCGCCTCAACCAGTAGCAATTCTTAGTCAACCTGACCCACCAACCCAAACCCAGCCAAACCATCCAGCCAACAAAGTACACCCAATGACTACTAGATCACAGACTCATAGCCTTAAACGTCGTCAGTTTCTCACAACCACTACATTGTCTCCAAAAATCCCCATAACTCAAAAGCAAGCCAAGATAATTCCTCAATGGAATTCAGCAATGCAAGCCGAATTTTGATGCTCTTGTTCGCAACCATACTTGGGATTTGGTTCCTTGTGACTCTTCCAAAAATGTGGTGGATTATAAGCAGTTATTCTGAGTTAAACATAAACCTGACAGTTCTGTTGATAGGTACAAGGCTCGTTTGGTGGCCAAGGGATTTACACGGCGCCCCCGACTTGATTATCATTCCACTTTCAGTCTAGTAGTCAAGCCCGCTACTATCCGTCTAGTCCTAACTATCGCCACTCAACTTGACTGGCATGTCCATCAGCTGGATGTTAACAATACCTTCTTGCAGGGTCGTTTTATTGAAGAAGTTTACATGCGACAGCCACCGGGATTCGATAACTATGGGAATCCTACCCATGTATGTCGTCTTGAGAAGGCAATTTATGACCTCAAACAAGCTCCTCGTGCTTGGTACACCGAACTCAAAAAATATCTGCTTACTTTGGGTTTTGTCAAGTCGCATTATGATTCCTCACTCTTCATTATGCATAAAGTTGGGTTCACTGTGTATATTTTTGTCACGCCCCGACCTACCCCGAGACACGGACACGGGACCTAGGATCACAAGTGATCCCAAGCTAACACTGATTGCATAATCATGAGCATACTAAAGATAAACTGAGAAATAAAACTGATGCGGAAGCTAAAAATAAGTAAATTTGAAATGATGGGGAATACCCATATACTAAAACTGAATATTAAATCTGAGAGTTTAACACACAAGATACATCAAACTCAAATACTAAGCTGAATCTAACTATGTCTGAAAATAGCCTTTAACTGACTAGAAGTGCTGGGACAGGCCCCAACTAAGTGTAGCAAAACTAAAACTAAAACAATGAAAATTGAAAGATAACATGACTATTGTCCTCGAAGAATGAGGACTCACCACTGATGCTGCTGAACTGGAGATCGGGAACCGATCTAAGCGTGATCTGTATGCTGAGAATCTGAACCTACATCACAAGAAGATGTAGTGCTGAGTATGCGTCAGTAGTTGAAAGGTACTGAGCATGCAGGATAGAGTAAAGCTAAAATAAACATATAATTGAACAAGCAATAAAGCAAGAGCATAATCTGAACATGATATAGATACTGAATACTGAGCTAACTGAATGCAATGACCAAATTTAGACATAATGATGTTGCGTAATGATTATACTAAAATGTGGTCAATGCAATGGAGTTTGACTAAACTGTGGGAGCTACTAAGAACCGATAATAAAACCACATGAGCCAAATGTGGAGTTCGATTTATACGCCCCATCGAGAGGACCCAATACACCCGGCCAAAGGTGTAGAGGCATGCTGGCGTGATCACTAAAATTATGCCCACAGAGGGGACTTACAACCTAGGTGGCTCGTAGTTTTGGGACTATATGGGTGACTGACCCTAGTCTAACGCGGTATTATGCTACGCCCAATAGATTAAATGATTAGCACATTATGACTAATTTTCTGAAATATACTGGATAACTGAAAATACTGACATGCAAACTGAGAATGCACATTTATATACTAATAATGACATATTTAAACTGAGGCATGTATATCTGAAATACTGAATTATCTGACCTAGCATGTATAATTCAGGAACTAAAGAACTACCAAGCTTGGGCTCTGAAATTCATGCAAGAAACGAAGTAATAACATAATAATCTGATTTAGAACATATAGTTAACTAATTCATGATAATCTGCTGAAGTTCTAGAAATTCTAGGTCTAGTTAATAATAGGGAATCAAGAATATGACTGAAATCTAGGGACCTAATGGGCGAAAGGAACCCACTAGTGAAATTCCACATACCTGGTGATGACTTCCACGAAGAAATCCTTCGATTTCAGGGATGGAACTAGAGGAAATTTGTTGCGTTTGTGAACTAGGGTTGCTCGATCATTTCTCCTCTTTCACTTCTAATTTTTCTAAGTTTTGCTTAACTATTTGACTTAGGTAGGTTCTAGTTATGTTTCTAGGCTAAAACTGAACAAAACCATGTAGTTTAGGGTTATAACGACATAGTCTAGGGGTCCAACAAAATAGAAAAAGCCCAAAAGACCCCTGACTTAAAGTTGCAGATGGGCTGATCACGGGTCCTACCACGGACCATGTGAAGGACCATGGTCCGTGAAGGCTCCCGTGGTCTTCACTTGGTCGTAGAGTCTAAGGCTGACAAGAGCGGGCTACTGCCTAGCTCTTCACGGACCTTCACATGACCTGTGTGAAGGACCACGAACTGTGAAGGTCCTCGTGGTCTTCATTTGGGCATGTGGGTTGTGGATAATGAAAAGTTGGGCTACTGTCTAGGGCGCTACGGACGTTCCCACGGTCTGTCTGAAGGACCACGGACCGTGAAGGTTCCCATGGCCTTTACTTGGGTGTGGGGTCTAAGGGATGGCCAAGGGGAGGCTATTGCCTAATCTTGACAGACGCCACCACGGCTCGTCGTTAAGACCACAGCCCGTGAAGGGTCCCGTGGTCTAATGTCTAGGCCTGGTGGAGTTCAAGTCACCACCACGGGCAGGTCAACGGACCGTGATCCCTATCACGATACGTGAACCGTGTTGTGGTCCACTACTTCAGGTAATTTTCTGCAAAAAAAATAATCTGGGTCTGGTTTTCAAGGTGTTACAATTTTAGTTTTTGTGGATGATATCTTAGTGATTGGTAATCACCAATGAGGTGTTCAGTATATCATTGAGGCTCTTTCTCAACATTTTTCACTGAAGGACTTAGGACCTCTTCATTACTTTCTTGGTATTGAGGTGATTCGTTCTTCTGCTGGTCTTCTCCTCTCTCAAGAGAAGTACACTATGGATCTCCTACATTAGGTAGCTATGGATAACTACAAAGGTTTTTCCACACCTATGACATCTACTATAGTTTTTGATCCATCACCTGATGAACATCTATATGATGGTTCCTTATATCGGCACATTATTGGTAAACTCTATTACCTTTCATTCATGCGTCTGGACATAGCTTTTGTTGTTAGCAAGTTGTCCCAAGCCATGCATCAACCATTTTTGTCTCATTGGGTTGCTCTTACACGACTTCTCCGCTATCTCCGTTCAACTACCTCTTTTGGTGTGCTCATTGCCAATGAAACTGATCGTAGGTTGCTTGCGTACTCTGACTCGGACTGGGCAGGGGATCCTCATGATCGCATATCGACCACTGGTTATGTTATCTATCTTATTAGTTCCCCTATTCCATGGCCTTCAAAGAAGTAGCGTTCAATTTCTCGTTCTTCTATAGAGGCAGAATATCGGGCAGTTGCTGCTACTGTTTCTGAAACTAACTGGCTCACCCATCTTCTTCAAGAGCTTCAGTTTCCTTTGACTGCTGTTCCAAGAGTTCTATGTTACAATATCAGCACCACTTATATTTGTGCGAATCCTGTCTTCCATAGCCGCATGAAGCATGTGGCCATAGACTTCCATTTTGTCCGTGAGCAGGTTTAGCAAAATAGCTTGAAGTTGCCCATTTACATGTTGTTGATCAAGTTGAAGATCTTCTTACAAAGCCTCTTCCGCGTGCACTTTTTGGTAACCATTTCTCCAAGTTGGGCAAAGTAAACCTAGACGCCATCTAGCGGGGGCGTAATAACGGCTAGCATCTAAGACCATTGTTACATGTACGACTCTTCTTACTTATAGGACTCTTTTTATTTTTCTTATCAGCCTTATTTTCTTTAGAAGTGTAATTACATATGTTTCTCTAAGTTGTTATATTATTCTCAGCCTTGTATGTAATACACTAGCTATATAAAGGCCAACACAGTAATCAATACTAAGGTCGATCTTCGTCCAGTTCTTCTATTTCTCTTTAGTAAGAATAAATAAAAATGTTGAGTTTGAAAAGCCCTCTGCTATTGCGTGAAGCGGAAAGGGACAGCGGAAGACCACACCAGACAGGGAAAACGAGGATTAGATATTTCGTCAACCACCACTTGAGCGCGATTCACTTATCTGTTGTGAGGTAGTTTTTTCTCACAAAATATTTTGTTCTACTTAGTACAGTTTTGTCTGATACAAACATTGTTTAGATTCATCACATTGTCAAATTTCCTTCCCTTTTAAGAAGGACCTTTCCCTAAATTTCAATTTTGTTGTTATAAAATTACCCATAAACATAGTTTTGTGGGTCCAATAAGGGTAATATGACCCAAATGTTTCTTTTACAACACAAACATGACAAATGACTTTCCACAACATGTGTATACACATAGTTGTATTTTAATATACAAATATTTTCATGAAAAAAAAAACCAACATTTTAAGTGACACTCTTTCATAAAAGAAAACAACTATTTTGTATATATATATAATTTGGTAGTTTCATACTAGTCATACCATAAACTAGTAAAAGAGAAACTGAACGACCACAATATCAAATATACACTAAGAGTTTTGTGGAGTCAACATAATACAAGAATGTCACTAAATCTAATTTTATCTTTATCAATATATTTTTGAAGTATTTGAAAATAAATTTTGCACATATTTTTTCTCCATACTATCAAATTGCCATAGAAAGCATGAAACCTCTTTTGGAAATATTATTCTACAAAAGGATTATAGTGCTTCAATTCTCTTTGACAATCTTTACACAATATCAAAGTTCATTCAATAGAGGAACCTAACGTAGGCACAAAATCATTGACTTTAAGTCACTAGTCCCTTTTGTTTTCTTGTTATCACAATTAGATATACCACTTAGTATTTAGAATACTAGCAATGAAGACAAAAATTTTGTACAATTTGTTTCTATTTAAAAATTAAATTTTATATTCTTCAAATAGTCAATCGAATGAACTTTGAATGTGGATGGAGTTTTTATGACTTCAAACCAGTTTCAAATTCAAACAGAGTAGAAAACCAAAACGAGAACACTGACTTATTAGGTGAAGTTTTCATATTCTTCAAACCAATTGCACAGTCTAATTTATATAGAGTAGAGAACTACAAAAGTTTTAAGTCTCCAAAAATTAGACACAATCAAATTTTATACGGAGTATAAAACTACAAAAGTTTTTCTTTTTTATTCTCCAAAAAGAATAAAACATATTCTTAGATTTTCACATAGATATGCCTTTTCAAATATCCGTCCAACTAAAACATTTTGATATAGTATCTTATCTAACCAAAATATGCATATCTCATTCTGCAAACAAAAGAACTTTATAGACAACATTATTTTCTAAGAAAAATTCATTCAAAAAACATTTGGTTTGCAGATCTTTTCCAAAGACATACGATATTTATCATGTAAACTTTTAGAAATTATTTTCCTCCTTATATAAATAATAAAAAGGTTACCTGGTGTAATCTTTAACCAGAATACCACCAATTCTTCTGGTACATTATCACTTCAACCTTCCTAAATAGGGCACCAAATTCTAGAAAAATAGTGCAGTAGTCTTGTACTTCCATGATTAGTTTCCCTCAATTAGTAGAATACAAAATATACCAACAGTATAATAATTTCCTTAACATACTTAGTGTAAAAACTTTGAAGAACTTGGTAAGAAACAACAAAGTTTAAAGAGTATTTTCCAAACTAGACAATTAAATCAGTAGAGAAAAAAGAATCAGAAACAGATTAGAAATAATATATGAAATATTTTAATCAAAGCAGAAATCGAGCCCACTGAATGCAAAGTATGTCCTTAAGGAAATCATTCCCCTCAAGTACCCGAGGCTAACTGAAAATATCCTCTCTTGACAGAATGATCTTACTTACCGGTGCATCGATACCAATACCCATAGTGTCAGCGAACCACTCAACGGTAGTAGAGTACATTTAGAATGCTAAATTTTGTAGTAGAAGTCCAGAAAATTTCATGTTATAAAATGAGAGGAAATATCTCTATTTATAGACAACAAAAGGTAGTATGAATAAATGTTTATTGTGCCTTATCGGAAGAGGTCGCAACCCTTGAAAAGTTACAACCCTTCTGAAAGGTCACAAACTTTCATAAAAGTCACAACTCTTCATAAAAGTCACAACTTTTAATTGAAGTCACAATTCTTCATAAAAGTCAGAACTCTTCACTTTCCATTCAAACCTTTTAAAACCCAACAAACAGATTGTTAAGGGGTAGAGGGACTTTGTAGAGACAAAGCACACTATACATTACTTTATGTATTTTGATATAATTGAGTCATTTTTATTATTTGTATTTATTTAACTACACATTGATTGTAGTTAATTAATTGAAGGTCTCCTGATTAACGATCCCATTATATTTTGTTGTTCTTGAGGAGATTGTGAGATTAAATTTTAGTTGAGCAACATCTCTTCAAAGCATTAACATATTAATGATTGAAATTTTATAGTGAAGGTTAAAATAACAAAACTTTGACGCAATCTAAGTGAATAAATTAATTGGTTAGGTAATAAGGTTCATTCAAGAGAAAACATTAAAAAATTACTATATTTTATGTAAGAAATGATTCATTTTTTAAAAGATTACTGATTTACCATTTTTTTCCTACTCATCAAATTAAATAAAATAAAATTCAATATTTACTCTCCGAGGTCCTGGCTCCTACTCATCAAATTAAATATTTGGGAAAATATCACTAAAATTAAAATTCAAAATTTACCTTCTTGATTCTTACTCATCAAATTAAATTAAATAAAATCTCAAATCTACTCTCCTACAGTCCTACTCATCAAATTAAATGCTTAATAAAATAAAAGAACTAAAAGTCAAAATTTACCTTCTTGGCTCCTACTCATCAAAGTAAATGAAATAATATTTCAATTTTACTTTCTTAGCTCCTACTCATCAAATTAAATGCTTCAGAAAATATCACAAGAACTAAAACCTGAAATTTTTCCTTTTTGACTCCTACTCATCCAATTAAATGCTTAAGAAAATATCACAAGGACTAAAATTTGAAAATTTTCATTTTGACTCCTACTCATCATATTAAATCAAATAAAGCTTAAAAATTATCCTCGTGACTCCTACTCATCAAATTAAATCAAATAAAATATTGTAAACAATTAAGAGAAATTACTAATCCTCCTGGATCCTACTCATCAAGACATAATGTATTACCATAATCTTGACATTTTTCCTATATATACAAATTTCTTCACTCTCCCTTCACCTCCAATCCTCTTTCATTTGCACTTTCAAACAACCCAAGTTATCAGCTTCACTGTAAGTTTCTTCGTCAACTCTCTGTATTTTTTTAGTATAGAAATAAAAGTCAAGTTGTTTATTGTTTTCATCAATCAAAGCGTGATCGTTTATCTTTTTTTTTGTGGGGTTCTTTAATATTATGGTTTGAGGTTTGATTTTTGTATAAATTTTTTATCTTTATGATGAATGATTGATCTTTTTTTCATTCTAGACTAGTGATGGACTGCAACAAAGAAGAGGCCACCAAGGCTAGAGGCATTGTTGAAGAGATGATGGAGAAGGATGATGTTCCTGAAGGATCCTTTCAACTAGACCCTGCCTCCTTACCTACTTACCAATTAGGCGTTTCTAATTTCATGGACTCTATGAATTTTGCTAAAAACTGGGTTGCATTAGTACCTAATCAGGTTCTGAACTCGAGTTTTACTAATATGTTGATGAGAGATCACCGGAGAAGTTTCAAATTGGTCAATGTTGGGCGATATACAACGATGAAGATGCCTTGCCTCAGTACTATGGGAATATAAAGAAGATAGATGATCTTCCCCTGAGTTTGTGTTGCCTGTGGCATGGTTTTATGGTGTCCACTCCCTAAAAGTACAATATGGTGGCATGATAAAACAATGCCAATTGGTTGTGGACTGTTTCAGTTTCGAAATAGTAAGCCGAACAAATATTCTGTAACCAACAACTTTTCACGTGTAGTTGCTGTAGAAACTTTGAAGAAGGGTGTATACAAGATCTTCCCTAGAACAGGTGAAGTTTGGGCATTATACAAAAACTGGAGTGCTCAGCTGGTGAAAGGTAATAATATAGAAGATTTCGACTATGAGATTGCTGAAATAGTGAATGTTTCTGATAATTTTGTAGATGTGAAGTTCTTAGTGTTGGCAAAAGGCTTCAAGTCTGTCTACATGGCTCGAGTGGAAGAAGAAGTGGCTGACAAAGTAGTGAAAATATGTGTATTGGAGCATCTCCGGTTCTCTCATCAAATTCCTGTATTTTGCCTGACAGAAGAGAGAGGTGGTAGATTGCGAGGTTTCTGGGAATCCAATTGGAATGCCTTTGTATTTACTGTGTACTGATTGAAGCATCAAACTTTTCTTTTCTTTATCATAGACCAAAATGAGTTTTTATGGATTTCTAAAACTCAATTATGTCTCAAAAGAAATTGAGATTTCAAATATATTATTCAAAATAGTTTTTTTAAGGAGAGTTTAAAAAGTTAAGATTTTTAATACAATCCATATTTGCTTATACTTCTCTTATTAATTATTGTGAGTTGGTAATGCAATCATTACATTGTATAAAAAGTTTTATGCCATGTGCACTTCACATTGCCAAGGGTTTTCTTAGAAGATGTAGGACAGACCGCACTTTATTCCTTTGGGAGGATGTGACATAGTACTTTGTAATGATTGCATTACCAACTCACAATAATTAATAAGAGAAGTATAAGCAAATATGGATTGTATTAAAAAACTAAACTTTTTAAACTCTCCTTAAAAAAGACATTCTGAATAATATATTTGAAATCTCAATTTCTTTTCAGAGATAATTGAGTTTTAGAATTCAACCAAAACTCATTTTGGTCTATGATAAAGAAAAAAAAGTTTGATGCTTCAATCAGTACACAGTAAATACATAGGCATTCCTAATGGATCAAGCTCCGAGAAACCTCGCAAGCTACCACCTTTCTCTTTTGTCAGGCGAAAATCAGGAATTTGATGAGAGAACCTGAGATGCTCCGATACACATATTTTCACTACTTTGTCAGTCTCTTCTTCTTCCACTCGAATAATGTAGACAGACTTGAAGCCTTTTACCAACGCTAAGAATTTCACATCTACATAATTATCGGAAACATTCACTATTTCAACAATCTTGTATTCAAAATTTTCTAGATTATTACCTTTCATCAGCTGAGCACTCCAGTTTTTGTATACTGCCCAAACTTCCCCTGTTCTTGCGAAGATCTTGAATACACCCTTCTTCAAAGGTTTGGCAGCTACTACATGTGAAAAGTTGTTGGTTACAGTATATTTGTTCAGCTTACTATTTCGAAACTTAAACAGTCCACAACCAATTAGCATTGTTTTATCATGCCACCTTATTGTACTTTTAGGGAGTGGACACGCATAAAACCATGGCACATGCAACACAAACTCATGGAGAAGATCTATCTTCTTTATCTGCCCATAGTACCGAGGCAAGGTATCTCCATCGATGTATATCGCCCAAAATTGACCAATTTGAAACTTCTTCAGTGATCTCTCATCAGCAAATTTGTAAAACTCGGGTTCACGAACCTGATTAGGTACTGATGCAACACAGTTTTCAGAAGAATTCACAGAGTTGATGAAATTAGTTCTCTCTTTGGTCTATGGAGAAAGCAGAAACACCTAATTGGTAAGTAGGTAAGGAGGCAAGGTCTAGTTCAAAGGATCCTTCAGGAACATCATCCTTCTCCATCATCTCTTCAGCAATGCCTCTAGCCTTGGTGGCCTCTTCTTTGTTGTAGTCCATCTCTAGCCTAGAATGAAAAAAGATCAATCATTCATCATAAAGATAAAAAAATTATACAAAAATCAAACCTCAAACCATAAGATTAAAGAACCCCACAAACGAAAAAAAAGATAAACGATCACTCTTTGATTGATGAAAATAAAAAAGAACTTGACTTTGATTTCTATACAAAAAGAAATACAGTGAGTTGACGAAGAAACTTACAGTGAAGCTGATAACTTGGGTTGTTTGAGAATACAAATGAAAGAGGATTGGCAGCAAAGGGAGAGTGAAGAAATTTGTATAAATACGAAAATTGTCAAGATTATGGTAATACATTATGTCTTGATGAGTAGGATCTACGAGGATTAGTAACAACTCTCGTCAACAATTTTTCTTTATTGTTTTCAACATTTTACTTGATTTAATATAATGAGTAGGAATCACGAGGATAAATTTTAAACTTTATTTGATTTTATTTGACAAGTAGGAGTCAAAAGGAAAATTTTCAAATTTTAGTTCTTGTGATATATTCTTAAGCATTTAATTTGATGAGTAGGAGCTAAGAAAGTAAAATTGAAATATTATTTCATTTATTTTGATGAGTAGGATCCAAGAAGGTAAATTTTGACTTTTAGTTCTTTTATTTTCTTAAGCATTAATTTGATGAGTAGGACTATAGGAGAGTAAATTTGGGATTTTATTTAATTTAATTTGATGAGTAGGAGTCAAGAAGGTAAATTTTGAATTTTAATTTTAGTGATATTTTCCCAAATATTTAATTTGATTTGTAGGAGCCAGGACCTCGGAGGGTAAATTTTGAATATTATTTTATTTAATTTGTTGAGTAGGAACAAAACTGGTGAAACAATAATCTTTTAAAAAATGAATCATTTCTTAGGTCAAATATAATAATTTTTTAATGTTTTTTCTTGAATGAACCATATTAAGTAACCAATTAATTTATTCACTTAGATTGCGTCACAGTTTTTTATTTTAACTTGTTGGATTTTAAAAGGTGTGAATGGAAAATGAAGAGTTGCGATTTTGATGAAGAGTTGTGACTTTTATCAAAAGTTTGCGACTTTTGTGAAAAGTTGTGACTTTTATGAAAGGTGGTGACCTTTCCGAAAGATTGTGACTTTTCAAAGGTTTGACCTTTCCGGTAAGGCACAATAAGAACTTTTTCACGCTACCC
>NW_006239004.1:724318-725201 GCF_000226075.1 Solanum tuberosum
ATTACACCAGGTAACCTTCTTATTATTTATCTAAGGAGGAGAATAGTTTCTAAGAGGTAACAATTTTGATTTTTTTATCATGTGTATCTTTGGAAAAAGATCTGCAAACCATTTGTTGTGGAATGAATTTTTCTTGGCAAATAGTGTTGCCTTTAAAATTCTTTAGTTTGCAAAATGAGAGATGCACATTTTTGTTTGATAGAATAGTATGTCAAAATGTTATAGTTGGAAGACTATTTGAAAAGAAAAACATTTCTGTGTGATAAAGAATATGTTTAATTCTGTTTGGAGACTAAAAAAAAAACTTTTGTAATTTTGTACTCCATGTGAAATTTGATTGTGTCTGATTTTTGTAGGCTAAGAACTTTTGAAGTTTATTACTCTGGATAAACCAGACTATGCAATTGGTTTGAAAAATATGAAAACTTCACATAATAAGTCAATGTTGTACTTTTGACTTTCTATAAACTTCACTGTTATATAGAAACAAATTGTACAAAAAAAATTTGTCTTTATTGTTAGTATTTTAAATACTAAGTGGTATGTCTATTTGTGATAGATGGAAAAATACCAGTGACTTAGAGTTTGTGATTTTGTGCCTCTATGGAATGAACTTTGACACTATGTAAAGATTGTCAAAGAGAATTGAAGCAATATAATTCTTTTGTAGAATAATATTTTCAAAACATTTTGATAGTTTGGAAAAATATGTGGAAAAACTATTTTCAAATACTTGAAAAAATATTTTGAGATCACATTTAAAATGTGGGGGTTCTTTGCCTATGATAAAGATAAAATTAGACTTGGTGTCTAATTTCATTTTGGAGCAAAAGATATGAAATTCAATGATACTTTTGTATTATGTTAGACCCACAAAATTCTT
>NW_006239004.1:726698-735856 GCF_000226075.1 Solanum tuberosum
GAACTATCCTTACTGCAAAAGGGAACAACAAAAGGTTTTGCCTTTTCATAAAGAAAGCAATGGAAAATTTTATTTTTCTAGGACACAATCTATTTCATATGAGAAATGGAAATGAAGGAAATCCAACTTGAAATATTTCAAAGTGTGGGAGTGTCTAGCCAAAGTCCAAGTTCCTATTCCTAAAAGGATTAAAATAGGACCTAAGACAATGGACTGTAATATTAGACTTGAGTAGTCTAGTGAAAGGTCTAAACGACCTTGGAAAGAATAAAAGGAGAATCTGCTTAATAAAGAGATCCTGAGGTGTAGTAAATGTCAAAGGACATCTACTTCCTTGGTATATGACCTCCAAATTCATCAAATGAATGTGAAAACAACTTTCTTAAATGGAGAATTGGAGGAAGAAATTTACATGGAACAACCCGAGGGTTTTGTGGTTCCTGGTAAAGAAAAGAAAGTGTGCGAACTTGTTAATTCACTTTACGGACTAAAACAAACAGCCAAACAATGACATAAGAAATTTGACCAAACCATGTTGGCAAATGGATTTAGGAATGATAGAAGTGATAAATGTGTTTACATTAAAATCACTATGTCATTGTTTGTTTGTATAATTGGTGATATGTTGATCATCAATAGAGACAGCAATGACATAAATGCTACTAAACGTATGCCAGAAAGCAAGTTTGGAATGAAAAATCTTGGAGTTGCTGATGCGATCTTAGGTATAAGAATCCTTAGAACTCCATAATGTTTAGCATATTCGCGGTCTCATTGCATTGAAACGGTACTTGACTAGTTCAAATATTTGGATTTCAATATTGTCAAGTCTCCAATAAATATGACATTTGCATTTCAAAAGAGTGAAGGCAAAAGTGACTCACAATTGGATTGTGCTAAAGTATTGAGAAGTATGATGTATATCACGAAGTGTGCACGATCAGATATAGCATTTGCTATTAATAAACTGAGTCGGTTCACGAGTGATCCCAATCGAACTCATTATATGACAATGAAAAGAGTTTTGGAGTATTTAAGAAATACTTAAAACTATGTCTTGAATTTTAACAATATCCAACAGTATTGAAAGGATATAGTAATGCGAATTGGATCACCGGACAAATGAAGTGAAATCCACGAGTGGATATGTATTTACTCTTGGTAGAGGAGCAGTCTCTTGGAAATATTCCAAGACATGTATCGCTAGCTCTACAATGATCTCTGAACTAGGTGCTCTAGATAAGGTCGGTGAATAAATTGAAAGACTCCGGAATTTCATGATAGATATTATTTTTGGCCCAGGCCTTTGGCATCAGTATGCATACACTTTGATAGTCAAGATGCAATAGGTAGGGCATGGAGAATGAAGTATAACGGAAAGTCTAGTCATATAGGACATAGACAAGATACCGTTAGAAAACTACTCTCTAGTGGAATTATCAGAATTGACTATGTAAAGTCAAAGGATAATGTGTCGGATCCACTTACAAAAAGGCCTAACTAGAGAGAAAGTTTAAAGATCATCTAAGGGAATGGGTTTACGGCTTAGGACAAGTCATCATGGCGGTAACTCTATCTAGCAGACTGGAGATCCCAAGAGCTAGATTCAAGGAGAAAAACAAAGTTGTGACTAACGATTCGGCATTGTCAACAAACTCAATCCATTCTCATAATGAATACAATGCTCAGGATCAAGGATACAACATTAAGGCTTGTTAATGAGTTACTAAAGCTTAATGTTTTTAATGATTTGCTAAGTTTGGCATATTTGACCAAATAGTGTATCTACGCGATAACACGGTTAGAAATCACCTATGTGGGTGTGAAATGTACGCCACTTCAAAGAGAATTATTGTCAAAAGCCTATTCTCTATACACTCATGAAACCAGGAGGTGTTCATGGCTGAAACGAACACAACCGTAAGAACCATAAACGGTAAAGGGTTAATTGTGTGACATATGGTTGTCTAGGTATACACCAAAGCTCGACGGTTCAAAGATATCTCATCTACCAATTGACGAAGTATATCCGACATATGTTCACTACGGAAAGTCCAAGGGGAAACCTACTTATCCAGATGCAATTAATTCTTGCTTGTAAAGTACACATACTTGTCCGTTTCTTTGTCTTGGAGTCATTCCCCATTCATGCGGGGGATTGTTGGGTTTTAAAAGGTGTGAATGGAAACTGAAGAGTTGCGATTTTTATGAAGAGTTGTGACTTTGATGAAAAGTTGTGACTATTATGAAGAGTTGTGACTTTTATCAAAAGTTGCGACTTTTATGAAAGGTGGTGACCTTTCCGAAAGATTAAGACTTTTCAAAGGTTTGTGACCTTTCTGGTAAGGCACAATAAGAACCTTTTCACACTACCCTCTATTTTCTATAAATTGAGGGATTTCCTCTCATTTTAGAAGAACCAATTTCTCGACTTCTTCTTCTACTACCAAATCTAGTATTCTAAGTGTACTTTACTACCGTTGAGTGGCTCGCTGACACCAACGTTTTGGATATCAATACACTGGTGATTGACATCATTCTATCCTGGGAGGACATATTCCAAATCAAACCTCGGATACTAGAGGGGAACAACTTCCTTAAGGGGACACTATGCATTTAGTGGGCTTGATCCTCTTTCTGTTTTTCCAAATTCTGGTATGTGTTATAGATTTTAGATTTGTGATAATTTATGTTCTTCTGTTCTTCATTGGTTCATTAAACTTTGGTAACTTCGTGTTTCTGCAAAGTTTGTTGGAATCAGTAAGATTCTTTAAACACAGATTGACAACAATTATTCTTTAAGAAAAAATATTTCGTATATTTTTTCTAATCTGTTTCTGATTCTAGTTTCTCTACTAGTTTTAATTTTCTAGTTGTGAAAATGTTCTTAAACTTTATTGTATCTTACCAAGTTCTTCAAAGTTTTGTTCTAAGTATCTTAGGAATACAAGATGAACAACATAACTTTCACTATAAAATTTCAATGATTAATATCTTAATTCTTTGAAGTGATGTTGTTGAACTAAAATTTAATCTCACAATCTCCTCAAGAACAACAAAATATAATGGCATGGTTAATCAGGAGACCTTCAATTAATTAACTACAATCAATGTGTAGTTAAAAAAATACAAATAATAAATATGACTCAATTATATAAAAAAACATATAAGGTAATGTATAGTTTGCTTTGTCTCTACAAAGTCCCCTTACCCCTTAACAGTATGTTCGTTGGGTTTTAAAAGGTTTTAATGGAAAGTGAAGAGTTGTGACTTTTATGAAGAGTTGTGAATTTTATGAAAGGTTGTGACCTTTCAGAGGGGTTGTAACTTTTCAAGGGTTGTGACTTTTCGATAAGATACAATATACATTTATTTATACTACCCTTTGTTGTCTATAAATAGAGAGATTTCCTCTCATTTTATAACAACCAATTTTCTGGACTTTTTCTACTACAAAATTTAGCATTCTAAGTGTACTCTACTACCGTTGAGTGGTTCACTGACATTATGGGTATAGGTATCGATGCACTGGTGAGTAAGATCATTCTATTATGAGAGGATATTTTTAGTTAACCTCGGTTACTTGAGGAGAATAATTTCCTTAAGGACATACTTTGCATTCCTTGAGCTCGATTTCTTCTTTGATCAAAATATTTCATATATTATTTCTAATAAGTTTCTGATTCTATTTTCTCTACTGATTTAATTTTCTAGTATGGAAAATACCCTTTAAACTTTGTTGTTTCTTACCAAGTTCTTCAAAGTTTTTACACTAAGTATCTTAAGGAAATTAATATACTGCTGGTATATTTTGTATTCTACTAATTGAGGGAAACTGATCATGGAAGTACAAGATTACTACACTACTTTTCTAGAATTTGGTGCCCTGCTTAGCAAGGTCGAAGTGATAATGTACCAGAAGAATTGGTGGTATTCGGGTTAAAGATTACACCAGGTAACCTTTTTATTATTTATATAAGGAGGAAAATAGTTTCTAAAAGTTTACATGATAAATATCCTATGTCTTTGGAAAAGATCTGCAAACCATATATTTTTGAATGAATTTTTCTTAGCAAATAGTGTTGTCCTTAAAATTCTTTAGTTTGCAGAATGAGATATGCATATTTTGGTTAGATAAGATACTATGTCAAAATGTTTTAGTTGGAAGGATATTTGAAAAGAAAAGCATATATATGTGATAATCTAAGAATATGTTTTATTTTGTTTCAAGAATAAAAAAGAAAAACTTTTGTAGTTTTATTCTCTTAATAAAATTTGATTGTGTCTAATTTTCGGAGACTAAAAACTTGTGTAGTTTTCTACTCTGTATAAATTAGACTGTGCAATTGGTTTGAAGAATATGAAAACTTCACCTAATAAGTCAGTGTTGTACTTTTGGTTTTCTACTCCGTTTGAATTTGAAACCAATTTGAAGTCATAAAAACTTCATCCACATTCAAAGTTCAGTAAATTGATTATTTGAAGAATATAAAATTTAATTGTTAAATTGAAACAAATTGTACAAAATTTTTGTCTTCATTGTTAGTATTCTAAATACTAAGTGGTATATCTAATTGTGGTAGCAAGAAAACAAAAAGGACTAGTGACTTAAAGTCAATGATTTTGTGCCTGTGTGTGGTGCCTCTATGGAGTGAACTTTGATATTGTCTAAAGATTGTCAAAAAGAATTGAAGCTCTCTTTTACTAGTATATGGTATGACTAGTATGAAACTACCAAATTATATATATATACAAAATAGTTGTTTTCTTTTATGAAAGAGTGTCACTTAAAATGTTGGGTTTTTTTTCATGACTTCAAAAATATATTGATAAAGATAAAATTAGATTTAATGACATTCTTGTATTATGTTTGACCCATATTTGTGGAAAGTCATTTGTCATGTTTGTGTTGTAAAAGAAACATTGGGTCATATTTCCCTTATTGGACCCACGAAACTATGTTTACGGGTAATTCTATAAAAACAAAATTGAAATTTATGGAAAGGTCCTTCTAAAAAGGAAAGGAAATTTGACAATGTGCTGACTCTAAGCAATGTTTGTATCACTAAGTAGAACAAAATATTTTTGAAAAAAAACTACCTCACAGAGGGCTTTTTAAACTCAACATTTTTATTTGTTCTTACTTGCTTGAGTCAAACTGTTTGTGACATGAACACTTAGGACATGTCAATTACAAAACATTGTAAGGAAAACTGATCAACTTAGAAGTTTTGTCTAACTTTGAGTGCAATAAATAAAAATGTCAAATTTGTGTTGAATCTAAGTATGTTAAGCATTCGTATAAATATGTTGAAAGGAATTCTAATTCTTTAGAGTTGATTTATACGGACATTTATGATATGAAATCAACACCATCTCGTGGTGGTAAAAAATTATCTCATAAGTTTTATTGACAATTGCATTAGATATGATTAGGTCTATTTATTGAATGGTAAGGATGACGTAACAGAAATGTCTAGGCAATACAAAATTAAAGTTGAAAATCAGTTGGGAAAAAGATAAGAAGTTTTAGGGATGGAGATTATAAATCTCCTTTGTCGAAATAAGTGTGGGAAGTGGAATTATCCATCAAACTACTATCATACTCACCTTAATCTAATGGAAATGCAGGATAATAAAATGAACTTTGAAGGAAATGATGGATGCATTACTTATAAGTTCAGTTCTACCAGGAAACTTGTGTGGAGAAGCTATCTCACAGCAAAATTGAACAACAAAAAGTTTTCTGTGTACATAAAGAAAGCAATTTTTTTTTTATTCAGGACATAATCTAGCTATTTCATATGAGAAATAAAAAATAAGGAAGTCCAACTTGAAATATTTTAAAGTGTTGGGGTGTCTAGCCAAATTCTAAGTTCCTATGCCAAAAGGATGAAAATCGGACCGAAGAATGTGAACTGTAAAATTAGACTTGAGTAGTCTATTGAAGGGTCTAAAAAGACCTTGGAAAGAACCAAAGGAGGTTGTACTTTATAAATAAATTTAGAGGTATATTAAATGTCAAAGGACATCTATTTCCTTCAAATTTGATTTTGTAACATTTCTTCTTGAAAATAAGTCTCATATTTTAATGAAGCTATGTCTTATGCGAACTACTTCTTTGGGATTGAGGCTGTCAATAGTGAGATTGATTCAATCTTGAGTAATCACACTTGGAGGCTGATTGATCTCCCTTGCGACAGTATATGACCTTCAAATTCATTAAATGGATGTGAAAACAACTTATTAAATGGAGAATAGGAGAAAGAAATTTACATGGAACAACCTGAGGGTTTTATGGTTCCTAGGTGCAAACTTGTTAAGTCACTTTATGGACTAAAACAAGCACTCAAATAATTATATGTGAAATTTGACCAAACCATGTTGGCAAATGGATTTAAGAATGATGGAAGTGATAAACGTGTTTATATTAAAGACACTCCAAATTACAAGGTCACTGTTTGTTTGTATGTTGATGGCATTTTGATCATCAGAAGAGACACTTATGACATAAATACTTCTAAACATATGCTAGAAAGAAATTTTGAAAGATCTTGGAGTTGCTGAGGTGATCTTAGGTATAAGAATTCATATAACTCCAGAATGTTTAGCATTGTCATAGTCTCATTACATTGAAAATGTAGTTGACAAATTAAAGTATTTGGAGTTTAGTACTTCCAAGATTCCAATTTGTTAAGTCACTTTATGGACTAAAACAAGCACTCAAATAATTATATGTGAAATTTGACCAAACCATGTTGGCAAATGGATTTAAGAATGATGGAAGTGATAAACGTGTTTATATTAAAGACACTCCAAATTACAAGGTCACTGTTTGTTTGTATGTTGATGGCATTTTGATCATCAGAAGAGACACTTATGACATAAATACTTCTAAACATATGCTAGAAAGAAATTTTGAAAGATCTTGGAGTTGCTGAGGTGATCTTAGGTATAAGAATTCATATAACTCCAGAATGTTTAGCATTGTCATAGTCTCATTACATTGAAAATGTAGTTGACAAATTAAAGTATTTGGAGTTTAGTACTTCCAAGATTCCAATAAATGTGAGCTTTGCACTTTAAAAGAATGAAGGTGAAAGTGACTCAAAATTGAATTATGCTAGAGTATTGGGAAGTATGATGCATATCATGAAGTGTACGCGATCAGATATAGCATGTGCTATTAGTAAACTGAGTTAGTTCATTAGTAATCCTAATCAAACTCATTGGATGAAAATGAAAAGATTTTAGGGTATTTAAAACATATTCAAAATTATTTGTTGCATTATAACAAATATCCAACAGTATTGAAAGGATATAGTGATGCAAATTGGATCACCGGTAAAATGAAGAAAAATCCACGAGTGGATATGTATTTACTCTTAGTGGAAGATCAGTTTTTTGGGAATCTCTCAAATAGACGTGTATCGCTTGCTCTATCATAGAATCTGAGTTTATCGCTTTAGATGAAGCTGGTGAATAAGTTGAATGGCTCCGAAATTTCTTGAAAGATACTTTTTAGGCACAAATATTTGTCATCAGTATGCACACACTTTGATAGTCAAGACGCAATACGTAGGTCATAGAGAATGATGTATAATGGAGACCCAAATGTCAAAGCCCGAATCAACTCACAATGGTATGCCTACTGTAATCTTCAAATCGAATGACTACTATTGGCAACTTTGTTTGAACAAGGCCTAACATAGAACGCATTCGCTCAATCTTCGCTGAAAAGATATCTCTCAAAGGAGACGTCAAAATTGGTGCATATGATTTTTGTACGGTCTTTATTGATGTCACAAATGATGATGATTGTAAAATGATATGGTTCAAAAGGTCAATTGAAATAGATGGTACAGTTATGTGCCTTCAAAAGTGGACCCCCGATTATAAAACAGCGGAAGATTCTCCTATTGTTCCGGTATGGGTCTAATTACTAGGTTTACCATACCACTGTCATACATGGTATTATGTGAGCCAAATTGGATCCCCTGTAGGCAACCGTTTATATCCCAATACTGCTAGTGATTTTTGATAGACCTGGAATGGAAAAAGTTCAAAGGTTGAGAATTCTAAGCCTAGAAGGGATAAGACAAACCAACACCAAAAGCACAAAGCCAAACAAAGAGAACCCCTGAAGCACAATATTGATAACAAAAAAAAACCAAATTGGAGGACAAACGAACAAAGTACCAGGAACAACATAGAGAAAGGAAAGGTTCATGAAGATGAGAAGACTAACATACTGGAGGATGAACAAATGGGGACCGACATGCAACAGACAACTTCGGATAGTTTATTGCATGGTTAATGATCCTTGAGCTGTGTTCGGAGATCTCAATACTGTTTTGAATGTTGATGAGAAGAAGGGTGGAGTGCCTCATACTTTATCCAAGAGCTTGGACTTCATAAGTTGTATGGATGATTGTGGTCTTATGGACACTCAATTCAATGGAAGTGCTTACACTTGATGTAATGGTAGGAGAATGAGGTGGAGAATCAGTAAGTGACTCGACAGAGTTATTATTAATGATGCTTGTGTTGGAAAACTATATGCACAGCGGAAGCATACCATAATCATACAACTTACATGAATAATAGACAACACATTGTTTATACTAGAACAAGTACAATCATGTTAGGGCATATAAAACTTTCTGAATTTAATTTCAGAATTACCTCTTGGAGTGTGAGCCGATACCTTCAAGTGAATCCACAAGCTAGTCGACAAGCTAGAAACTTCAAGCAAATTTATAAGCTAGTCCACAAACTAGACGACAGTTCTACGGTTTCTACAGTGATCCCAAGTTCACTTCCGAACCCTCTCAATACTTGGGTGGACAAGTATTTTATAGAAAAAATTATCTTTTTCAAGGGTTAGAAGAATCCCTATTTATAGAGATTTCTTCTTAGACCAAGGAAAAGGAATACCATGTCTTTCCTTAGAATAGAAAGACATGTACATCTCCTTTTCCTTAGAAAAGAAAAAGTCATATCCTTCTTCCTTTCTTTAGAATAGAAAAAGTGATATACTTCTCCCTTGCCTTAGAACATAGAAAGATACATACTTCTCCCTTTCCTTAGAATAGAGAAAGACACATACTTCTCCTTTTTCCCTTTACAATAAATTCTGAGTTCTAGATAAATATGGG
>NW_006239004.1:736325-773944 GCF_000226075.1 Solanum tuberosum
CAAGAAGTTGGAACTATACCATTCTCATAATCAAGATAAACTACATATAATCTTGTGCTACAATCGTACCGATGGCATGTCCAATTTCCATCTTAGATTGTGAACAAAAAAACTTTATACTTATAAGAACCGATGATTTAATCCTCTGTGTATAAGCTTAAACTCTATACACTAAATAATCTACTATATAAGTAAACAAGCACCATAAACGAATATATGATCTATTAAAATAAATAAATAATTATTCTATAATAAATACTATATCTAAACACGTGGTTAATAGTATATATCCCAACAACTTGTGCTTCCAAATTTCCCCTTACCAGAATTCATCATCTTCCTAAGACCGGTTCTGATCATAATATTTTATTGCTTCAAGGTGCACAAGATGAGGCGACCCACATTAAATATTTTAAGTTTCTTGGGTTTTTCTTATGTCTTTCCTAAAAATGCTCGGCTTCAGAGAATTGTTTTATAGAACTCATCTATAGAATCATTTCAAACAATTGGTATTCTGTAATTGTTAATGGGTCAAGACATGGTTTCTTTAGTTCATCTAGAGGTCTCAAACAGGGCGACCCTTTTTCTCCTGCTTTATTTATTATTGGTGTTGAGGACCTCTCCGAAGCTCACAATCATCTGAATAATAGAGTGGATTTCAAAGGTTTTACCATGAGCAAAAATGGACCTCAAGTGAATCACCTATGCTTTGTTGATGATATAGTCTTTTTTGTTCTATCGACAAACACTCTATTAAATTGATCATGATGTAATTCAGGATGTATCGGGAGGCATCAAGTCAAGAGATTAACAATGACAAGATTTGATTCATTACTTATAAGGATGTGAACTTCAGAATCAATAGGAAGATCAAAAGATGGACATGTTGGTGTTTCTTTTTCTTTCATAAAAAGGGGCAACGCAAAAAGATTGAAATGACTCTCAATGGATTAAACTGACTTTCAATAGCTTTCAATTTATTTCAATAATTTTCTTAAGCATTGAGAGGATTTATATAGGCAACAAAAAACATAATCTGCATAATTTGAAATTTAAAACAACCTAAAATATCTCAACAATTCAAACAACCTAAGTAAAATTCAAAATTCAAATTCATCTTAAACTAAACACTCCTCCTTTGCTTTAGTTACTGCAACTGAAAAAATACTCCTTAAGTTTTGCTTTGGAAGTTGATTCTGTATTCTTTTCATTATTTTTGAACTTGCAAAAGTTCTTCATTTTTCTTCTTCTTCTTTTGATTTTGTGCTTAAAAAACACCTTCCATGACATTTTCTTGTGTAGAAATTTATTTGAATGTCTTTAATCTGAACTTTTGTAGGATTTGCAAAATATTGTTGTAAAGATTTTCCTTCCTTCACAACATCACATATCACACAGGTTTCAAAATATGGTTTTATTCTCACAGACCAAATTTGATAGTTTTCGCCTGTTAAAGTTTTTGGGGCATTCAAAGAGAGATTGTTGTTTGCCATTATTTTTTGTTAAAAATTGGATTAGAAAAGCCCATGCATTGAAAGAAAAACCACGGGTTGAACATAGTACCCCTGACGAGTTAAAACAGATAGCCTTGACGCATTAAAAAGATTGGAAAATATCCCTTGCGGGTTAAAAGTGTAGAAAATAGCAGAAGAAAAGTATAATTAGAGAACTCTTCTGCTAGCCCAAGATCGTTAACTAAGATCGGAAGATTCAACTAAAGAAGAGGAAGATAGAAGGGAGAAAGAGTATTTTGGATAAAGGAACTTTGTTATAGAAGAAAACTATTTGATTTGGGTTGTTCTTGGTTGCTTACAAATGACTATGGCCACCCCTATTTATACTAGTGTGGTGATGCTTCTAGAAATTATTCTAGATAGATCTACAAGAAAAATCTAGATGACCCTATCTTCTAAATATCTAACAAGAATATAGATTATTCTATACTTTACTCTAAATATCTAATTATCTAGAACTTCAAGATTTTTCTTAAGTATAAATATCAAAGATATTTACTCTACCAAATTCTAGAAAGTTCTACTAAATATCTAAGATATTTTTTGTATCTCCAAAAAATCAACTTTACTTTTTCATACTCCCCCTTAAAGTGAATTTTTGAAAACTATCCCACACTTGTCGCGGAAGAGCTCAACGAAGCTTTGAGCCACATCTTGGTAAAAATCTCAGCAATTTCTTTCGAGCTCCTCTTGCTTCTTCAAATGATAAAGATTCTTCATCGTCAGTTAATCCATGTAGATTATCTCCTTGTAGAGTTTTCAGACTCCCCCTTTCTCTTAACTTCTTGACAATTATTTTATCTAGAGAAACACTATCAATTTCTTGTAAAGTCTCAACACTAACATAGAATCTACTGCCATACTCTCTTACCATCTCCTCGATAGATATTTTGGCAGCTTCAGAACTTTCAAAAAGCATTTTGTTTGTCTCTGAGACTTCAATATCAACTTCTTCCTCTATTTGATATTCATCATCTCCATTTGCTTCTAATATTTGATCTAAGCCAATGACTGACCTCGATATGGCTGACGATTGATTAGAGATTTCAACTTTCCATACATCTTCCTCAATACTTTCTCCATAGAGATCACCATCGGCATATATAGATCTAGGCACTGCTTGTTCAGAATTTGTTTCCTTAATTTCTTCGATAGAAGCTACCATATCACCAGTATGCACATCTTTAATAGTTTCTAGCTTCATACTAATAACATCTAACATTTTTCTTCACCACGTGATTGACTGCATTATATTCTGAATCATCGATCAAGTCTTCTTCAAGGTTGATAGAAACCATATCATTTATTGCTCGAGCCTCAGCTACTTAACACTTTCTTCACTCTTCTTCTTCCTCAGCAACCTTTTGAGCCATATTACTCTCCTTGACTTGGCAATATCTTTTAATGTGTCCTACATTACCACATCGATAACATTTGGGACACTTTTTACCAAAGTAGTTAAAAGGCTCTACCTTCTTTCCAGGAGAGCTTGAATCACCTGAGGATCAAGAGCGCGACATATCTCGTGATTTTCCTTTGAAGTTTCTCTTGTCGGCTACAAGAGCATCTCCTTCTCCATCTTTGACAAACACACTAGCCAACTGCTTGGCTAGTAATTCCTGTGACAATAACAAATTTTCAAATTCCTCCGAGGATGGTTGTTGAGCCCATCCTTGAATCAACGTCACAAATGGAATATATTCAGGTTTCAAACCACAAATGACAATTCTTCTCATTCGTGCTTCTGAGATAGCCTTTTTCGGATTCAACAGAGATATCTCAGAACATAAGTTCTTAATCTTCAAAAAATACTCGGCTATAGAAAAGTTACCTTGAGTGGTGTTAGCCAATTCATTCTCCAATATCTACAGCCGGGCTTCATTCTTCTTGTTGAACAAACGATCGAGGGTCCTCCATATTTCATGAGCTTATTTACACTTTATAATATGATCAAATAAATCGGAGGAGATTGTCCTCTTTAGAATGAGCTTTGCCTTCGCATTAATCTGCTTCCACTTCTTGTATGCACTGCTATTTTCCGTTCGTCATCCGGAGGACTTGTGTTACTCCCATCAACAACATCCCACAAATACTCTCCCACAAGGAATGATTCAATACATGTCTTGGAGTGATTCAACAACTCCATCCCCAGTCCATTAACACAACTGATAAAATCCATCTACACAAACTAGTTGAATCTACCAGCAAACTGGTCTTGAAATAACACCGATAAGCCAACATATATGACTATGGCTCTGATACCATGTCGAAAATAGCAGAAGAAAAGTATATTTGGAGAACCCTTCTGCTATCCCAAGATCGTTAACTAAGATCGGAATATTCAACTAAAGAAGAGGAAGCTAGAAGAGAGAAAGAGTATTTTGGATAAAAGAACTTTGTTATAGAAGAAGACTATTTGATTTGGGTTGTTCTTGGTTGCTTAAAAATGACTATGGCCACCCCTATTTAAACTAGTGTGGCGATGCTTCTAGAAATTATTCTAGATAGATCTACAAGAAATATCTAGATGACCCAATCTTCTAAATATCTAACAAGAATTTAGATTATTCTATACTTTACACTAAATATTTACTCTACCAAATTCTACAAAGTTCTACTAAATATTTAAGATATTTTTTGTACCTCCAAAAATCAATGTTAATTTTTCACAAAAAGTAGTGTGGTAGTTCTTTGGAAGATTTCGCAGATCCCGTAAGATCAATAAAGCTCTTGATACCATTGTTGGTCTTTTAAAAAAAAATGGGCTTGCACAAAAAGATTGATGTCTCTCAATAGATTGAAATGACTTTCAATAGCTTTCAATTTATTTCAATAATTTTCGTAAGCATTGAGGGGCTTTATATAGCAATCAAAAAACATAATCTACATAAGTTTAAATTTAAAACAACCTAATATATCTCAACAATTCAAATAACCTAACTAAAATTCAAGATTCAAATGGACCCCCCCAAGACTATCCTTTATCAAATTGAAGATTATTTCTCCAATTTTTTCTAGGGTCAAGACTCTATCACACTCATACTTTTTGATCAACTAGTTCGACAGGTGATTCAAGTGGACATTGGAAATATGGAGAAGAAAGATCATTGCATTTGGACTCCTACTACTGATGGAAATTTTTCTTGCTCTTTTGCTTGGGATTTACTTCGACAGAGACAATAGAAAAAATCCCATTTTTAATCAAATTTGGGGAAAACGAATTCCTTTTAAGATCTCTTTCTTCATGTGGAGAGTCATTAAAAGGAAACTTCCTATCGATAATATCATTATAATATTTGGTATACATTTGGATACTAGATGTAGTTGTTGCACTATCTCTCAACTGGAGACACTAGACCAAGTGTTCACCACTATTGATTTAGCAAGGAAAGTTTGGAATCAGATGGCCAGCCCTCTTGGAATAGTTCATAATTCCAACATTGTCCAGGGCAATTTTGGCTATTGTCGCAGTCTACTACAAAAAAAATAAAGTACACAAGTTGTTGCTCCATCTCATTCCTTGTTTCACCCTCTGGTAAATTTGGAAAGCAAGAAATGCAAAAAGGTATGATAAAAGAAATACATCTCTTTTCAGAATTACTAATCAAATCTTGTTTAATGTACAAGTAACTATATCCAAGAAATTCAGTAGAATGGATGCTAATTGGGGATGGACTATTACACGCTCAATAGCTGAGAATGTATCGACAAACACTTTATTAAATTGATCATGATGCAATTCTGGATGTATCAGGAGGCATCACGTCAAGAGATTAACAATGACAAGAGTTGATTCATTACTTATAAGGATGTGAACTTTAGAATCAATAGGAAGATCAAAAGATGGACATATTGGTGTTTTTTTTTAAAAAAAAAGGCAGCACAAAAAGATTGAAATGACTTTCAATAGCTTTCAATTTATTTCAATAATTTTCTTAAGCATTGAGGGGCTTTGTATAGCCAACAAAAAATATAATCTGCATAATTTAAAATTTAAACCAACCTAAACTATCTCAACAATTCAAACAACCTAAGAAAAATTCAAAATTCAAATTCATCTTAAACTAAACACTCCTCCTTTGCTTTAGTTACTGCAATTGAAAAAATACTCCTCAATTTTTGCTTTGGTAGTTGATTCTATATTCTTTTCATTATTTTTGAACCTGCAAAATTTCTTAATTTTCTTCTGCTTTTGATTTTGTGCTTCAAAAACACCTTCCATGACATTGTCTTGTGTAGAAATTTATTTGAAAGTCCTTAATCTGAACTTTTGTAGGATTTGCACAATATTGTTATAAAGATTTTTCTTTTGAACTAATCACTTTGGCAATAGAAATTTGTTCAACTTTTGGTACTAAAACTTTTGAAGTAGAAGCAATAGTGTTGTCAATGTTATTGGCTAAAGTATCATTAAAATCAGCAAATATTTTGTTCTACTTAGTACAGTTTCGTCTGATACAAACATTGTTTAGATTCTGTAAGACCCCGTAAGTAGAAAGAACTAGAAAGGAGTTAAAAAGTGGAAATAGTCATTTTTGGAAAGAATATAAAAATCTGGAAAAAAATTGTTAATGTTAAGTTAGATTTCTGGTCAACTTCAAATGACCATAACTTCTAGCTCAGGATGAGTTAGGTGTGTTTCCAGATATCATAGGAAAGATCTTCGAACAACCTTTCCAACGTGGCTGAGTTTGCGCGATTCTGAATTCGTATGAGTGAGATATGCCCATTTGAACTTGGGTTGTTCAAATAAGAAAAGTCTAATCCGGATTTTAGAATGGCATTATGGTCTTTTCCTCACCCAATTGTTTTATTACATTTTTGGGTTATTAATTGGGGTCTAAACTGATCTTAGTCAGTTTACACTTTTGAAAAAAGAGTTAGGGTTTGAGAAAAGAGAAAAGAAGAGGAGAAGGAGCAGGAATCGTCAAGATCTTCAAGAAATGCTTGTGAGTTTCGTCAAGGGGTGATCCCTACGAAGTATGTGAGATCACATAGCATTGGGTTAGTTCACCCACCCACCAAACGTGTTTAGTTCAGCGATTTTCATCCAAAAAGATTAAGAATTTGATGTTCTTGAGTTGTGTTCTTGAGTTGTTTTCATTCTTTAACTTATATGTGATTGATGGGTTTTCTTGAGATGTTTTAGCGATAGTTGTTTCGAGTTAGATTCTAGTGTACATGTTTTGGGTATCTAAATCTAAGACGGTGTTGAGAAAAGAATAGATTAAAAGCGATTTAGGATCTGAAAATGAATTTAAAAATTCATCAGACTCACCTGGGGAAGGTCTGGCACAGCGCGCCCCATCTGCGCCATAGGGGCTAGGGCAGCGCGCCTGCAGTGCGCCCTAAATGAAACCCAGAAAGTTGGGCTAGCATGGCGCTCCAGGGACGCGCCCGGATCATCATTTTCCACACTTTTTTGTTGTTTAGCCCGTTTAAGTCCTTCTAAAGTGTACTAACATTTCCTATTGATTCTAACTACTCTAAATGACTTCTAAACATCTAGAAATCATCCAGAAACATGAATCATAACCTTGAATCCATAAATTCAAATTCAAGGAAAGTTAAGAGCCAAGTCTAGGAAGTTCTTAGAATCTTTTCAAGGAGTCTTTTGCAAATACTTTTAACTTTGTTTTAAAACTTAAAGTTCAAGTTCAGTAAAGGGTAAATAGTAAAGATTGAAGTTCATTTCTTTAAAAGTATATGGGGACTATGTATTCCCAAAGGGTTTAAAATATTTTCACATTTAAACAAGAAAAGGAAACCTTGATTTTCAAAGAGCCTTTGAGCTAGTTTTCAGAAAAGAGTAAACACTTTCACAATTAAGAAAGAGAGGAAACTTTGATTTCCATGATAGCCTTTGAGCTAAGTTTTGAACAATTATCTCAAATCACAAAAAGAAGTATGTTTTTAAACATAAGAGCTAGTATTATATTTTGGGAGTAGTATTGAGCACTGATATAGGGGAGAGTTCAGACAACTCGTTGCCCCCCATAAACCATGTAGCCATCATGGGTAGAAAAGGATCATACTTTTAAGATGATTCCTTTAGTGTTTTTAGCATAGACTAGTGGATCAACTTAGTAGTTCAGGGTCTATACCATCGGCAAGGTATATGACGGCACTGGCAGCGTGAGGCAAAATGTTGTATCATCACAATAGCCCTTACGTGATGGTTGTCGGTTAGAGAAACTCCCGTAGAAGTAATTGTATTCTTATATACACAGTTTATTTGTATTTTTACATACATCTCAGAGTTATATTATATCTTTCGATACATACAGATTTGACATCCATGTTTTAAAAGATTTTCTTTATATTGCACTTGTTTTATACTGCTTTATATTGAGTTCAGTTAAATTGAGTTGAGTTGAGCCAGGTAAGTCCTTTAGTTCATGTCTCGTTTAGCATTCCAACTCGCATACTCGTACATTCAATGTACTGATGCCATTTGGCCTGCATCGTCTTATGATGCAAACACGGGTAACCAGGATCATCATCCAGCGTCTCGTTGATCTAGTTGAGCATTCAGAGTCCGTTGGTGAGCCTCCTTGCTTTAGGGAGGTCTCCTTTGTTATCATTTGATTTTTTAGTTTTTCATTTGTTAGGTTGTTTGGGGGTCTTGTCCCGCCATCCATCTCAGTTGTTTTAGAGGCTACATAGATAGTCATACGTTAGCTCTTTAGTCCTTTCATTGTAATTATCTTATGTTGACACTTGAGTTTGCCTTAATGGCCAGTTGAATGTTCCTTTATAACATTCCAGTTTATTACATAGATTTATCGTTGTTGAGTTAAGGCTTTCGCTGAGTAAGTAAGCTAGGTCAAGGGTTCGCTTGGGGCTAGGAATGGTTCTAGACTGCCAGTCCCACCTAGGGTGTAGGCTTGGGGAGTGACAAACTTGGTATCAGAGCACAGAGCTCAAGAGTCCTAGAGAGTCTATGAAGCCGTGTCTGTAGAGTCCTAGTTATCGATGTGAAGCGCACCACATCTATAATTGGGAGGCTACAACACTTAGGAAATTTTCACACTCATTTCGTGCGTTAGAGTTTGATCTCTAAAAAGTTTTTTCTAATTCGTGCTTGTGCGTGTATTTCAGTAATCATGCCTCCACGAACAGCTGGAAGAGGTCTTCCTAATAGGCGTAATGTTGAGGAGAAAGGGGTACACAATGCACCTGAAGTGCAACCCCAAGTAAAAGTTACAAATGTTGAGTTCCGTGAGGCTATCCGGATGTTGAGCCAAGTTGTGACCAACCAATCTGGGCAACATAGAGGGAATCGACAGGAAGTAGGTGACACTTTGAGGATCCGCGAGTTCTTAAGGATGAATCCTTCAAGTTTCACTGGTTCAAGCACTACTAAAGATACAGAGAACTTTATTGAGGAGATGCAAAAGGTGTTTGAGGTCATGCATGTTGTTGATACTGAGAGGGTGGAACTAGTTGCCTACCAGATGAAGGGCGTTGCTAGGATTTGGTTCAATCAATGGAAGAAGAACTGAGCTGAGGATTCACCACCTATGAGTTGGGCTTGTTTTGAGGAGGTTTTCTTGGGGTATTTCTTCCCTGAGAACTGAAAGAGGCTAAGGTACGAGAGTTCCTCACACTTAAGCAGGATTCTTTGAGCGTTCATGAGTATGGGTTGAAGTCCACCCAACTAACCCATTATGCTCCGGAGATAGTTACAAATATGAGGAGTAGAATGAGCTTGTTTGTTGTTGGGTTGTCTCGACTGTCGAGTAAGGAAGGTAGGGTTGCAATGCTAATATGTGGCTTGGATATATCAAGGTTGATGGTCTATCTGTAGCAGGTTGAGGAAGTGAAGCTGAGGGATAGAGAGGAGTTCAAGAATAAGAGAGCTAAGACAGGGAATGAGTTCGAAAAGCAGAAGAATAATGGCAACCGGTCATCTTTCCAATAGAAACAGAAGGGACCTGATCCATCATCTAATAGTGCATCTGTACCAAAGATCAAAAGTGAGTATAATTGTCAGAATTTCAGAGCTAAACCTGCTTATTCTCATGGTAGTATGGTACAAGGGGGTAGTAAACCTCCTGCATGCGCTAAGTGTGGTAGGAACTAATCAGGTACTTGTCGTGAGGGCTTAACTTGTTGTTTCAAGTGCGGCCAGAATGGTCATTTCATGCGAGAATGTCCAAAGAACAAGCAGGGTAATGGTAATGGGGGCTATAAAGCCCAGTCTTCTTCAGTTGCTCCACCAGGCAATGCTGCACCTAGAGGAGCTACTTCAGGTACTGGCAGAGGATCAAACCGCCTAGATGCTATCATAAGTAGCCAAGTGCAAGAGGATTTGCCAGATGTTGTCACTGGTATGATCCAAGTATTTAACTCTAATGTTTATGCTTTACTAGACTCGGGAGTGATTTTATCCTTTGTAACTCCTTATGTTGCTATCATTTTTTATGTTATTCCTAAGCAACTTAGTTAACCCTTCAATGATTCTACACCTGTTGGTGAGTCTATTCTAGTAGAGAGAGTCTATCGTGATTGTCTCATTTTTGTCAATCACAAGAGTACCATGGTTGATTTGGTTGAGTTAGACATGTTAGATTTTGATGTAATTTTTGGTATGGACTGGTTTTATGCCTATTATGCCTCAATTGATTGTAGAACTCGAGTTGTCAAGTTCCAGTTTCCGAATGAGCCAGTCTTAAAGTGGAAAAGTAGTTCAACAGTGCCTAAGGGTCATTTCATTTCGTACCTTAAGGCAAAGAGGTTAGTTTCTAAGGGGTATATCTATCACTTGGTCCGAGTTAATGACTCTAGTGTTGAGATACCTCCTATTCAGTTAGTTCTAGTAGTGAAAGAGTTTCTAGAAGTCTTTCAAGATGATATTCCCGGAGTCCCTCCAGAGAGAGAGATAGACTTTGGTATAGACATTCTTCCAGATATTCGTCCTATATCTATTACGCCATATAGGATGGCACCAGCAGAGTTGAAAGAGCTTAAAGAGCAGTTGAAAGATCTCCTAGATAAGGGTTTTATTTGACCAAGTGTCTCACCTTGGGGCGCACCGGTCTTATTTGTGAGAAAGAAGGATGGTTCCCTTAGGATGTGTATAGATTACCGTCAATTGAACAAGGTAACCATCAAGAATAAGTATCCTATTTCGACAATTGATGATCTTTTCAATCAACTTCAGGGTGCTACTTGTTTCTCTAAGATAGACCTCATATCAGGCTACCCTCAGTTAAGAGTAAAGGAATGCGATATTCCAAAGATAGCTTTTAGAACCCGTTACAGTCATTATGAGTTTCTGGTCATGTCCTTTGGTTTGACCAATGCACCTGCAGCATTCACAGACCTTATGAACAGAGTATTCAAACCTTATTTAGATATGTTTGTTATTGTCTTCATTGATAACATACTAATCTATTCGAGGAATGAAGAGGATCACGTTAGTCATCTCAGAATAGTTCTCCAGACTCTATCAGAGTTGTATGCCAAGTTCCCTAAGTATGACTTTTGGCTTGAGTTTGTGGCATTCTTAGGCCACATTGTGTCTAGAGAGGGGTTTAAAGTTAATACTCAGAAAATTGAGGTAGTGCAGAACTGGCCTAGACCCACATCTCCAACTGATATTAGGAGCTTCTTGGGTTTGGTTGGATATTATAGAAGGTTCATAGAGGTGTTCTCACATCCCTTTTGACCAAGTTAACTCAGAAGCCAGTGAAGTTTCAATGGTCTGAAGCTTGTGAGAAAAAGCTTTCAGGAATTGAAAAAGAGGTTGACTACTGCCATAGTATGCAAGGCTTTGTTGTTTATTGTGATGCATCTAGAGTTGGTTTGGGTAGTGTGTTAATGTAGAATGGAAAAGTTATAGCTTATGCCACCAGACAGTTGAAAGTTCATGAGAGAAACGACCCAACCCATGATCTAGAGTTGGCTGCCATAGTTTTTGCTTTGTAAATATGGCGCCATTATCTTTATGGTGTTCATGTGGATGTGTTCACCGATCACAAGAGCCTTCAGTATGTGTTTACCTAGAAAGAGCTTAATCTTAGACAAATGAGGTGGTTGGAATTACTCAAGGATTATGAGATGAGTATTCTTTATCACCTAGATAAGGCTAATGTTGTTGCTGATGCCTTGAGCAAGTTGTCAATGGGTAGTACCGCCCATTTTGAGCAAGATAAGAAAGAATTAGCAAACAGTGTGCATAGACTTGCACGATTGGGAGTTCGACTAATGGATTCCAAAGAAGGAGGAGTGGTGGTGATGAATGGGACTGAATAATCATTAGTGTTAGAAGTGAAAGAGAACCAGGCCCAAGATCCTGTTTTGCTTGAATTGAAGGCAAATGTTCATAAGTAAAAATTATTGGCTTTTGAACAAGGGGGAGATGATATATTGAGATATCAAGGTAGATTGTGTGTACTAAGAGTGGATGAACTCTAAGAGAGGATCATGGAGAAGGCTCATAGCTCCAGATATTCCATTCATCCGGGTTCCACGAAGATGTATCACGATTTGAGAGAGGTTTATTGGTGGAGTAATATGAAGAAGGGCATTGCAGAGTTTGTTGCTAAGTGTCCGAATTGCCAACAAGTTAAAGTAGAGCACCAAAGGCCAGGCAGTATGGCTCAAAATATAGAATTTCCGGAATGGAAGTGGGAGATGATTATTATGGATTTCATCACAGGTTTACCAAGGTCTAGCAGGCAACATGATTCTATTTGGGTGATTGTCGATAGAATGAACAAATCAGCCCACTTTTTGTTGGTAAAGACCACCCATACAACAGAGGACTATGCCAAGGTGTATGTTCAAGAAGTGGTTAGACTTCATGGATTTCCGATGTCCATTATTTCAGACATAGGTGCACAATTTACTGCACAATTTTGGAAGTCATTCCCAAAATACGGGTTCAAAGGTGAACTTAAGTACTGCCTTTTATCCTCAGACAGATGGGAAAGCAGAGCGCACTATTCACACCTTAGAGGATATGTTGAGAGCTTGCGTGATTGATTTCAAAGGTAATTGGGATGATCACCTACCTCTCATCGAGTTCGCTTTTAACAATAGTTACCACTCTAGCATCCAAATGGCTTCTTATGAAGCTCTTTATAGGAAAAGATGCATATCTCCTATTGGATGGTTTGAAATTGGTTAAGCAGGGTTGACGGGACCAGATTTAGTTCATCAAGATATGGAAAGGTGAAAGTGAGTTAGGAGAGGCTGAAAACGGCGCAGAGTCGTCTGAAATCCTACACTAATGTTAGGATAAGGGAGTTAGAGTTTGAAGTAGATGATTGGGTATACTTGAAAGTCTCACCCATGAAAGGGTGTTATGAAGTTTGGTAAGAAGGGGAAGCTGAGTCCCCAGTATATTAGCCCTTACAAAATTTCCAAGAGGATTGGCAAAGTAGCGTATGAGTTGGAGCTACCACAAAAGTAAGCATCGGTTCATTCGGTATTTCACATCTCCATGTTGAAGAAATGCATGGACGATCCTTCATTGAATATACCAACTGAGGATATTGGGATCAAGGATAGCTTGTCTTATGAGGAGATTCCTATTCAGATTCTAGATCGCCAAGTTCGCAAGTTGAGAACAAAAGAGGTAGCATCAGTCAAAGTTCTTTGGAGAAATCAGTTCGTTGAAGAAGCTACTTGGGAAGCTTAAGAGGATATGAAGAAGAGATATCCACATCTCTTCAAATCCGGAGAAATTCCATATCAAGGTACTAATTTTCTTCTTAGTACTTTTTAAGTTATGAGTTGACATGCTGTATTTGCATTGCTTGTTAGGTGTTTGCACTGAATGTTACATGTTACACCCTTAGCCTACCATGAGTAAGCTCATTCAAGGATGAATGTTCCCAAGAGGGAGATATTGTAACACTCCATAGCTAGAAAGAACTAGAAATGAGTTAAAAAGTGGAAATAGTCATTTTTGGAAAGAATATAAAAATCTAGAAAAATTTTGTTCAGTATGTTAAGTTGGATTTTTGGTCAACTTCAAATGATCATAACCTCTAGCTCAAGATGAGTTAGGTGTGTTTCCAGATATCGTAGGAAAGATGTTGGAACAATCTTTCCAACGCCCCTGAGTTTGCATGATTTCGAATTCGTATGAGTGAGATATGCCCATTTGAAGTTGGGTTGTTCAAATAAGGAAACTCTAATCCGATTTCAGAAGGGAATTATGGTCTTTGCCTCACCCAATTATTTTAATACGTTTTTGGGTAATTAATTGGGGTCTAAGAGTTAGGGTTTTGAGAAAAGAGAAAAGAAGAGGAGAAGGAGTAGGAACCATCAAGATCTTCAAGAAACGCTTGTGGATTTCGTCAAGGGGTGATCCTTACGAGGTATGTGAGATCACATAGTGTTGGATTAGTTCACCCACGCGCCAAACGTGTTTAATTCAGCAATTTTCTCCCTAAAAGAGTTAGAATTTAATGTTCTTGAGTTGTGTACTTGAGTTGTTTTCATTCTTGAACTTATATGTGATTGATAAGTTTTCTTTAAATGTTTTAGCGATGTTAAGAGTTGTTTCAAGTTAGATTCTAGGGTTCATGTTTTGGGTATCTGAATATATGAAGGTATGGAGAAAAGAATTGATTAAAAGCGATTTTGGATACGAAAACGAGTTGAAAAATTCATCAGACTCAACTGGGGAAAGTCTGGCACGGCGTGCTCCATCTGCGCAAGAGGGGCTGGGGTGGCGCGCCTGCAGTGCACCCAAAATGAACCCCAGAAATTTGAGGCTAGCGCGGCGCGCCAGGGACTCCCCCGCATCGTCATTTTCCACCCATTTTTTGTCACTTTGCCATTTTAAGTCCTTCTAAAGTGTACTAACACTTTCTATTGATTCTAACTACTCTAAATGACTTCTAAACATCTAGAAATCATCCAGAAAAATGAACCATAACCTTGAATCCATAAATTCAAATTCAATGAAAGTTAAGAGCCAAGTCTAGGAAGTTCTTAGAGTGTTTTGAAGGAGTCTTTTGCAAATTCTTTTAACTTTGTTTTAAGATTTAAAGTGTAACATCTCGCTATTTGAAATAACTAGGAAGAAGTTAAGAATTGGAAATAGTGATTTTTGGAAATAATGAAAATCTGGAAATTTGTTTAAGTTTAGAATGAGTTTTGGTCAACTTCAAATGACCATAACTCCTAGATCATGATGATTTAGGTGTGTATCCAGATATCATAGGAAAGATCTTGGAATAATATTTCCAACGCCGCTGAGTTTAAGCGATTCTGAGTTCGTATGAGTGAGATATGCCCTTTGGAAGTTAGGCTTTTTGAATAAGGAAAGTCTAATCCAGATTTTGGAAGAGTATTTTAGTCTTTTCCTTAACCAATTTTTTAAATTCGTTTTTAGGAGTTTAATTGGGGAAAATTCATATTTTAGTCAGTTTAGAAAAGATGAAGTTCACGCTAGGTCTTGAAGAAAAGAGAAAAGAAGAGAAAGGAGAAGAGAAATCAAGAGTCGTCAAGAACGTTCGAGTTTAGCTTGTAGATTTCATCAAGGGATGATCCCTATGAGGTATGTAAGATCACATAGCGATGGTTTAGTTCACCCACGCACCAATCATGATTCAATTCAGCAAAGATTATTAGATTGGAAAGTAAATCCCTTGAATTCTTGATGAAGTTTGTTTGAATCCTTGTGGGTTGTGTTGCTGGAGTTGTCTTGAGATTGATTCATGTGTTTAGTTGTTTTTTCAAGTAGAATCTAATATATATTAAGGGTATAAATGATTCTAAGTGTTTGGGGAAAGAACCAATTGAGTTTAAAGGGTTTAGACATGAAAAACGGAGAAGAAAAATCGTCAAAAACCTGGGGAAAGGGGTGGGGCGGCACGCCAACCAGCGCACCCCAAAAGGTTCTCTGAAGTTTCACCCTTGGGGTGCCACACCAGCCACAGCACCCCAAGACTATCTCTGATCTTCACCCTCTGGCACCCCGTGCCTCTCAGAGCGTCAGGGATGCCAGTTCTTCCCATTTCTTCCCCAACTTTCTATACTAGTTTCTTAGCAATGTACCTATGTTTTCTAGTTGATTCCAACACTCTTAGGTACATATAAACATCATGAAATCATCCATAAACATGATATCATGAACCTTGAATCCATAATTCAATTCAAGGAAAGTTAAGAGTCAAGTCTAGAAATTAAGAAGAAAGTCAAAGAGAAGTTTATAAAGTTTTCAAAAGTCTTTCACAAACGTTTTAACTTTGTTTTAATACTTAAAGTTCAAGTTGACTAAAGAGTAAAGAGTAAATATTGAAGTTCATTTCTTCAAAGAAGTATATGGGGACTATGTATTCCCAAAGAGTTAAAAAATATTTTCATATTTGAGCAAGAAAGCGAACATCAATTCCAAGAGAGCATTTAAGCTAAGTTTCGAGTAATTATCTCAAACCAAAGAGAGAGGTTTATTTTAAAAACAAATGAGCTAAGTATATTTTGGGAGTAGTATTGAGCACCGATATGGGAATACGAGTTCATATTAAATCAAGTCTCCATAAACCATGTAGCCATCATGGGTCCTTAAGTGTGCTTTTAGCATAGACTAGTGGATCCGCTTTGTTAAGGCGTTCTATATGAAGGCAAAGTATAGGACAGTTCTGGCAGCGTGGGCAAGATGTTGTATCACCACTTAGGCTCATAGTAGTGGTTGTCAGTTAGAGAAACTCCCACAGAAACTATATTACTTTATGACATGAGTAAAGTTGAGTTTGTTACTGCTTTTTCTTTAACGAACTAAGTTGTTTTTCACTATTTTTACAAGATTTCTATATATTGCATATGCTTTATTGCTTTATATTGTGTTAAGTTATTGACGAGTTGAGTAAAGCCAAGGTAAATGTTCCTTTCAGATTCTTTTCAAGCCTATGGTGTGTTTAGCATTCCAACTCGCATACTCGTACATTCAGTGTACTAATGCCAATTAGCCTGCATCATCTTATGATGCAGACGCAGGTAACCAGGATCAACATCCAGCACCTCGTTGATCCAGTTGAGCACTCAGAGTCAGTTGGTGAGCCTCTTTGCATTTCGAAGGACTCCTTTTACTTTGCTTTCAGTATTTCATTGTTAGGATGATCGGGGGTCTTGTCCTGACATCCCTCTTTGTTTTAGAGGCTTCATATACAAATAGTTATAGTTCTTTAGTCTTATTCATTTGAGTTGTATACGTTTAAGACTTAAGTTGCCATTTTGGCTAAGATATTATTTTTTAAGTTATGCATGAGTTATATTTCTTATGTTTAAGTCTTTCGTTGTGTAAGTAAGCCAGACCAAGGGTTCGCTTTGGGCCAGCAATGGTTCTCGAGTACCAGTCCCACCCAGGGTGTAGGCTCGGGGTGTGACAAACTTGGTATCAGAGCAGGGATTTCAAGAGTTCTAGGGAGTCTATGAAGTTGTGTCTATAGAGTCCTAGTTATCGGTGTGAAGTGCGCCACATCTATAATTTGGAGGCTGCTACACTTAGTAATATTTCTCACTTCTTTCTTACTCATTTCGTGCGTTAGATTTTGATCTTTTAAAAAGTTTCCTTCTAATTCGTGCCTGCGCGTTTTTTAAGATAATCATGCCTCCACGAAAAGCTGTCAGAGGTCCTCCTGCTAGCAGTGGTGGACCCAGGATTTTCGTTCAGGAGATTCGAAAAATAAAAGTATAAACGTGTAAATAAGCCAACAAAAAAAATTCTCAAGGAAGTAGTAATATATAGTTTATAGGTACAAAAAGTTAGTTTCGGTACAAGAAATCCAAAACTAACATAAGTGATTACAGTGAAACAAAAAGTTATCCCTTTAAAATATGTCAAATCAACAATAGAATATTATGGGAGTGATTTTAATATTTGAGTTTTGAGTGTTGGGAAGAATAAGAAAGTGATTTAGGGATTTGGAAAGTGAAAAAGTTATTAGCTTTTAGGAATGGGAGTATGAGACCCTTGAATTTTTTGGATTTAACACCACATTTTAGCACTTTTTATTAAAAAATAAAAATAAAAAAAACATGAAAATCGAAACTGGAACTAAAAAAAAACTGAAAGTAAAAAACTAAAAAATAAAATGCACCCAGGGATTCGATCCCTGGACGTCAGGATTAATATTAAAAGGATCTGCCGCTGGGCTATCTCCTTCACCTTGTCATTAAGGGGGTTCAAAATATATATATATTCACCTAATTCCAGAAAATTCACCTTATATATACAGTATAATTTTTTATCGAGGGGGTTCGGGTGAACTCCCTGGACAACACGTGGGTCCGCCCCTGCCTGCTAGGCCTAATGTTGAGGAGCAAGAGTTACCAAATGCACCTGAAGTGCAACCTCAAGGGGAAGTCACTAACGCTGAGTTCAGAGAAACAATAAGGATGCTAAGTCAAGTTGTGACTAAACAGGTTGGGCAACAAAGAGGGGCTCGACAAGAAGAGGCTAACACTTCGAGGATTCGTGAGTTCTTGAAGATGAACCCTCCAAGCTTCCCTGGTTCGAGCACTACTGAGGACCCAGAGAACTTTATTAAGGAGCTAAAGAGGGTATTTGATGTTATGCACATTGCCGATGCTGAGCGAGTAGAACTAGCTGCATATCAATTGAAGGACGTTAGTAGGACTTGCTTCGATAAATGAAAGAAGAACCGAGCTGAGGATGCACCACCTGTGAGTTGGGCTTGTTTTGAGGAGGCTTTCTTGGGGGATTTCTTTCCTCGAGAACTGAAAAAGGCTAAGGTACGAGAATTCCTTACCCTTAAGCAAGATTCACTAAGTGCTCATGAGTGTGGGTTGAATTTCACCCTACTATCTCGTTATGCTGCAGAGATAGTTGTAGAAATAAGGAGTAGAATGGGTCCTTTTGTTGCTGGATTGTCCCATCTGTCAAGCAAAGAGGGCAGGGCAGCTATGCTAATTGGGGACATGGATAGAGCGAGGTTGATGACTTATGAGCAGCAGGTTGAGGGATAGAGAGGAGTTTAGAAACAAGAAGGCTAAGACAGTGAATGAGTTCGGGTAGCAGAAAAGTAATGTGAACCATTCATCTTTTCAGAAAAAGCAACAGGGACCTCATCTATCATCTGCTAGTGCACCTGCACCCAGAAACAAAGTTGCATATAATAGCCAAAATTCCCAACACTTCAGAACTAGACCTGGACAGTCTCAGGTTCGTGTGGCACAAGGAGGTAACTGGGTTCTTGCATGTGCTAAGTGTGGTAGAACCCACCCATGTAAGTGTCGTGATGGCTAGTTAGGTTGCTTCAAGTGTGAACAAGAGGGTCACTTCATGAAAGAGTGCCCTAAGAACCGGCATGGTAGTGGGAATCAGGGCAATAAAGCCCAATCTTCATCAGTTGCTCCACCAGATAGGGCTGCACCTAGAGGAGCTACTTTCGATACTTCCGGAGGAACAATCCGTCTTTATGTGATCACTAGTCGCCAATAGCAAGAGAACTCTCCCGATGTTTTCACTGGTATGATTAAAGTCTTTACTAATTGATTTTTATACTTTGCTAGACCCAGGAGCAAGTTTATCTTTTGTAACCCCTTATGTTGCAAATAGTCTTGATGTTCTTCCTGAGAAACTCTATGAACCCTTTTTGTGTTTCTACACCTGTTGGGGAGCCTATTCTAGCTGAGCGAGTATATCGTGATTGTGTCATTTCAATCAATCACAAGGACACCATGGCTATTTTAATTGAGTTAGACATGGTAGATTTTGATGTCATTCTAGATATGGACTGGCTTCATGCCTGTTATTTATCAATAGATTGTAGAACTCGAGTTGTAAAGTTCCAAATTCCTAATGATCCAATCTTAGAGTGGAAAAGTAGTTCAACAGTGCCTAAGGGTTGTTTCATTTCGTACCTTAAGGCAAGAAAGTTAATTTCCAAGGGGTGTGTCTATCACTTAGTCCGAGTTAATGACACTAGTGTTGAGATACCTCCTATTCAGCCAGTTCATATAGTAAAAGAGTGTCCAAAAGTCTTTCGAGATGATCTACCCAGAGTCCCTCCTTAGAGAGAAATAAACTTCGGCCTAGACATTCTTCCCGATACTCGTCCTATCTCTATTCTTCCATATAGAATGGCACTAGCAGAGTTGAAAGAGCTTAAAGAACAGTTGAAAGATCTCCTTGATAAGGGTTTCATTCGACCAAGTGTCACACCTTGGGGTGCTCCGGTCTTATTTATGAGAAAGAAAGATGGTTCCCTTAGGATGTGTATAGATTAACGCCAATTGAACAAGGTTACCTTCAAGAATAAGTTTCCTCTTCTGATAATAGATGGTCTTTTCGATTAGCTTCAGGGTGATTCTTGTTTTTCTAAGATTGACCTCGGATCTGGCTACCATCAGTTGAAAGTAAGGGAGTGTGATATTCCCAAGATAGCATTCAGGACCCGTTATGGTCATTATGAGTTTTTGGTCATGTCGTTCGGTTTAACTAATGCACCTACAGCGTTCATGGACCTTATGAATAGAGTTTTCAAACCTTATTTAGATATGTTTGTTATCTTTTTCATTGATGACATTCTAATATATTCGAAGAATAAGGAAGATCATGCATGCCATATCAGAATAGTTCTTCAGACTTTGAAAGATAAGGAGTTATATGCTAAGTTCTCTAAATGTGAGGTTTGGCTTGAGTCTGTGGCATTCTTAGGCCACATAGTTTTCGGTGATGGAATTAGAGTTCATACCCAAAAGATAGAGGCAATGCAGAATTGGCCTAGTCCGACATCTCCAACTGATGTTAGGACTTTCTTGGGTTTGGCTGGCTATTATAAAAGGTTCGTAGAGGGGTTCTCATCTATTTCATCCCCTTTGACCAAGTTAACTCTGAAAGCAGTGAAGTTTCAATGGTTTGAAGCTTGTGAGAAAAACTTTCAGGAATTGAAAAAGAGGTTGACTACTAGCCCGGTATTGACCTTGCCACAAGGTACCCAAGGTTTTGTGGTGTATTGTGATGCATCTAGAGTTGGTTTGGGTTGCGTATTAATGCAGAATGGCAAAGTTATAGCTTATGCCTCTAGACAGTTGAAAGTTCACGAGAAGAACTACTCAACCCATGGCTTAGAGTTGGATGCCGTAGTATATTCTTTGAAGATATGGCGTCATTATTTGTATGGTGTTCATGTTGATGTATTGACTGATCACAAGAGTCTTTAGTATGTGTTTACTCAGAAAGAGCTTTATCTCATACAAAGGAGGTGGTTAGAATTACTCAAGGATTATGACATGAGTATTCTTTACCACCCAGATAAGGCTAATGTGATTGTTGATGCTTTAAACAGGTTGTCCATAGGTAGTACCGCCCATATTGATGAATAAAAGAGAGAGTTAGCAAAATATATGCATAGACTTGCACGCTTAGGAGTCCGACTAATGGATTCCACAGAAGGAGGAGTAGTGGTAATGAATGGGGATGAATCTTCGTTAATATCAGCAGTGGAGGAAATGCAAGATCCAGATCCTACTTTGCTTGAATTGAAGGCAAATGTTCATAAGAAAAAAGTATTAGCTTTTGAACAAGGGGGAGATGGCGTATTGAGATATCAAGGTAGATTGTGTGTATCAATGGTGGATGGACTCCAAGAGAGGATCATGGAGGAAGCTCATAGCTCCAGATATTCCATTCATCCAGGTTCCACAAAGATGTATCGCGATTTGAGAGAAGTTTATTGGTGGAGTAGCATGAAGAAGGGCATTGCAGAGTTTGTTGCTAAGTTGTCCGAATTGCCAATAAGTTAAAGTAGAGCATGAAAGGCCCGGTGGTTTGGCTCAGAATATATAACTTACAGAATGGAAGTGGGAGATGATTAATAGGGATTTCATCACAGGTTTGCCAAGGTCTCACAGGAAGCATGATTCAAGTTGGGTGATTGTGGATGGAATGACCAAATCAGCTAACTTTTTGCCGGTAAAGACTAGCCATTCACCAGAGGATTATGCCAAGTTATATATTCAAGAGGTAGTAAGACATCATAGAGTCCCTGTTTCTATTATATCAGATAGAGGTGCACAATTTACTACACAGCTTTGGAAGTCATTCCAAAAAGGCTTGGGTTCGAAGGTGAACTTAATACTGCCTTTCATCCTCAGACAGATGGGCAAGCAGAGCTCACTATTCAGACCTTAGAGGATATGTTGAGGTCTTGTGTGATTGACTTCAAAGGTAATTGGGATGATCACCTACCTCTTATTGAATTTGCTTATAACAACAATTACCACTCTAGCATCCAAATGGCTCCTTATGAAGCTCTTTATGGGAGAAGATATAGATCTCCTATTGGATAGTTTGAAGTTGGTAAAGCATGATTGATATGACCAGATTTAGTTCATAAAGCTATGGAGAAGGTGAAAGTGATTCAATAAAGGTTGAAAATGGCACAGAGTCGTCAGAAATCATACATTGATGTTAGAAGAAGGGAATTAGAGTTTGAAGTAGATGATTGGGTATACTTGAAAGTTTCACCCATGAAAGGTGTTATGAGATTTGGTAAGAAGGGGAAGCTTATTCCCCGGTATATTGGTCCTTACGGAATATCGAAAAGGGTAGGTAATGTAGCTTATGAGTTGGAGCTACCACAAGAGTTAGACGCGGTTCATCCGGTATTTCACATCTCCATGTTGAAGGAGTGCATGGGCGATCCTTCATTAATCATACCAACTGAAGATATTGGGATGAAGGATAGTCTATCATATGAAGAGATTCCGGTTCAGATTCTAGATTGCCAAGTTTGCAAGTTAAGGACTAACGAAGTAGCATCAGTCAAAGTCCTTTGGAGGAACCAATTTGTTGAGGAAGCTACTTGGGAAGCTGAGGAAGATATGAAGAAGAGATATCCACATCTCTTTGAAACCAGAGAATTTCCTGATCAAGGTACTAATTCTCTTGTTAGTATTCTATAATTTATATACTTGATGTGTCAAATTTGCTTGTTGGGTGTGTGAAATGAATGATTAGTATTACACCCTTAGCCTATTAAGAGTATTGTCATTCGAGGATTAATATTCCCCAGGGGGAGATATTGTAACACCTAGCAATTTGAAATAACTAGGAAGAAGTTAAGAACTGGAAATAGTGATTTTTGGAAATAATGAAAATCTGGAAATTTGTTTGAGTTAAGTTAAGAATGAGTTTTGGCCAACTTCAAACGAACATAACTCCTAGATCATGATGATTTAGGTGTATTTCCAGATATCTTAGGAAATACCTTGGAATAATATTTCAAACGCCACTGAGTTTGCACGATTTCGAGTTCGTATGACTAAGATATTCCCTTTGGAAGTTGGACTGTTTGAATAAGGAAAGTGTAATCCGGATTTTGGAAGGGTATTTTAGTCTTTTCCTTACCCAATTGTTTTAATTCATTTTTAGGAATTTAATTGGGTTAAAGTCAGATTTTAGTCAGTTTAGAAAAGTTAAAGTTCATGCTAGGGCTTGTATAAAATAGAAGAGGATAAACGAGAAGAGAAATCAAGAATCGTCAAGAACGTTCAAGTTTAGCTTGTGGATTACGTCAAGGGGTGTGATCCCTACTAGGTATGTCAGATCACATAGCGATGGGTTAGTTCACCCACGCACCAATCATGATTCAATTCATCAAAGTTTATTAGATTCGAAAGTAAGTCCCTTGAATTCTAGATGAAGTTCGTTTGAATCCTTGTGGGTTGTGTTGTTGGAGTTGTCTTGAGATTGATTCATGTTATTAGTTGTGTTTTTTAGTAGAATCTGATTTATATTGAGGGTATAAATTATTCTAAGTGTTTGGGGAAAGAACCAATTGAGTTTAGAGGGTTTCGAGATGAAAAACGGAGAAGAAAAGTCATCAAAAACCTGGGGAAAGGGGTGGGGCATCGCTCCAGCCAGCGCGCCCCAAAAGGCTCTCCGAAGTTTCACCCTTGGGGTGCCGCGCCAGCCAGCGCACCCCAAGTCTATCTCTGATCTTCATCCTCTGGCGCCCCACGCCTCTCAGATCGCGAGGGACGCCAGTTCTTCCCTAACTTTCCGTACTAGTTCCTTAGCAATATACCTATGTTTTCTAGTTGATTCCAACACTCTTAGGTACATCTAAACATCATGAAATCATCCATAAACATGAGATCAAGAACCTTGCATCCATAATTCAACTCAAGGAAAGTTAAGAGTCAAGTCTAGAAGTTAAGAAGCTCAAAGAAAAGTTTATAAAGTTTTCAAAACTCTTTCACAAACCTTTTAACTATGTTTTAAGACTTAAAGTTCAAGTAGAGTAAAGAGTAAAGATTGAAGTTCATTTCATCAAAGAAGTATATGGGGACTATGTATTCCCAAAAAGTTTTCAAATATTTTCACATTTGAGCAAGAAAGGGAACATCGATTCCAAGTGAGCTTTTAAGCTAAGTTTTGATTAATTATCCTAAACCGAAGAAAGAAGTTTGTTTTAAAAACAAATGAGCTAAGTATTTTGGGAGTAGTATTGAGCACCGATCTGGGGATACGAGTTGATATTAACTCAAGTCTCCATAAACCATGTAGCCATCATGAGTAGTAAAGGATTATACTTTTTAGATGAATCCTTAAGTGTGCTTTTAGTATAGACTGGTGAATCCACTTAGTTAAAGCATTCTATATAACGGCAAAGTATAGGATAGTTTTGGCAGCGTGGACAAGACGTTGTATCACCACTTGGGCTCATAGTGGTTGTTGTCTGTTAGAGAAACTCCCACATAAACTATATTACTTTATTACATGAGTAAAGTTGAGTTTGTTATTGCAGTTTATTTAATGAAATAAGTTGTTTCCAACTGTTTTGATAAGCTTTCTATATATTTCATATGCTTTATTGCTTTATATTGAGTTAAGTTATTCAAGAGTTGAGTAAAGCCAAGGTAAGTGTTCCTTTCAGATTCTTTTCAAGCCTATGTTGTGTTTAGCATTCCAACTCGCATACTCGTATATTAAATGTTATGATGCCATTTGGCCTGCATTGTCTTATGATGCAGACGTAGGTAACCAAGATCATCATCTAGTGCCTTGTTGATCCAGTTGAGCACTTAGATTCAGTTGGTGACCCTCCTAGCATTCAAGAGGACTCCTTTTACTTTGCTTTCAGTATTTCATTGTTAGGATGATTGGAGGTCTTGTCCCGATATCTAACTTTGTTTTAGAGGCTTCATAGACAGGTAGTTATAGTTCTTTAGTCTTATTCATTTCAGTTGTATACGTTTAAGAATTGAGTTGCTATTTTGGCTAAGATATTATTTCTTAGGTTATGCATGAGTTATATTTCTTATGTTTAAGTCTTCCACTGAGTAAGTAAGCCAGACCAAGGGTTCACTTGGGGCCAGCAATGGTTCTCGAGTGCCAGTCCCGCCCAGGGTGTCGGCTCGGGGCGTAACATAAAGTTCAAGTTAAGTAAAGGTTAAAGAGTAAAGATTGAAGTTCATTTCTTCAAAAGTATGTGGGGACTATGCATTCCAAAAGGGTTTAAAATGTTTTCACATTTAAACAAGAAAAGGAAACCTTTATTTCCAAAGAGCCTTTGAGCTAGTTTTTAGAAAAAAGTAAACACTTTCACAATTAAGCAAGACAGGAAACTTTGATTTCCATGATACCCTTTGACCTAAGTTTTGAGCAATTATTTCAAATCGCAGAAAGAAGTATGTTTTTAAACATAAGAGCTAGTATCATATTTTGGGAGTAGTATTGAGCACCGATATGGAGGAGAGTTCAAACAACTCACAGCCCCCATAGACCATGTAGCCATCATGGGTAGAAAAGGGTCATACGTTTTAGATGATTCCTTTAGTGCTTTTTAGCATAGACTAGTGGATCTACTTAGTAGTTCATGTTCTATACCCTTGGCAAGGTATAGGATGGCCCTGGCAGCGTGAGGCAAAACGTTGTATCATCACAGTAGCTCTTATGTGATGGTTTTCGGTTAGAGAAACTCCCACAGAAGTAAATGTATTCTTATATACACAGTTTATTTGTATTTTTACATACATCTCAGAGTTATATTGTATCTTTGCATACATACAGATTTTACATCCATGTTTTAAAAGCTTTTATTTATATTGAACTTGTTTTATACTACTTTATATTGAAATGATTTCAGTTTAGTTGAGTTGAGTTGAGCCAGGTAAGTTCTTCAGTTTCTTTCAAGCTTATGTCTCGTTTAGCATTCCAACTCGCATACTCGTACATTCAATATACTAATGCCAGTTGGCCTGCATCGTCTTATGATGCAGACACATGTAACCAGGATCATCATCAAGCGCCTCGTTGATCCAGTAGAGCATTCAGAGGCAGTTGGTGAGCTTCCTTGCTTTTCAAAGGGCTCCTTTGTTATCATTTGCTTTTTTAGTATTTCATTTGTTAGGATGATCGGGGGTATTGTCCCGACATCCATCTCAGTTGTTTTTAAGGCTTCACAAACAGCCAGATGTTAGTTCTTTAGTCCTTTCATTGTCATTATCTTATGTTGAGAATTGAATTTGCCTTAATGGCCAGTTGAATGTTCCTTTATAACATTCCAGTTTATTACATAGATTTATCTTTGTTGAGTTAAGTCTTCCGCTGAGTAAGTAGGTCAGGCCAAGGGTTCGCTTGGGGCCAGCAATCCTTTCATTGTCAAATTTACTTTCCTTTTTAGAAGGACTTTTCCATAAATTTCAATTTTGTTGTTATAGAATTACCCATAAACATAGTTTACTAGGTCCAATAAGGGCATTATGACCCAAATGTTTCTTTTACAACACAAACATGACAAATGACTTTCCACAAATATTCATGTGTATACACATAGTTGTATTTTAATAGACAAATATTTTAAAGAAAAAAAAACCCAACAGTTTAAGTGACACTCTTTCATAAAAGAAAACAACTATTTTGTATATATATATATATATATATACATATATAATTTGGTAGTTTCATACTAGTCATACCATATACTAGTAAAAGAGAAACTCAACGACCACAATATAAAAAATACTCTAAGATTTTTGTGGGGTCAAACATAATAAAAGAATGTCACTAAATCTAATTTTATCTTTATCAATATATTTTTGTAGTATTTGAAAATAAATTTTGCACATATTTTTTCTCCATACTATCAAATTGCCATTGAAAGCATGAAACCTCTTCTGAAAATATTATTCTACAAAAGGATTATAGTGCTTCAATTCTCTTTGACAATTTTTACACAATATCAAAGTTCATTCAATAGAGGCACCTAACGTAGGCACAAAGTCATTGACTTTAAGTCACTAGTCCTTTTTGTTTTCTTGTTGTCACAATTAGATATACCACTTAGTATTTAGAATACTAACAATAAAGACAAAAATTTTGTACAATTTGTTTCTATTTAAAAATTAATTTTTATATTCTTAAAATAGCCAATCGAATGAACTTTGAATGTGCATGAAGTTTTTATGACTTCAAATCAGTTTCAAATTCAAACGGAGTAGAAAATCAAAAGTACAACACTGACTTATTAGCTGAAGTTATCATATTCTTCAAACCAATTGCACAGGCTAATTTATACAGACTAGAAAACTACAAAATTTTTAAGTCTCCGAAAATTAGACACAATCAAATTTTATACAGAGTATAAGACTACATAAGTTTTTCTTTTTTTAATCTCCAAAAAGAATAAAACATATTCTTAGATTATCACATAGATATGCTTTTCTTTTCAAATATCCTTCCAACTAAAACATTCTGACATAGTATCTTATCTAAACAAAATATGCATATCTCATTCTGCAAAAATAAAGAATTTTAAAGACAACACTATTTGCTAAGAAAAATTCATTCAAAAAGCATATGGTTTGCAGATCTTTTCCAAAGACATACGATATTTATCATGTACACATCGAGAAACTATTTTCCTCCTTATATAAATAATAAAAAGGATACCTGGCGTAATCTTTAACCAGAATACCACCAATTCTTCTGGTACATTACTTCGACCTTGCTAAACAGGGCACCAAATTTTAGAAATGTTGTGCAGTAATCTTGTACTTCCATGATCAGTTTCCCTCAAGTAGTAGACTACAAAATACACCCGCAGTATATTAATTTCCTTAAGATACTTAATGTAAAAACTTTGAAGAACTTGGTAAGAAACAACAAAGTTTAAAGAGTATTTCCAAACTAGAAAACTAAATCAGTAGAGAAGATAAAATAAAAAACAGACTACAAATAATATATGAAATATTTTTATCAAAGAAGAAATTGAGCCCACTGAATGCAAAGTATGTCCTTAAGGAAATTATTCCCCTCAAGTACCCAATGTTAACTGAAAATATCCTCTCATGATAGAACGAACTTACTCACCGGTGCATCGATACCTATATCCATAGTGACAGCGAACCACTCAACGGTAGTAGAGTACACTTAGAATGCTAAATTTTGTAGTAGAAGAAGTCCAGAAAATTAGTTGTTATAAAATGAGAGGAAATATCTCTATTTATACACAACAAAGGGTAGTATGAATAAATGTTTATTGTGCCTTATTGGAAAAGGTCACAACCCTTGAAAAGTTACAATCCTTCTGAAAGGCCACAAACTTTCATAAAAGTCACAACTATTCATAAAAGTCGCAACTTTTAATTGAAGTCACAATTCTTCATAAAAGTCGCAACTCTTCACTTTCCATTCAAACCTTTTAAAACCAAACAAACATATTGTTAAGGGATAGGGGGACTTTGTAGAGACAAAGCACACTATACGTTACTTTATATGTTTTTTTCTATAATTGAGTCATTTTTATTATTTGTATTTGTTTAACTACACATTGATTGTTGTTAATTAATTGAACGTCTCCTGATTAACGATGCCATTATATTTTGTTGTTCTTGAGGAGATTGTGACATTAAATTTTAGTTGAGCAACATCACTTCAAAGAATTAACATATATAATTATTGAAATTTTATAGTGAAGGTTAAAATAACAAAGCATTGACGCAATATAAGTGAATAAATTAATTTGTTAGGTAATAAGGATCATTCAAGAGAAAACATTAAAAAATTACTATATTTGACGTAAGAAATGATTCATTTTTTAAATGATTACTGATTTACCATTTTTTTCCTACTCATCAAATTAAATTAAATTAAATTCAATATTTACCCACTGAGGTCCTGGCTCCTACTCATCAAATTAAATATTTGGGAAATTATCACTAAAATTAAAATTTAAAATTTACCATCTTGACTCCTACACATCAAATTAAATTAAATAAAATCCCAAATTTACTCTCCTATAGTCCTACTTATCAAAATTAAATGCTTAATAAAATAAAAGAACTAAAAGTCAAAATTTACCTTCTTGGCTCCTACTCATCAAAGTAAATGAAATAATATTTCAATTTTACTTTCTTCCTCCTACTCATCAAATTAAATGCTTAAGAAATATCACAAGAACTAAAATTTGAAATTTTTCCTTTTTGACTCCTACTCATCAAATTAAATACTTACGAAAATATCACAAGAACTAAAATTTGAATTTTTTCCTTTTGACTCCTACTCATCAAATAAAATCAAATAAAGCTTAAAATTTATCCTCTTGACTCCTACTCATCAAATTAAATCAAATAAAATGTTGTAAACAATTAAGAGAAATTACTAATCCTCCTGGATCCCACTCATCAAGACATAATGTCTTACCATAATCTTGACAATTTTCCTATATAAACAAATTTCTTCACTCTCCCTTTGCTTCCAATCCTCTTTCATTTGCATTCTCAAACAACCCAAGTTATCAGCTTCACTGTAATTTTCTTTGTCAACTCTCGGTCTTTTTTTTGTATATAAATCAAAGTCGAGTTCTTTTTTGTTTTCATCAATCAAAGAGTGATCGTTTATCTTTTTTTTTGTGGGGTTCTTTAATGTTATGGTTTGAGGTTTGATTTTTGTATAAATTTTTTATTTTTATGATGAATGATTGATCTTTTTTCATTCTAGACTACTGATGGACTGCAACAAAGAAGAGGCTACCAAGGTTAGAGGCATTGCTGAAGAGATGATGGAGAGGGATGATGTTCCTGAAGGGTCCTTTTAACTAGACCCTACCTCCTTACCTACTTACCAATTAGGCGTTTCTGCTTCATCCATAGACCAAAGAGAGACAAATAATTTCATGGACTTTATGAATTCTGCTGAAAAATGGGTTGCATCAGTACCGAATCAGGTTCTGAACCCGAGTTTTACAGCAAAATTGCATCTATTATTAATTATTGTGAGTTGGTACTGATGCAACCCAGTTTTCAGCAGAATTCACAGAGTCCATGAAATTAGTTATCGCTCTTTGGTCTATGGAGGAAGCAGAAATGCCTAATTGGTAAGTAGGTAAGGAGGCAGGGTCTAGTTCAAAGGATCCTTCAGGAACATCTTCCTTCTCCATTATCTCTTCAGCAATGCCTCTAGCCTTGGTGGCCTTTTCTTTGTTGCAGTCCATCACTAGTTTAGAATGAAAAAAGATCAATCATTCATCATAAAGATAAAAAATTATACAAAAATCAAACCTCAAACCATAAGATTAAAGAACCCCACAAACAAAAAAATAAATTAAACGATCACTCTTGGATTGATGAAAACAAAAAAGATTTCATGAGGATTAGTAATAACTCTCGTCAACAATTTCTCTTAATTGTTTACAACATTTTACTTGATTTAATTTGATGAGTAGGAGTCAAAAGAAAAAACTTCAAATTTTAGTTCTTGTGATATTTTCTTAAGCATTTAAATTGATGAGTAGGAGCTAAGAAAGTAGAATTGAAATATTATTTCATTTACTTTGATGAGTAGGAGCCAAGAAGGTAAATTTTGACTTTCATTTCTTTTATTTTCTTAAGCATTTAATTTGATGAGTAGGACTATATTATAAAGTATAAAGTTGCCAGTAGAATGAAAGGAACGATGTATTTTATTGATTGTGTAAACTAAGTATATATAGATTCTGTACAAGTTCTACAACAAAGAGATAAACTAAGAAAAAGGTAAAACTTATCTATAACGTATATACAAGGAGGAAGTTAAAACAGAGTCCTAAAGAGAAGACACTACTAAATCTGATGCGATATTACGCCCCCGCAAGTTGGTGGTGTCAACAACACCCAACTTGGAAAATTGCTGGCAAAAGAAGCTTTGGGAAGAGGTTTTGTGAGTATGTCAGTTACTTGATCATCTGAGTGAAGGTGGTGAACTTCAATTTCCTTGTTCTAAACTTGTTCACGAACAATGTGAAAGTCAATGGCGACATGATTCATCCTACTATGAAATGCCGGATTGGAACAAATGTAAGTGGTGCTGATGTTGTCACAGAAAACCTGTGGAACTCCCTTAAGTGAAAGCCAAAGTTCATGAAGAAGATTTGTGATCCAGTTGATTTCTGCAACAGCAGCAGCCACAACTCTATACTCAGCTTCTGTAGAGGACCGATATACGGAGCGTTGTTTCTTGGAGGCCCAGGAAATTGGTGTGTTGCCCAGGAAAGTGATATAGCCAGAGGTAAAAGTGCGATCATTTGGATCACCAACCCAATCTGAATCTGAATAAACAACCAAACTAGAATATGGAGCTTTGGCAATCTGTATGCCATATTGGCAGGTGTGACGAAGATAATGGAGTAATCGCTTGACTGCTTTACAGTGAGAGTGGTGCGGATTGTTCATAAATTGAGAGATCTTGCTAACAGTGAAGGCAATATCATGACGTGTAAAGGATAAGTTGTGCCACTTTCCATTACCCGCCTCTAAAGAGTACCATCAGCCGGAGGATCATTCACTGAAGCTGTCAAAATGGTAGTTGAGGTCATAGGTGTAGGAGCTCCTTTACCTGTCTAGCATGCCAACATCATCTAAAAAATCCATAATATACTTGTGCTGGGACAAAAAAAGACAAGTAGTACAAGAGATAACCTCAACTCCCAAAAAATAATGGAGCTGTCCAAGGTCTTTCAAGGAGAAACGAGTGGAAAAACCATCGATTATATGATGTACCCCACTAATCTGATTTCCAGTGATGATTATATCATCCACAAAGATAACAACATAAACAGTGTATCCAAATTTATGCAAAATAAATAAAGAATAATCAGATTGGGACTTGACAAATCCAATAGTTAGGAAATAACTTTTGAGATCATTGTACCAAGCTCGGGGGGCTTGTTTCAAGCCATATATTGCTTTATTCAACTTACATACATGGGTGGAGAGACTTTGATCTTCAAAGCCCGGTGGTTGCCTCATATAAACTTCTTTCTCAAGGCTTCCTTGTAAGAATGCATTGTTGACATTAATCTGATGGATTGGCCAGTTGTACTGCGTCGCAATGGTAAGCACCAACCGAACAGTAACTGGTTTGACTACCGGGCTGAATGTGGAATGGAAGTCTAAGCCTGGACGCTGTGTAAATCCCTTTGCAACAAGACGAGCTTTATACCTGTCAATGGAACCATCAGATTTATGTTTTATACGAAACAACCACTTGCACTCAACCACATTCATCGAAGGAGTAACAGGAACCAAATCCCATGTCCAATTCCTCACAGGTGCATCAAATTAAGCTTGCATCGCTTCTTTCCAGTGAGGGTGAGGACGTGCTTGTTTGCATGTACGAGGAACAAAAGACGAGGAGAGTTGAACACTGACACTAAACTGCTTGGGCTTGAGGCTATTTGTTTTGGAGCGTGTGACCATAGGATGGCTTGGAGTTGTCTCCACAGGTGAAGGATCATATAGAGTCAAAGCAAGTGCAGGTTGGGAAGGGTTATTGGCAGATGACTGAGAAGGTACGTTGGTGGGAGGTATACGGGAAGGGAGTGGTAACACTGAGGTAGTTAGTTGTTGGTGATTTTTGCGTTGATAGGTCATTAATGGTCTGGGTGACGGTGGGGGCTGACTATTATCCGGTGGTGGTGTAATGGTGTGTGGCAATGATAGAGATGATAAAGTCTGAGAATTACCTGATGCAACGGAGACACCTACTGATCTGGCAGGCATTGAGTTGGGCAGTGGAGAGTGCACGGGCATAGCATATTTGAGGGGATGACAATAATCGAAACTTGATGGTTTATTAGTCACAGGTAGAACATTGGAATAAATTTCCTAAGCGATATCAGTGCTCTGTTGGATTTTTAGATTCGAAAAAATATTATGAAAAGGATACGTGTCTTCCAAAAATTGAACATCCCTAGATAAGTACAATTTATTTTTGACGAGATCAAAACGTTGGTGGTAGTAATGTTTATTAAAAAATACTAGATATACACAAGAAGTCTATTTTGGCTCTAACTTATTGTTGGCATACGGTTTAAGCCACGGGTAATATAAAATTTTGTAAAGGCATTTATTTTGTAAATTTGGAGTGGTTAGATGGTTTATAAGGTAGACTGCTTGGTGAGTTTCTTCTTGAATCTTGCTTGGTTTAGGCAGGATCCACTGGAAAGACTGGAGTAGTATCTTCATTAGCCGGAAGGAATTAGTCTCCACCATGCCAAGCCAGCACAATGGGGTTCCCCTTCCTCGGACCAAGAGGAAAGCCATTCTCGGTGATGACATTGTTATCGCCGACGAAAAGGCAAAACTCCAAAAAGGTGAGGGCAAGGAGGCTTGATGCAACAAGGTTTTGGCAGTCTCAACTGTATGCATGTGTATGCGTTCAACTGATGCCACTCTTTGAGGCGTGTATGGTGGTGTCACTAAGTGTTCAATACCATGAGTTGTGAGATATGAGGATAAACCTTGGAACTCACCACCACCATCAACATAGAGAGACATAATTTTGGCCTGAACCTGACGCTCAAGTAAGGGATGTAAAGCTTGAAAGACATCAAGAACTTCCATTTTTTTATTTTACAGTGAACATCCAAATGTATTTCGTGTACTGGTCAACAAATAAGGCATAATATTTATTATTATCAATTGACAAAATAGGAGATGGCCCACATAAATCAGTATAAATTATTTGCAATGGTCGTTGACTTTGTAATGAATTTTCAGAAAAAGGTAACCTGTGCATTTTATTAGAATAATACGAATTACAAATGGAAGCTGTTCTAGAATATGAAACTGGAAGATAAAACTGATGTAAAATCATGTTTAAAGTACGATGATTAGGATGGCCAAACCGCTGATGCCACAGGTGTAGAGGAACGACAACATTGCATTGAGGTGTATAAAGTGCACTGCCCGACGGCCACTCATATAGCCCATCTCGATTCTGCCCGCGAAACAGAGGCGTCCCTGTACTCAGATCCTTCACACAATAATAAAAAGGAAAGAATTCAATGGATGTACGGTTATCGTGGCAAAATTTGGAAACAGAAAGAAGATTATTTTTTATAGAATGAGACCATAAAGTATTGAGAAGCTTAAATTGCTAATTCAATGCAATTAAGTTAGTGTTACCAGTATGAGATATTGGAATGGTGTTACCGTCCCCCATTTCTATCTCCTCTAGACCATGGTAGGTGTGCACATCAGTGAAGTTTTGCACATTAGAGGCCATACGATGAGTGGCACACGTATCAATAATCCAAGGAGCATGTTGAGTTGGAGATCGAGCAGCATAGTTTGTCCGGGCTTGTATGTGATCGTGTGATTGTGATCTGCTAACCTTAGCAGAATGACCAGGACGGTCATACAACTGGCACTTCAGAATGTGGTCATAACGCTGTTGTTGGTTACTGTTGCCAGCACGCCATGGCTGGGTACGCCTTCACTGGTCGGTGTTTGGGGAATTTGCATTTGAACCCCTATTAGAGGTGTTTCCTTGGCGAGGATGCATGTTTGTTTGCTGTGCAATAGCAGCAGTAATGGGTGTTAAGAGTGGCTTCTTTGATTCTTCATGCTTGACGAAAAGTTCATGGTCAAGTAACTTCTCATAAAGTTCTAGATAAGAGATAGTAGAATCTCTTACACGAATAGTAGCTGATATTTCAAAGAATTTAGGTCTAAGTCCAGTGAGGATTTTGACAATCAGTTCCTTCTTGGACACAGGAGCTCCAACAGTGGCAAGTTCATCACAGAGAGAACGAACCTGATGCAGATAATCAGCGATAGGAAAGGTTTCTTTTGCGAGGCGAGCCAGACAATCGCTCAAACTAAAGATCCTTGTTTGCGATTTGTCGGCATACACAGTGTGCAAAGCATCCCAAGTAGCCAGGGAAGTGGATGCAGCGACAACCGTAGCAGCAAGAGTTAGATCAACTGAGGCCAAGATGGCGTTTTGAATTAGTTGATCTTGGCGATACCATGAAACAAATGCAGGATTTTTGATGTCCTGATTATTTTGAGACACTGTACGAGCAAAGGCGGGTCGAGAACCGTCGATATGGCCAAAAAGATTGTGACCACGCATAAGCATGAACACTTGTGCTTTCCAAAGGGAAAAATTGTGCCTGCCACTTAATTTGATTGGTAACTAGGTGACAAGATTAAACTGAAAAATCGTTGTATTGGCATTAGAGTTCGTTACAGTGATGTTTGGGGCCATTTTTCTGGGAAGGCTGGGAGGGATTCTTGACAGAAATTTACTCGTTAGAGTTAATTGGCTCTTGATACCATATAAAGTATAAAGTTGCCAGTAGAATGACAGGAACGATGTGTTCTATTGATTGTAAACTCAGTATATATAGATTTTGTACAACTTCTACTGCAAAGAGATACACTAAGAAAAAGGTACGACTTAACTATAACCTATATACAAGGAGGAAGTTACAACAGGGTCCAAAAGAGAAGACACTACTAAATCTGATGCGTTGTTATATAGGAGAGTAAATTTGGGATTTTATTTAATTTAATGAGTAGGTGTCAAGAAGGTAAATTTTAAATTTTAATTTTAGTGATATTTTCCCAAATATTTAATTTGCTGAGTAGGAGCCAGGACCTCGGAGGGTAAATTTTGAATATTATTTTAGTTAATTTGATGAGTAGGAACAAAAATGGTAAATCAATAATCTTTTAAAAAATGGATCATTTCTTACGTCAAATATAATAATTTTTTAATGTTTTCTCTTGAACGAACCTTATTACGTAACCAATTAATTTATTCACTTAGATTGCGTCAAAGTTTTGTTATTTTAACCTTCACTATAAAATTTCAATCATTAATATCTTAATTCTTTGAAGTGATGTTGCTCAACAAAAATTTAATCTCACAATCTCCTCAAGAATAGCAAAATCTAATGGGATCGTTAATGAGGAGACCTTCAATTAATTAACTACAATCAATGTGTAGTTAAAAAAATACAAATAATAAAAATGACTCAATTATAGAAAAACATATAAAGTAATGTATAGTGTGCTTTGTCTCTACAAAGTCCCCCTACCCCTTAACAGTATGCTTGTTGGGTTTTAAAAGGTTTGAATGGAAAGTAAAGAGTTGCGATTTTTATGAAGAATTGTGACTTCAATTAAAAGTTGCGACTTTTATGAAGAGTTGTGACTTTTATGAAAGGTTGTGACCTTTCAGAAGGGTTGTAACTTTTCAAGGGTTGTGACCTTTCCGATAAGGCACAAAAACATTTATTCATACTACCCTTTGTTGTCTATAAATAGATATATTTCCTCTCATTTTATAACAACCAATTTTCTAGACTTCTTCTACTACAAAATTTAGCATTCTAAGTGTAATCTACTATCACTAAGTGGTTCACTGACACTATGGGTATATGTATCGATGCACCGGTGAGTAAGAACATTCTATCGTGAGAGGGTATTTTCAGTTAACCTCGGGTACTTGAGGGAAATAATTTCCTTAAGGACATGCTTTTCATTCAGTGGGCTCGATTTCTTCTTTGATAAAAATATTTCATATATTATTTCTAATATGTTTCTAATTCTTTCTTCTCTACTGATTTAATTTTCTAGTTTGGAAAATACTATTTAAACTTTGTTGTTTCTTACCAAGTTCTTCAAAGTTTTTACACTAATTATCTTAAGGAAATTAATATACTGCAGGTATATTTTGTATTCTACTAATTGAGGGAAACTGATCATGGAAGTACAAGATTACTGCACTACTTTTCTAGAATTTGGTGCCCTGTTTTGCAAGGTCGAAGTGATAATGTACCAGAAGAATTGGTGGTATTCTAGTTAAAGATTACATCAGGTAACCTTTTTATTATTTATATAAGGAGGAAAATAGTTTCTAAAGGTTTACATGATAAATATCGTATGTCTTTGGAAAAGATCTACAAACCATATGTTTTTTGAATGATTTTTTCTTAGCAAATAGTGTCGTCTTTAAAATTCTTTAGTTTACAAAATGAGATATGCATATTTTGGTTAGATAAGATACTATGTCAAAATGTTTTAGTTGGAAGGATATTTGAAAAGAAAAGCATATCTATGTGATAATCTAAGAATATGTTTTATTCTGTTTGGAGAATAAAAAGAAAAACTTTTGTAGTTTTATACTCCTTATAAAATTTGATAATATCTAATTTTCGAAGACTAAAAACATTTGTAGTTTTCTACTCTGTATAAATTAGACTGTGCAAATGGTTTGAAGAATATGAAAACTTCACCTAATAAGTCAGTGTTGTACTTTTAGTTTTCTACTCCATTTGAATTTGAAACTGATTTGAAGTCATAAAAACTTCATCCACATTCAAAGTTCAATCGATTGACTATTTGAAGAATATAAAATTTAATTGTTAAATAGAAACATATTGTATAAATTTTTGTCTTCATTGTTAGTATTTTAAATACTTAGTGGTATATCTAATTGTGATAGCAAGAAAACAAAAAGGACTAGTAACTTAAAGTCAATAATTTTGTGCCTACGTTAGGTGCCTCTATGGAATGAACTTTGATAATGTGTAAAGATTGACCAAGAGAATTGAAGCACTATAATCCTTTTGTCGAATAATATTTCCAAAAGAGGTTTCATACTTTCAATGGTAATTTGATAGTATGGAGAAAAATATGTGCAAAATTTATTTTCAAATACTTCAAAAATATATTGATAAAGATAAAATTAGATTTAGTGACATTATATTCTTGTATTATGTTTGACCCCACAAAACTCTTAGAGTATATTTGATGTTGTGGTTGGTGAGTTTCTCTTTTACTAGTATATGGTAGGACTAGTATGAAACTACCAAATTATATATATATATATATATA
>NW_006239004.1:773992-776013 GCF_000226075.1 Solanum tuberosum
CAAAATTCTTGGAGTATATTTGATATTGTGGTCGTTGAGTTTCTATTTTACTAGTATATGGTATGACTAGTATGAAACTACCAAATTATATATATATATATATATATACACACACAAAATAGTTGTTTTTTTTTATGAAAGAGTGTCACTTAAAATGTTGGGTTTTTTTCATGAAAATATTTGTCTATTAAAATACAACTATGTGTATACACATGAATATTTGTGGAAAGTCATTTGTCATGTTTGTGTTGTAAAAGAAACATTTGGGTCATATTGCCCTTATTGGACTCATTTATGGGTAATTCTATAACAACAAAATTGAAATTTATGGACAGGTTCTTCTAAAAAGGAAAGGAAATTTGACAATGTGTTGACTCTAAATAATGTTTATATCAGACAAAACTGTACTAAGTAGAACAAAATATTTGTGAGAAAAAAACTACCTCACAGAGGGATTTTCAAACTCAACATTTTTATTTGTTCTTACTTGCTTGAGTCAAATTGTTTGTGACATGAACGCTTAGGACATGTCAATTACAAAACATTGTAAGGAAAACCGATCAACTTAGAAGTTTTGTCTAACTTTGAGTGCAATAAATAAAAATGTCAATTTTTTGTTGAATCTAAGTATGTTAAGCATTCTTATAATTCTGTTGAAAGGAATTCTAATTCCTTAGATTTTATTTATATGGACATTTGTGATATGAAATCAGCACCATCTCGTGGTGGTAAAAAAGTATCTCATAACTTTTATTGACAATTGCATTAGATACGATTATGTATATTTTTTGAAAGGTAAGGATGACGCAATAAAAATGTCTAGGCAATACAAAATTGAAGTTGAAAATCATTTGGAAAAAAGATAAGAAGTTGTAGGGATGGAGAGTATAAATCTCCTTTTGTCGAAATATGTTTGGGAAGTAGAATTATCCATCAAACTACTATCATACTCATCTTAATCTAATGGAATTATAGGATAAAAAAATGAACTTTGAAGGAAATGATGGATGCATTACTTATAAGTTCAGTTTTACCACCAAACTTGTGTGGAGAAGCTATCTTATAGCAACATGGAACAACAAAAAGTTTTGTTTGTACAGAAAGGAAGCAATAAAATTTTTTTTTTGTTCAAGACACAATCTATTTCATATAAGAAATGAAAAATAAGGAAGTACAACTTGAAATATTTCAAAGTGCTGGGGTGTCTAGCCAAATTCCAAGTTCATATGCCAAAAGGATCAAAATCTGTAATGACCCTCCTGGTCATTTCTGTGTCTTGCCTTTTATGTGTCGTTTAGAGCATTCCTATAGCGACCCAAAGTCATTTATGACTTGCTGGGACTGACAGTTCGGTCACCTGGTCGTTCGTTTGGTCTTGGTGCGAGTTTTTGTGTTTTGGAGTTTATGAACCTTGAACGATCATTTTCGATCAAAAGTTCAAGAAGATGACATCAGAATCAAATTCTGATGATTTCATCAGCTCCGGAAATGTCATTTTAGGCTAGTAGGATGGTCGACATGACTCCCGAGGTTTTCAGTGTGAGTCGGTGCGATTAGGCGTTTTAGCCTTTGAAATTTAACCTAAGTTTGACTTTGGTCAACATTCTGAGTAAACGCGCTCGGATGAGAATTCCGTCAGCGTGGTTAGCTCCGGAATGTCGAGTTTGGTCTAGATTGACCCTTCTTTTGTGTCCCGAGGTTTTTGATATCTTTTCGAGCCATTTTGTGGATTTTGACTTAAAATGGCTTTTGGAAGTGGGACCCACTTTTTATCAAAATGACCTCTGATGGAAATTTTGACTACGTCGTTAAGTCTGGAATAGAGAATTTGGTATGGTTGCATATCTTGTTTGCGTGCACGGGGTTCCGAACGAGATCGGAGAACCCCATCGGAGTTTTAAGTTTTGGAAATTATTGCAGATTTTCTGCAATAAATGCAGGAAAACAGCAACATATTTCAAACTTATGTTGGGGTTTATTTGCACTGATTTCTTACCATAAATAAGTTTTCCTTTTAGGAA
>NW_006239004.1:776113-809893 GCF_000226075.1 Solanum tuberosum
CTAGCTTCCGCATTACACCTGCTTATTTCGATCCTAATAACTTAAACCCTCATAACTCTTTCATCTTTCAACCGATTTGGGCGATTCAAAAGGAAAAGTTGTGAGATTTTTCGAGGACAACGCGTTGGTGAGCTTGGATAGTGATTTTGGAGTCCCCGTTTTGAGGTAATTTTCGTAAAATACCTGCTGCCACACCCTTTTTGTGAGCTTGATTTTTGGGGAATTTTTTTAGACTTGTTTTCTCAGCCTTTCTAGGTCCGATTTCAGTGATTTTTGAGGCTATCTTGAGTGGTTTTTCGTGAAGAACGTCGTGGTGTTGTCGCATTTTATTGTAGATTGCCCGTTTTTGGTAAATATGCTGAATTAGCTGCTGTCCCATTTCTTTAGTTCTTGAGGTAAAATTTGGGTTTTGGTTGTATGTTCTTATTGTGTTGTTCCCGAGCCCCGAATTGTGTCCCATTTTTGGGGACATGAGCTGGGGGGAACTGGTTAGGACCCACTTTTTTGGGGGGTTTAAATTCCAAAATTTTCAGCGCGGGTCCCACGATTCCCGTTTTGACTCCAAAATTGACCCGTCTCCGTTTGTTGTGATTTTGGTGTCTAAACAATCGTATTAACGTTGTGACTCTATTTTTGATAGCGGGGCAGCGTTTCGAGACCGTTCGAATTGAGAGAGCTTTGAAGAAGTGATTTTGGAGCGCGTGTGATCGGCTTACAAGTAGGCTACGGTTTCCCTCTCTTAGATTGAGCTTGAGAGTGTGAATGCATGTTGATTAGTTGGGATTTTGGTAGGTAGTTATTGAATCATTCATAGGTGTTTAGAAATCATGTTTTCGGCGTATTTCAAGAATTATCGGGTAACTGTGAGCATGTTTTGTGTTGTTAATTGACCCTCCTCGCTATGTGAAATGCTTGCATGCTTAATTACTATTTATTTGAAGCATGTTGGGCCTTAGTTTAGGTTTGACTAGGGCTTGCCTTAGAAAAGCATGATTCTAATCTGATAGGCCTTAGTTTTGCCCCGACATCGTTCGGCTGGCTTAGATCCCTGTAGATTTGAACAAGGCGTAACATAGAACGCATTCTCTCAATCTTCGCTTAAAAGATATCTCTCAAAGGAGACGTCAAAATAGGTGCGTATGATTTTTGTATGGTTTTTATAGATGTCACAAATGATGATGATTGTAAAATGATATGGTTCAAAAGGTCAATTGAAATAGATGGTACGGTTATGTGGCTTCAAAAATGGACCCCCGATTATAGACCAGAGGAAGATTTTCCTATTGTTCCGGTATGGGTCTAATTACCAGGTTTACCATACCAGTGTCATACATGGTATTATGTGAGACAAATTGGATCCCCTATAGGCAACCCTTTATATCTCGATACTGCTAGTGATTTTCGATAGACCTGGAATGGCAAAAGTTCAAAGGTTGAGAATTCTAAGCCTAGAGGGGATAAGACAAACCAACACCAGAAGCACAAAGCCAAACTAAGAGAACCCCAGAAGCACAATATTGATAACAAAAAATATCAAACTGGAGGTTGAACGAGCAAAGGACCAGGAACAGCATAGAGAAAGGAAAGGTGCATGAAGAGGAGAAGACTAGCATACTTGAGGATGAACAAATGGGGAACGAAACGCAACAGACAACTTCGAATAATTTGTGGTATGGTTAATGGTCCTTGGGCTGTGTTCGGAGATTTCAATACTATTTTGAATGCTGATGAGAAGAAGGGTGGAGTGCCTCATACTTTATCCAGGAGCTTGGACTTCATAAGTTGTATGGATGATTGTGGTCTTATGGACACTCAATTCACTGGAAGTGCTTACACTTGCTCTAATGGTAGGAGAATGAGGTGGAGAATCAGTAAGAGACTTGACGGAGTTATTATTAATGATGTCTGTGCCTCCAAATTTCCCCTTACCAGAATTGATCATCTCCCTAAGACCGGTTTTGATCATAACATTTTATTTCTTCAAGGTGCACAAGATGAGGCCACCAACATTAAATATTTTAAGTTCTTGAATTTTTGGACAGAATAAGAAGGTTTTGTAGATGTGGTCAAGGAAGTTTGGGACAGTGAGATCACGGGAAACCCAATGTGGAGATTACAAAATAAACTCAAAAACCTTTCTAAAGCTCTTAGCAAATGGTCCAAAGAATGCATTGGAGACGTTTTTGATATTGTCAAACAAAAGGAGTAACATAGCAGGTTAACGGAGAAGCAATATGAAATGAATAACCCCGATCACAATAGAATCCTTTTTCACAAATCTCAGGCTGATTACATTAAATGGCTGAAGCTTCAAGATTCCATTCTGAGGCAAAAAGCTAGAGTCAAGTGGGCAGACAAAGGTGAAACTAACTCCAAAGGGAGAAGAAGACATGCTCAAATCCTTAGGATTAAGGACTCTATTGGCAGATGGTTAGACAATACTGACCAAATATCCCAAGCAGCAATTGATTACTTCAGCAATATTTTCACTCACTCAAATGATACCGGAGCTTCTAGTGATTCCTTCTTGAGATATTTAGATACTTTGGTTACTGATATTGACAATGCCTCTCTGGAAGCTAGTCCTACCGAGGAGGAGATTAAGGCAGCTATTTTCTCCATGGATCCTAATAGTTCTGCAGGTCTAGACGGATATAAGGTATGTTTTTTCAGTTTGCTTGGAACACTGTTGAGCAAGACATTACTAAATATGTGACAGTTTTTTTCACTGGAGCTAATTTAACTAAGTTCTTTTCCCACTCGTGCTTGGTTTTAGTTCCAAAAGTAAAGGCTCCTGATCATTTTCCACAACTCAGGCCTTTAAGCTTGAGTAATTTTACCAACAAAATCCCCTGGAAAATTCTTTCCTTGAAACTTGGCCATGTCGTTCCTAAGCTTATCTCTAAAAACCAATCACGTTTTATCAAAGGAAGGCTAATTACTGAAAACGTTCTTTTGGCGCAAGAAATTGTCCATGACATACGAAAGGGTAATGTTGATGGGAACTTGGTTATGAAATTAGATATGTAAAAGGCTTACGATAAAGTTTCTTGCGTTTTACTTATGTATGTCCTCAGAAAGGTTGGCTTCAGAGAAAGTTTTATAGAACTCATGTATAGAATCATTTCAAACAATTGGTATTCTGTAATTGTTAATGGGTCAAGACATGGTTTATTTAGTTCTTCTAGAGGTCTCAAACAGGGCGATCCTTTGTCTCCTGCTTTATTTAATATTGGTGTTGAGGACCTCTCCAAAGCTCTTAATCATCTGAATAACAGAGTAGATTTCAACGGTTTTACCATGAGCAAAAATGGACCTCAAGTGAATCACCTATGCTTTGTTGATGATATGGTGTTGGCAACGTGATCAGATGTGGTTTAGTAGTTAGGTTGTTGCATTTGTTTAGGAGTCATTAAGTTGTTTCCTAGTCTTTAGGCTATAGGAGTAGTGGAGTCAGTTTTCATATTCAGAATTATTAGGAGAGTAAATGTGTTTTTTATTTATAACATTTTCTATTTAAGGACTCTTGTAACTGAGTATTCAGCAGTATCTATGCAGAGAAAATTTCCACACTTGCGAGTCTTTTCCTTTCATCTTTGCTGTAGTTAATTTTCTATCATTTGGTATCCAAGCCAGAAAGTTTTTTCTTCTTTTTTGAAGTACTATTGCAGCAACAAAAGATGGCTTCTGAAAATTTTGTACAGGCCGCTATTACGCGCTTCGATGGTCATTATGACCATTGGAGCATGTTGATGGAGAACTTCCTTAGGTCCAATGAGCTTTGGCCAGTTGTCAGTATTGGCGTGCAAGAGCCAGCCATTGGTACTGCCTCGTCGGAAACACAAAAGGCAGAGCTGGATAGTCTAATATTGAAGGATCTCAAAGCAAAGGATTACCTTTTTCAGGCTATTGATCGCTCAATATTGGAAACCATTCCTTGCAAGGATACTTCTAAACAAATATGGGATTCCATGAAGAAGAAGTATCAAAGAACATCGAAGGAAAAATGAGTGAAGCTTCAACCACTCTGTGGTGAGTTCGAGACTCTACGTATGTAAGGTGGTGAGTCGGTAACAAATTATTTCTCTAGGACGTTGGCTATCACAAACAAAATGCGAATTCATGGTGAAAGACTGGAGGATGTTACCATTATTGAGAAAATACTTCGCTCAATGAAATCAAAGTTCAATTATATTGTTTGCTCCATTGAAGAATCCAAAGATATCGATACTCTTTCTCTTGATGAGCTGTAGGGTTCTTTGTTGGTTCATGAACAAAAAATAAACCAACAAGACAAGGATAGAGTAGCATTGAAGGCAGCAATGTCTTCGAAAGGTACTAATCAGGGGGAAGTCATATGAAAGGGAAATAATTGGCACTAGAAGAAGGAGAAGAGCAGCACTGCAGATTCCCAGGAAAAAGAAAAAAGACGTGACAAGTCTCAAATTGAATGCTATCGATGCCATCGATTTGGACACTATCGATCTGAGTGTCGTACCAATTTAAATAGAAAGAGTGGTGGTAGATCTAACTTTGCAGAAACGAAGCAAGATGTGGAAACAAAGAGAGAAGAAGAGGAGATTTCACTTTTGATGGCATACACTGCCAAAGAGAAAGCTTCAAATGATGTATGGTATCTTGATACAGGCTGTAGTAATCACATGTCTGGGCAGAAAGAAGCATTCTCAGAGATGGATGAAACTTTTTGAGATACTATGAGATTTGGAGATAATTCAGTGGTCTGTACCATGGGAAAATGGAAGGTACAAGTCAACTCCATTCATACCATCAGTGATGTGTTTTATGTCCCTGCGTTGAAGACAAATCTACTAAGTGTTGGGCAGCTTCAAGAAAAGGGATATGAACTTAATATCAAAGGTGGGGTTTGTAAGAGACGAGATTCTCATTTGGTGTTAATCGCACAGATTAACATATCATCAAATCGCTTGTTTCCTTTATATCTTCAAAACTCTACAAAATCTTGTCTCTCTGCAAAAGTTAAAGGGGATTCCTGGAAGTGGCATTTTCGCTATGGGCATTTAAATTTTGGAAATTTGAAGTTTCTAAAGCAAAAACAATTGGTGTTGGGTCTTCCAGAGCTTGAATCTCCCAATGAAGTATGTGAAGAGTGTGTTGTTAGCACGCAACACCGTGAACCATTTCCAAAACACAATTCTTGGAGTGCAAAGAAGGTGCTAGAGTTGGTGCACTCAGATATTTGTGGTTCGATAAGTCCTACATCTAATGGAGGTAAACACTATTCCATTAGCTTAATTGATGATTCTAGCAGAAATACTTGGGTCTTTTTCTTAAAAGAAAAATCTGAAGCATTTGAAACTTTTAAGAAGTTTAGAGTGCTTGTTGACAATGAAGTAGGTTGTCAAATTAAGTGTTTGCGGACTAATTGAGGTCGTGAATATAACTCACTAGAATTTGTAGAATTTTGTGAGAAACATGGAATTAAAAGGCACCTTACCGCAACCTACACACCTCAACAGAATGGTCTTTGTGAAAGGAAAAATCACACAATGCTTCACATGGTGCGTAGTCTTTTGAAGAGAAGTCACTTACCAAGAGACTTTTGGGCAGAAGCAGTTCGTTGGAGCGTTCATATATTGAATAGATGTCCTACCAGCTCTATTCAAAGTATGACACCTCATGAAACTTGGAGTAGGCGTAAACCAAATGTTGAGTACTTTCAGATTTTTTGGGTGTATATCATATGCACATATTCCAGATGAGGCAAGGAAGAAGTTGGACGATAAAGGTCAGAAATGCATTTTGCTTGGTATTAGTGCCAAATCAAAAGCTTATCACTTGTTCAATCCTATTACCAAGAAAATAGTTGCTGGCCGAGATGTATTTTTAATGAAGAAGCAATCTGGAATTGGGGTGATAACAATTCGTTTCAACATATTCCAGTTTCTGTTGAAGAAGAAGAGGAACCAGAACGACCTTTGGAGATCAGTTCACAAGCAAGTCCAATTGTACAGGATGCTGAAAGTGTTGAACATGAATCAGGTGATTCTCAGTTCAACAATGAACGTCCACAACGTAATAGAGGAGCACCAAGATGGTTGGAAAATTATGAGGTATATGGGACTAGGAAATCTGGAAATACTGTAAATCATTTTTCTTTATTTTCAGATTATGATCCTATATCTTTTGCCGATGCCGTTAAGGACCTGCAGTGGCAGCAAGCCATGGATGAGGAGATTAGATCAATTGAAAAAAATGATACTTGGGAGTTTACAAATCTTCTAGAAAATTAGAAAACCATTGGTGTCAAATAGGTTTACAAAATAAAGTTGAAGGAAAACAGAGAGTTCGACAAGTTCAAAGCTCGCTTAGTAGCAAAAGGCTACAAGCAAGAATATGGTGTGACTATGTAGAAGTGTTTGCTCCCGTTGCTCGTTTCGATACCATCAGATTGGTGATTTCTTTGGCTACTCAAAATGCTTGGAAAATCTATCAGTTGGACATGAAATCTACCTTCCTACATGGTGAACTTCAAGAAAAGGTATTGATCGAACAACTTCCTGGCTATGTGAAATTTGGTGGTGAGAATAAAGTGCTTAGATTGAAAAAGGCTCTATATGGACTAACAAGATCCAAGAGCTTAGTATAGTCACATAGATACTTAGTTTTCAAAGGAGGGATTTCGAAAGTGTCAATATGAACATACTCTTTATATAAAAAGGAAAGGTGCAGGGGTCTTAATGGTGTGTTTATATGTGGATGACTTAATTTATACCGAAAGTGATGTGTCTATGATTGAGAACTTTAAGAAGTCCATGATGGTTGAGTTTGACATGTTCGATTTGGGTGTGATGCATTATTTTCTTGCTTTAGAAGTGAATCAATCTGCTGATGGAATTTTTGTTTCTCAAAAGAGATATGTGCAACATATTCTGGACAGATTCCAGATGAAAAATAGCAACACTGTGAGCACACCAATGGAAAAGGGTTTGAAGCTCGTCAAAGAACCTGAAGGGAGAAAAGTGGACAACACTTTATACAAGCAAATCGTTGGAAGCTTGATGTACTTGATGGTAACAAGGCCTGATGTTATGCACTCTGTAAGTTTCATTGGCAGATTCATGGAGAGTCCAAAAGAAATGCATCTACAAGCTGCCAAGAGGATCCTGCGGTACTTGAATCGTACCAATGAGTTTGGAATTCTTTATCAGATGAGAGCAGCTGGAGATTTAGTTGGTTACACTGATAGTGACTATGCTGGAAATTTTGAAGACATGAAAAGCACATCTGGATATGTTTTTATGTTGGGCGCTGGAGTTATTTCTTGGTCTTCAAAGACGCAACCTATTGTCACTTTGTCGACTACCGAGACAGAGTATGTAGCTGCAACATCGTGTTTTTGTCAAGCAGTTTGGCTGAGGAATATTCTTTAAGAACTTCATTTTAAGCGGGAAAGACCAACGCCAATCTATTGTGACAATACTTCGGCGATTAATCTTTCAAAGAATCCTGTTGAACATGGACAAAGTAAGCATATACATGTGAAGTATCACTTCGTGCGTGATCTGACTAAGGATGCAAAGATTAGTCTTATTTATTGTAGAAGTGAAGAGCAGGTTGCAGACATGTTCACAAAGCCCCTGAAACCAGTGTCCTTTCTAAAGCAACGTGATCAACTTGGTGTTTGCAAATTAAACTGAAAGATGTTTCAGTTTAAGGGAGGGAATGTTGGCAACGTGATCAGATGTGGTTTAGTAGTTAGGTTGTTGCATTTGTTTAGGAGTCATTAAGTTTTTTCCAAGTCTTTAGGCTATAGGAGTAGTGGAGTCAGCATTCATATTCAGAATTATTAGGAGAGTAAACATGTTTTTTATTTATAATGTTTTTTATTTAAGGACTCTTGTAACTGAGTATTCAGCATTATCTATACAGAGAAAATTTCCACACTTGCGAGTCTTTTCCTTTCATCTTTGCTACAGTTAATTTTCTATCATATAGTCCTTTTTCTTCTATCGACAAAAACTCTATTAAATTCATCATGATGCAATTCAGGATGTATCAGGAGGCATCAAGTCGAGATTAACAATGACAAGAGTTGATTCATTACTTATAAGGATGTGAACTTCAGAATCAATAGGAAGATGAAAAGATGGACATGCTGGTGTTTTTTTTTATAATAAAAAAGGGGCAGCACAAGAAGATTAAAACAACTCTCAATGGATTGAAATGACTTTCAATAGCTTTCAATTTATTTCAATAATTTTCTTAAGCATTGAGGGGATTTATATAGCCAACAAAAAACTCAATTTGCATAATTTGAAATTTAAAACAACCTAAAATATCTCAACAATTCAAACAACCTAAGTAAAATTCAAAATTCAAATTCATCTTAAACTAAACACTCCTCTTTTGCTTTAGTTACTGCAATTGAAAAAATACTCCTCAATTTGTGTTTTGGTAGTTGATTCTGTATTCTTTTCATTATTTTTTAACTTGCAAATTTTCTTCATTTTTCTTCTTGTTTTCTTGATTTTGTGCTTCAAAAACACCTTCCATGACATTGTCTTGTGTAGAAATTGATTTGAAAGTCTTTAATCTGAACTTTTGTAGGATTTGCAAAATATTGTTGTAAATATTTTTCTTCCTTCACAACATCACATATCACACAGGTTTCAAAATATGGTTTTATTCTCACAGACCAAATTTGATAGTTTTCACCTGTAAAAGTTTTTGGGGCATTCAAAGAGAGATTATTGTTTGCCATTATTTTTGGTTAAAAATTGGATTAGAAAAGCCCGTGTGTTGAAAAAAAAAGCACTGGTTGAACATAGTAGCCCTGACGGGTTAAGATGGATAGCTTTGATGCATTAAAAAGATTGGAAAATATCCCTTGCGGGTTAAAAGTAGTATGGTAGTTCTTTGGAAGATTTCACAGATCCCGTAAGATCAATAAAGCTCTTGATACTACTGTTGGTCTTTTTTTAAAAATGGGCCTGCACAAAAAGATTGATGTCTCTCAACAGATTGAAATGACTTTCAATAGCTTTCAATTTATTTCGATATTTTTCTTAAGCATTGAGGGACTTTATATAGCAATCAAAAAACATAATATGCATAAGTTTAAATTTAAAACAACCTAAAATATCTCAACAATTCAAATAACCTAACTAAAATTCAAAATTCAAATGAACCCCCCCCCCCCAAGACTATCCTTTATAAAATTAAAGATTATTTCTCCAATTTCTTCTGGGGTCACGACTCTCTCAGACTCATACTTTATGATCAACTAGTTCGACAAGTGATTCAAGTGGACATTGGAAATATGGAGGAGAAAGATCATTGCATTTGGACTCCTACAACTGATGGAAATTTTTCTTGCTCTTCTGCTTCGGATTTTCTTCGACAGAGACAATAGAAAAATCCCATTTTAATCAAATTTGGGGAAAAGAAATTCCTTTTAAGATCTCTTTCTTCATGTGGAAAGTCACTAAAAGGAAACTTCCTATCGATAATATCATTATGATATTTGGTATTCATGTGGATACTAAATGTACTTGTTGCACTATCTCTAAACTGGAGACACTAGACAAAGTGTTCACCACTAGTGATTTAGCAAGGAAAGTTTTGAATCAGATGGCCAGCCCTCTTGGAATAGTTCATAATTCCAACATCGTCCAGGGCACTTTGGACTATTGTCGCAGTCTACTGCAAAAAAAATAAAGTACACAAGTTGTAGCTCCATCTCATTCCTTGTTTCACCCTCTGGGAAATTTGGAAAGCAAGAAATGCAAAAAGGTATTATAACATAAATACATCTCTTTCCAGAATTACTATTCAAATCTTGTTTAATGTACATGTAACTATATCCAAGAAATTCAGTTGAATGGATGCTAATTGGGGATGGACTACTACACGCTCAATAGTTGAGAATGTATCGACAAACACTCTATTAAATTGATGATGATGCTATTTAGGATGTATTAGGAGGCTTCACGTCAAGAGATTAACAATGGCAAGAGTTGATTCATTACTTATAAGGATGTGAACTTCAAAATCAATAGGAAGATCAAAAGATGGACATGTTGGTGTTTTTTTTTTTAAAAATGGGCAGCAAAAAAAGATTGAAATGACTCTCAATGGATTGAAATGACTTTCAATAGCTTTCAATTTATTTCCATAATTTTCTTTAGCATTGAGGGGCTTTGTATAGCCAGCAAAAAATATAATCTGCATAACTTGAAATTTAAATCAACCTAAAATATCTCAACAATTCAAACAACCTAAGAAAAATTCAAAATTCAAAATCATCTAAAACTAAACACTCCTCTTTTGCTTTAGTTATTGCAATTGAAAAAATACTCCTCAATTTTTTCTTTGGTAGTTGATTCTGTATTCTTTTCATTATTTTTGAACTTGCAAAATTTCTTCATTTTTCTTCTTCTTCTTTTGATTTTGTGCTTCAAAAACACCTTCCATGACACTGTCTTGTGTAGAAATTTATTTGAAAGTCTTTAATCTGAACTTTTGTAGGATTTGCAAAATATTGTTGTAAAGATTTTTCTTCTAACTTATCACTTTGGCAGTAGAAAATTTATCAACTTTCGGTACTAAAACTTTTGAAGTAGAAGCAATAGTGTTGTCAATGTTATTGGCAAAAGTATCATTAAAATCAGCAACATTAATCCCTTTAGCAATTTTGGTCCCATTATCTGTAGAAACAGTAGCATTCTTCTTAATAGCATTTTCCTTGCTCTTCAACTCTTTTTCCCTCTCCAGTGCTCTACATTAAAGGATTGAATGCCCCAAAAGTTTACAAAACTTGGGGATGCCCTCATATTCCAACTTTTGATAGAAACCTTTTAGCGGGTTATCAATATCGTCTTGCCTAATCCAAACAGATCTAAGTTTTGGCTTAGTCATGAGGTCAACTTCAATCCTCACTTTTGTCATTCCAGGTCTATCAAAAATCAGTAGCAGTATCGAGATATAAAGGGTTGCCTACAGGGGATTCAATTTGTCTCACATAAAACCATGTATGACAGTGGTATGGTAAACCTGGTAATTAGACCCATACCGGAACAGTAGGAGAATCTTCCTCTAGTCTATAATCGGGGGTCCAATTTTGAAGCCACATAATCATACCATCTATTTCAATTGACCTTTTGAACCATATCGTTTTACAATCATCATCATTTGTAACATTAATAAAGACCGTACAAAAATCATACGCACCTATTTTGACGTCTCCTTTGAGAGATATCTTTTCAGCGAAGATTGAGCGAATGCGTTCTATGTTAGGCCTTATTCAAACAAACTTGCCAATAATCATGTATCGGCACTCCTCAGCCATCACCCCATAGTAGTCACTCGATTTGAAGATTACAACAGGCATACCATTGTGAGGTGATTCGGGCTTTGACATTTGGGTCACCATTATACATCATGCTCTATGACCTACGTATTGCGTCTTGGCTATCAAAGTGTGTGCATACTGATGCCAAATATTTGGGACTAAAAAGTATCTTTCAAGAAATTTCGGAGCCATTCAACTTATTCACCAGCTTCATCAAGAGCGATAAACTCAGATTCTATTCTAGAGCGAGCGATACACGTCTATTTAGAAGATTCCCAAAAGACTGCTCCTCCACTAAGAGTAAATACATATTCACTTGTGGATTTTTCTTCATTTTACCGGTGATCCAATTTGCATCATTATATCCTTTCAATATTGTTGGATATTTGTTATAATGCAACACATATTTTTGATTATGTTTTCAATACCCTAAAATCTTTTCATTTTCATCCAATGAGTTTGATTAGGATTACTAATAAACCGACTCAGTTTACTAAAAACACATGCTATATCTGACCGCGTACACTTCATAATATACATCATACTTCCCAATACTCTAGCATAATTCAATTTTGAGTCACTTTCACCTTTATTCTTATAAAGTGCAAAGGTCACATTTATTGGAATCATGGAAGTACTAAACTCCAAATACTTTAACTTGTCAAGTACGTTTACAATGTAATGAGACTATGACAATGCTAAACATTGTGGAGTTTTAAGAATTCTTATACCTAAGATCACATCAGCCACTCTAAAATCTTTCAAAATTTCTTTCTAGCATATGTTTAGAAGTATTTATGGCATAAGTGTCTCTTCTGATGATCAACATGCCATCAACATGCAAACAAACAGTGACCTTGTGATTTGGAGTATATTTAATATAAATACATTTATCACTTCCATCATTCTTAAATCCATTTGCCAACATTGTTTGATCAAATTTCACGTATCACTGTTTGGGTGCTTGTTTTAGTCCATAAAGTGACTTAACAAGTTTGCACCCAGGAACCATAAAACCCTCGGGTTGTTCCATATAAATTTATTTCTCCAATTCTCCATTTAAGAAGTTGTTTTCACATCCATTTAATGAATTTGAAGGTCATATACTGTATCAAGGAAGATCAATCATCCTCCAAGTGTGATTACTCAAGATTGAATCAATCTCATTATTGACTGCCTCTTTCCTAAATATGTAGTTCGCAGAAGACATAGTTTCATTCAATAGATGAGACTTATTTTCAAGAAGAAATGTTACAAAATCAAATTTGCAGGAAGTAGATGTCGTTTGACATTTACTATGCCTCTAAATTTATTTATCAAGTACAATCTCCTTTGGTTCTCTCCAAGGTCTTTTTAGACCCTTCACTAGATTACTAAAGTCCAATTTTACAGTTCCCATTCTTAGGTCCGATTTTGATCCTTTTGGCATAGGAACTTGGAATTTTGCTAGACACCCCAACACTTTGAAATATTTCAAGTAGGACTTCCTTCTTTTTCATTTCTCATATGAAATAGATTGTGTGCTGAACAAAAAATAAACTTTTTATTGCTTTCTTTCTGTACAGACAAAACGTTTTGTTGTTCCATTTTTCTATAAGATAGCTTCTCCACACAAGTTTCATGGTAAAACTGAACTTATAAGTAATGCATCCATCATTTCCTTCAAAGTTCATTTTTTATCCTACAATTCCACTAGATTAAGGTGAGTATGATAGTAGTTTGATGGATAATTCCACTTCCCAAACATATTTCGACAAAAGGAGATTTATACTCTCCATCCCTACAACGTCTTATCTTATTTTCCAACTGAATTTCAATTTCAATTTTGTATTGCCTAGACATTTCTATTGCTTCATCCTTACCTTTCAATAAATAGACATAATTGTATCTAATGCAATTGTCAATAAAAGTTATGAGATACTTTTTTACCACCAGATGGTGTTGATTTCATATAAAAAATGTCCGTATAAATCAACTATAAGGAATTAGAATTCCTTTCAACAGATTTATAAGAATGCTTAACATACTTAGATTCAACACATATTTGACATTTATATTTATTGCACTCAAAGTTAGACAAAACTTCTAAGTTGATCAGTTTTCCTTACAATGTTTTGTAATTGACATGTCCTAATCGTTCATGTCACAAACAGTTTGACTCAAGCAAATAAGAACAAATAAAAATGTTGAGTTTGAAAAGCCCTCCGTGAGGTAGTTTTTTCTCATAAATATTTTGTTCTACTTAGTACAATTTTGTCTGATAAAAACATTGTTTAGATTCAACACATTGTCAAATTTCCTTTCCTTTTTATAAGGACCTTTCCATAAATTTCAATTTTGTTGTTATAAAATTACCCATAATCATAGTTTTGTGGGTCCAATAAGGGCAATATGACCCAAATGTTTCTTTTACAACACAAACATGCCAAATGACTTTCCACAAATATTCATGTGTATACACAGTTGTATTGAAATAGCCAAATAGTTTCATGAAAAAAAAACCCAACATTTTAAGTGACACTCTTTCATAAAAGAAAACAACTATTTTGTATATATATATATATATATATAATTTGGTAGTTTCATACTAGTCCTACCATATACTAGTAAAAGAGAAACTCAACGACAACAATATCAAAAATACTCTAAGAGTTTTGTGGGGTCAAACATAAATTTTGCATATATTTTTTCTCCATACTATCAAATTTCCATTGAAAGCATGAAACCTCTTTTGGAAATATTATTCTACAAAAGGATTACAGTGCTTCAATTCTCTTTAACAATCTTTACACAATATCAAAGTTCATTCCATAGACCTAACGTAGGCAAAAAATCATTGACTTTTAGTCACTAGTCCTTTTTGTTTTATTGCTATCACAATTAGATATACCACTTAGTATTTAGAATACTAACAATGAAGACAAAATTTCTGTACAATTTGTTTCTATTTAAAAATTAAAATTTTATATTCTTCAAATAGTCAATCGAATGAAATTTGAATGTGGATGAAGTTTTTATGACTTCAAATCAGTTTCAAATTCAAACGGAGTAGAAAACCAAAAGTACAACACTGACTTCTTAGGTGAAGTTTTCATATTCTTCAAACCAATCAAATAGTCTAATTATATAGAGCAGAAAACTACAAAAGCTTTTAGTCTCCAAAAATTAGACACAATCAAATTTTATACGGAGTATAAAACTACCAAAGTTTTTCCTTTTTATTCTCCAAAAAGAATAAAACATATTCTTAGATTATCACATAGATATGCTTTTCTTTTCAAATATCCTTCCAACTAGAACATTTAGACATGGTATCTTATCCAACCAAAATATGCATATCTCATTCTGCAAACTAAAGAATTTTAAGGACAACACTGTTTGCTAAGAAAAAATCATTCAAAAAAAATATGGTTTGTAGATCTTTTCCAAAGACATACGATATTTATCATGTAAACTTTTAGAAACTATTTTCCTCCTTATATAAATAATAAAAAGGTTACATAGTGTAATATTTAACCAGAATACCATCAATTCTTCTGGTTCATTATCACTTCCGCCTTGCTAAACAAGGCACCAAATTTTAGAAAAGTAGTGTAGTAATCTTGTACTTCCATGATCAGTTTCCCTCAATTTGTAGAATACAAAATATACCAGCAGTATATTAATTTGCTTAAGATACTTGGTGTAAAAACATTGAAAAACTTGTTAAGAAACAACAAAGTTTAAAGAGTATTTTCCAAACTAGAAAATTAAATCAGTAGAGAAAATAGAATCAGAAATAGATTAGAAATAATATATGAAATATTTTTATCAAAGAAGAAATTGAGCCCACTGAATGCAAAGTATATCCTTATGGAAATTATTCCCCTCAAGTACCCGAGGTTAACTGAAAATATCCTCTCATGATAAAACGATCTTTCTCACCGGTGCATCGACACATATACCCATAGTGTCAGCGAACTACTCAATGGTAGTAGAGTACACTAAGATTGCTAATATTTGTAGTAGAAAACTTCAGAAAATTGGTTGTTATAAAATTATAGGAAATCTCTCTATTTATAGACAACAAAGGGTAGTATGAATAAATGTTTATTGTGCCTTATCGGAAAAGGTAACAACCCTTGAAAAGTTACAACCCTTCTGAAAGGCCACAAACTTTCATAAAAGTCACAACTCTTCATAAAAGTCGCAACTTTTAATTGAAGTCACAATTCTTCATAAAAGTCGCAAGTCTTCACTTTCCATTCAAACCTTTTAAAACTCAACAAACATATTATTAAGGGGTAGGGGGACTTTGCAGAGACAAAGCACACTATACATTACTTTATATGTTTTTCTATAATTGAGTAATTTTTATTATTTGTATTTGTTTAACTACACATTGATTGTAGTTAATTAAATGCAGGTCTCCTGATTAACGATGCCATTATATTTTGTTGTTCTTGAGGAGATTGTGAGATTAAATTTTAGTTGAGCAACATCATTTCAAAGCACTAACATATTAATGATTGAAATTTTATAGTGAAGGTTAAAATAACAAAACTTTGACGCAATCTAAGTGAATAAATTAATTGGTTTGGTAATAAGGTTCATTCAAGAGAAAACATTAAAAAATTACTATATTTGACTTAAGAAATGATTCATTTTTTAAGAGATTATTGATTTACCATTTTTGTTCCTACTCATCAAATTAAATAAAATAAATTTCAAAATTTACCCTCCTAGGTCCTGGCTCCTACTCATCAAATTAAATGTTTGGGAAATTATTTCTAAAATTAAAATTCAAAATTTACCTTCTTGACTCCTACTCATCAAATTAAATTAAATAAAATCCTAAATTTACTCTCCTATAGTCCTACTCATCAAAATTAAATGCTTAATAAAATAAAAGAAATAAAAGTCAAAATTTACCTTCTTGGCTCCTACTCATCAAAGTTAATGAAATAATATTTCAATCTTACTTTCTTAGCTCCTACTCATCAAATTAAATGCTTAGGGAAATATCACAAAAACTAAAATTTGAAAATTTTCCTTTTTTTGACTCCTATTCATCAAATTAAATGCTTAAAAAAATATCACAAGAACTAAAATTTGAAAATTTTCCTTTTGACTCCTACTCATCAAATTAAATTAAATAATGCTTAAAATTTATCCTCGAGACTCCTACTCATCAAATTAAATCAAATAAAATGTTGTAAACAATTAAGAGAAATTACTAATCCTCCTGGATCCTACTCATCAAAACATAATGTATTGCCATAATCTTGACAATTTTCCTATATATACAAATTTCTTTACTCTCCCTTTGCTTCCAATCCTCTTTCATTTGCATTTTCAAACATCCCAAGTTATCAACTTCACTGTAAGTTTATTCATCAACTCTCTCTATAATTTTTTGTATAGAAATCAAAGTCAAGTTCTATTTTGTTTTCATCAATCAAAGAGTGATCGTTTATCTTTTTTATTTGTGGTGTTCTTTAATCTTATGGTTTGAGATTTGATTTTTGTATAAATTTTTTATCTTTATGATGAATGATTGATCTTTTTTCATTCTAGACTAGTGATGGACTGCAACAAAAAAGAGGCCACCCAGGCTACAGGCATTGATGAAGAGATGATGGAGAAGGATGATGTTCCTAAAGGATCCTTTGAACTAGACCCTGCCTCCTTACCTACTTACCAATTAGGCGCTTCTGCTTCATCCATAGACCAAAGAGCGACAACTAATTTCATGCACTCTGTGAATTCTGCTGAAAACTGGGTTGCATCAGTACCTAATCAGGTTCTGAACTGTTAGGAATTTGCTTTTTCAACTGCACTTTTACTTTTACTGCATTATATTAGATAAGACTTAGTCAATTAGTTGTTAGCCATCTATTCCTATTATTTAGGAGTAAGTTTAGTAGTTAGGAATATGCTAGTAGTGGGTTTACTGCTTTCTGTTTTACATTCCAGTCGTATAAATGAAATCTGAAGACATTAATAAAAATGTTCTTCTACCAATATTCTTCTTGACTTCTCTGCTTTCTAAAACTCATACTACTAAAATTTACCAACAATTGGTATCTAGAGCTTTTTTATCTTGCGGGATCTGTGGGTATTTCTGTGAGTGATTGTTTCAAGTGACTCAAGCACTACAACTAGAAACAATAAAAGATTAAAAATGGAAGAAAGCTCAAGTTTCTCGGTACTGGCACCTCCTGTCTTTAATGGTGAAAATTTTCACATGTGGGCAGTGAGGATGGAAGCTTATCTCGAAGCTTTAGATCTTTGGGAGGCAATCGAGGAAGACTATGAAGTTCTTCTGCTACCCGAAAACCCAACAATGGCTCAACTCAAAAATCACTAGGACAAGAAAACCAGAAAATCTAAGGCAAAGGCATATCTTTTTTCAGCAGTCTCTTCAACAATTTTCACTCGCATCATGTCTCTAAAATCAGCAAAAGCCATCTGGGATTATCTCAAGGCAGAATATGAAGGAGATGATCGTATCAAAGGTATGCAAGTGCTGAATATTATTAGAGACTTTGAGTTACAGAAGATGAAAGAATTGGAAACGATTAAAGAATACTCTAACAGGCTTATGAGCATAGCAACAGAGTAAGATTACTTGGTTCTGAGTTTAAAGACTCGCGTATTGTTGAAAGATTTTGGTTACTGTACCTGAAGATTTGAAGCCACCATTACCACTTTGGAGAACACCAAGGATCTGTCAAAAATCACTTTGGCGGAATTATTGAATTCCTTGCAGGCTCAAGAACAAAGAAGGGTTATGAGAGAAGATGGAATCAGAGAGGGAGCATTGGCGGCCAAACATGAAGAGAGTGGAAGATACAAAAAGAAAAACAATAAGAAGAACCAGCCAACAAATAAAGAAGGAGCAGCTCACTACAACAACAAAAGCAAAACAGGTAGCTTTAAAGGAAACTATCCTCCTTGTAAGCATTGTGGAAAGAATGGTCATGCGCCGTATAAGTGTTGGAAAAGGCCGGATGCTAAATGCAGTAAGTGCAACCAACTCAGGCATGAAGCAATTATTTGCAAGAGTAAATTGCAGCAGCAAGACGCAGATGCCCAGGTTGTTAATGAACAGAAAGAGGATCAACTCTTTGTGGCATCGTGTTTTGTAAGCAATGTTTCAACTCAGGCTTGGCTGATTGATAGTGGATGCACAAACCATATGACTCATGAAAAAGAGATCTTTAAAGACTTGAAGACTACTGGAGTTACAAAAGTCAGAATAGGTCATGGCGGTTATAATCCGGCAAAAGGAATGGGAACTATTACAATTGAAACACAATCAGGTACTACTGTTGGTCAATTGTTAGAAAAAGGTTTCAAATTGTATTTCGAAGATAAACATTGCTTGATCAAGGAAGCCTCAGGACATGACTTGTTTAAAGTCAAAATGAGAGGCATAAGTTTCTCCTTAAATCAATTGGAGGAAAAACAAGTGGTGTATTCAGCAAGAGAAAATGCTTCCGAGTTATGGCATAAGAGACTCAGACACTATCATTATCAAGGGCTTCGCAAAATGCAAGAATTGGTGATAGTTGAGAACCTTTCTAAACTGGGAGCGAGTTCTAAAAATTGTCGGGCTTGTCAATTTGGAAAACAAAGTAGACTTCCATTCCCAAAGGCAACTTGGAGAGCAACAAGAAAGTTGCAGCTGGTTCACACCGATATTGGAGGGCCCCAAAGGACTCCTTCACTTAAAGGTAGTCTTTATTATGTTATTTTTATTGATGATCTGACCCGAATGTGCTGGATTTATTTTTTAAAGTACAAATCAGAGGTCAAGAGCATTTTTTGGAAGTTGAAAAATGAAAGTTGCTGCAAAATTCAGATTTTACGATCTGACAATGGCAAGGAGTACAATTCTCATCAGTTTGATATATTTTGTGAAGAAGCAGGGATTGAACGTCAACTTACTGCTCCTTATACTCCAGAACAAAATGGAGTTAGTGAGAGAAAAAACAGATATATCATGGAGATGGCAAGATGTATGTTGCACGAAAAGAATTTGCCAAAGATGTTTTGGGCAAAGGCAGCAAATACAATTGTGTTCCTACAAACTCGACTTCCCTCAAAAACTGTGAAAGATCAAACTCCTTTTGAAGCATGGTATGGATACAAGCCTCCGCTGCATTTTCTTTAACTGTTTGGTTCTCATTGTTTTACCTATGTACCTCAGGTCAAACGGGATAAACTAGATAACAAGGCTGCCCTGGGTATTTTTATTGGCTACAGTAATGTTTCTAAAGCGTACAAAATCTTTCAACCTGATGAGAAGATAATTATCAGCAGAGATGTCCACTTCATGGAGAATGAAGAATGGGATTGGGATGACTCAAGGAATTCCGTCCAGAAAACATGCGCGTGGTTAAATGAAAGGGACGATGATCTACCAGTTCGGGGAACTCGATTGCTCTCTGATATATATGAGAGATGCAATGTTGCGATTCGTGAACCTGCTAACCCTAAAAATGCTCTCAAAGACCCCAAGTGGAGAAATGAAATGGAGGAGGAGTTGTTTATGATAGAAAAAAATGATACGTGGCAACTTGTTAACAAACCTCAAGGCAGAAAAGTAATTGGGGTAAAGTGGGTGTTTCGAACCAAGCTAAATGCTGATGGTTCAATCAACAAGCATAAAGAAAGGCTTGTAGTTAAGGGTTATGCGCATATTTTTGGTGTAGATTATTCTGACACTTTTGCTCCCGTTGCTAGGCTTGACACAATCAGATTGCTTATAACTATTTTTGCACAACGTGGCTGGAAAGTGCATCAGATGGATTGTCAAATCAGCATTTCTTAATGGCATTCTTGAAAAAGACATTTATGTTGAGCAATCTGAAGGATTTCTTATAGATGGAAAGGAAGATAAAGTCTATCGACTACATAAAGCTCATTATGGCTTAAAATAGGCACCAAGAGCTTGGTATAGTCGAATAGATGATTATTTGCTCGGTCTCGATTTTGAAAAGAATCTTTCAGAATTCACATTGTATGTTAAACATAATAGCAGTGAGATTCTTATTGTTTCTCTTTATGTGGATGACCTTTTGATTACAGGGAGCAGTGAAAAGCTAATTGATGAGTTCAAGCAAGATATGATGCAAGCTTTTGAAATATTTGATCTTGGTCTTATGACATATTTCCTTGGAATGGAGATTACACAAGGAAAATATGAGTTTTTCGTTTGCCAGAAAAAGTACGCAAAGGAAATTCTCAAGAAATTCAAAATGGACAATTGCAAAGAGATTAGTACTCCCATGAACCAAAAAGAGAAACTAAGTAAAGATGATGGAGCCAAAAAGGTGGATGATACATACTTCAGAAGTTTCAGTGGGTGTTTAATGTATCTTACAACAACAAGACCTGATATATTGTATGATGTAAGTGTTTTATCAAGATTCATGCATTGTCCTAGTGAAGTACTTTTGCAGGCAGCCAAAAGAGTTGTGCGATACATCAAAGGAACCATCACCTATGGAGTCAAGTTTCAGAAGAGTCAACCTGTGAAGCTTTGTGACTATTTCGACAGTGATTGGGGCGGTTCGGAGGATGATGCAAAGAGTACTTCAAGGTACTGTTTTGGTCTTGGTTCTGGAATTTTCTCATGGAGTTGTAAGAAACAAGATATTGTAGCTCAATCTACTGCCGAAGCTGAGTTTGTGGCAGCTGCAGCAGCAGTAAATCAAGCATTGTGGCTGAAGAAAATTCTGGTTGATTTGCATATGGAACCGACTGGAAGCATCAAAGTGTTCGTGGACAATGAAGCAGCAATAGTTATATCTCACAATCATGTGTTTCATGGAAGAACTAAGCACTTCAAAATCAAGTTCTTTTTCTTGAGAGAAGTGCAAAAAAATGGAGATATAACTCTTGTCTACTGCAAGACGGAAGAACAATTGGCTGATATATTCACTAAGCCATTACTAGTTGGCAAGTTTCAGCTTCTCAGACAAAAAATTAGAGTTTGCAGTTTCCAAAGCAAGGAGGAGTGTTAAAAATTTGCTTTTTCAACTGAACTTTTACTTTTACTGCGTTATATTAGATAAGACTTAGTCAATTAGTTGTTAGCCATCTATTCCTATTATTTAAGAGTAAGTTAGTGAGTTAGGAATATGCTAGTAGTGGGTTTACTGCTTTCTGTTTTTCATTCCAATCTTATAAATGAAATCTGAAAACATCAATAAAAATGTTCTTCTACCAATATTCTTCTTGACTTCCCTGCTTTCTAAAACTCATACTACTAAAATTTACCAACATGAACCCGAGTTTTACAAATTTGCTGATGAGAGATCGCCGGAGATGTTTCAAATTGGTCAATGTTGGACGATATACAACGATGAAGATGCCTTGCCTAGGTACGATAGGCAGATAAAGAAGATAGATATTCTCCCCGAGTTTGTGTTGCATGTGGCATTGTTTTATGCGTGTCAATTCCCTAAAAGTACAATACGGTGGCATGATAAAACAATGCCAATTGGTTGTGAACTCTCTAAGTTTCGAAATAGTAAGGTGAACAGATATACTGTAACCAAAAACTTTTTACATTTAGTAGCTGCAGAACCTTTGAAGAAGGGTGAATACAAGATCTTCCCTAGAGCAAGTGAAGTTTGGACAGTACATAAAAGCTGGAGTGGTCAGCTGATGAAAGGTAATAATCTAGAAGATTTTGAATACGAAATTGTTGAAATAGTGGATGTTTTTGATAATTATGTAGATGTGAAGTTCTTAGCATTTTGACTTCAAGTCTGTCTACATGGCTCGAGTAGAAGAAGAAGAGGCTGACAAAGTAGTGAAAATATGTGTATCGGAGCATCTCAGGTTCTCTCATTAAAATTCCTACTTTTCGCCTGACAGAAGAGAGAGGTGGTAGCTTGCGAGGTTTCTGGGAGCTTGATCCAGCAGGAATGCCTCTGTATTTACTGTGTACTGATTGAAGCATCAAACTTTTCTTTTCTTTATCATAGACCAAAATGAGTTTTTATGGATTTCTAAAACTCAATTATGTCTCAAAAGAAATTGAGATTTGAAATATATTATTCAAAATGTTTATTTTAAGGAGAGTTTAAAAAGTTTAGATTTTTAATACAATCCATATTTGCTTATACTTCTCTTATTAATTATTGCGAGTTGGTAATGCAATTATTACATCGTATAAAAGTTAATATTTTTAATACAATCCATATTTGCTTATACTTCTCTTATTAATCATTGTGAGTTGGTAATGCAATAAGCAAATATGGATTCTATTAAAAATCTAAACTTTTTAAACTCTCCATAAAAAAACATTATGAATAATATATTTGAAATCTCAATTTCTTTTGAGACATAATTGAGTTTTAGAAATACATAAAAACTCATTTTGGTCTATGATAAAGAAAAGAAAAGTTTAATGTATCAATTAGTACACAGTAAATACAGAGGCATTCCTGCTGGATCAAGCTCCAAGAAACCTCGCAAGCTACCACCTCTCTCTTCTGTGAGGCGAAAAGCAAGAATTTGATGAGAGAACCTGAGATGCTCCGATACACATCTTCTTCTTCCACTCGAGCCATGTAGACAGACTTGAAGCCTTTTACCAACGCTAAGAACTTCACATCTACATAATTATCGGAAACATCCACCATTTCAACAATCTCATATTATAAATCTTCTAGATTATTACCTTTCATCAGCTTAGCACTCCAGTTTTTGTAAACTGCCCAAACTTCACTTGTTCTGGGGAAGATCTTGTATACACCCTTCTTCAAAGGTTCTGCAGCTACTACATGTGAAAATTTGTTGGTTACGGTATATTTGTTCAGCTTACTATTTCGAAACATAAACAGTCCACACCCAGTTGACATTGTTTTATCATGCTACAGTATTGTACTTTTAGGGAGTGGACACGCATAAAACCACGCCACATGCAACACAAACTCAGGGAGAAGATCTATCTTGTTTACCTTCCCATAGTACCGAGACAAGGCATCTTCATCGCTGTATATCGCCCAACATTTACCAATTTGAAACTTCTTCGGTGATCTCTCATCAGCAAATTTGTAAAAGTCGGGTTTAGGAACCTGATTAGGTACTGATGCAACCCAGTTTTCAGCAGAATTCATAGTGTCCATGAAATTAGTTGGCGGTCTTTGATCTATGGAGGAAGAAGAAATGCCTAATTGGTAAGTAGGTAAGGAGGCAGGGTCTAGTTCAAAGGATCCTTCAGGAACATCATCCTTCTCCATCATCTCTTAAGCAATGCCTCGAACCTTGGTGGCCTCTTTTTTTGTTGCAGTCTATCACTAGTCTAGAATGAAAAAAGATCAATCATTCATCATAAAGATAAAAAATTTATACAAAATCAAACCTCAAACCATAAGATGAAAGAACCCCACAAAAAAAAAGAAGATAAACTATCACACTTTGATTAATGAAAACAAAAAAAGAACTTGATTTTGATTTCTATAAAAAAAATATATAGAGAGTTGATGAAGAAACTTACAGTGAAGCTGATAACTTGGGTTGTTTGGGAATGCAAATGAAAGAGGATTGGAAGCAAAGGGAGAGTGAAGAAATTTTTATAAATAGGAAAATTGTCAAGATTATGGTAATACATTATGTCTTGATGAGTAAGATCCTTGAGGATTAGTAATTTCTCTTAATTGTTTACAACAATTTACTTGATTTAATTTAATGAGTAGGAGTCACGGGGATAAATTTTAAGCTTTATTTGATTTTATTTGATGAGTAGGAGTCAAAAGGAAAAATTTCAAATTTTAGTTCTTGAGATATTTTCTTAAGCATTTAATTTGATGAGTAGGAGCTAAGAAAGTAAATTGAAATATTATTTCATTTACTTTGATGAGTAGGAGACAAAAAGGTAAATTTTTACTTTTAAATCTTTTATTTTCTTAAGCATTTAATTTGATGATTAGGACTATAGGAGAGTAAATTTGGGATTTTATTTAATTAATTTGATGAGTAGGAGTCAAGAAGGTAAATTTTGAATTTTAATTTTAGTGATATTTTCCCAAATTTTTAATTTGATGAATAGGAGCCAGGACCTCGGAGGATAAATTTTGAATATTATTTTATTTAATTTGATGAGTGGGAACAAAAATGGTAAATCAATAATCTATTAAAAATGGATCATTTCTTACATCAAATATAATAATTTTTTAATGTTTTCTCTTGAATGAACCTTATTACGTAACCAATTAATTTATTCACTTAGATTGCATCAAAATTTTGTTATTGTAACCTTCACTATAAAATTTCAATGATTAATATCTTAATTCTTTGAAGTGATGTTGTTGAACTAAAATTTAATCTCACAATCTCCACAAGAACAACAAAATATAATGGCATCGTTAATCAGGAGACCTTCAATTAATTAACTACAATCAATGTGTAGTTAAAATAATACAAATAATAAAAATGACTCAATTATATAAAAAACATATAAGGTAATGTATAGTGTGCTTTGTCTCTACAAAGTCCCCCTACCCCTTAACCGTATGTTCGTTGGGTTTTAAAAGGTTTGAATGGAAAGTGAAGAGTTGCGACTTTTATGAAGAGTTGTGAATTTTAGGAAAGGTTGTGACCTTTCAAAAGGGTTGTAACTTTTCAAGGGTTGTGACTTTTCGATAAGACACAATAAACATTTATTCATACTACCCTTTGTTGTCTATAAATAGAGAGATTTCCTCTCATTTTATAACAACCAATTTTCTGGACTTTTTCTACTACAAAATTTAGCATTTTAAGTGTTCTCTACTACCGTTGAGTGGTTCACTGACACTATGGGTATAGGTATCGATGCACTGGTGAGTAAGATCGTTCTATTATGAGAGGATATTTTTAGTTAACCTCGGTTACTTGAGGGGAAAAATTTCCTTAAGGACATACTTTGCATTCCTTGGGTTCGATTTCTTCTTTGATCAAAATATTTCATATATTATTTCTAATCTGTTTCTGATTCTATTTTCTCTACTGATTTAATTTTCTAGTATGGAAAATACCATTTAAACTTTGATGTTTCTTACCAAGTTCTTCAAAGTTTTTACACTAAGTATCTTAAGGAAATTAATATACTGCTGGTATATTTTGGTGCCCTGTTTAGCAAGGTTGAAGTGATAATGTACCAGAAGAATTAGTTGTATTCTGGTTAAAGATTACACCAGGTAACCTTTTTATTATTTATTTAAGGAGGAAAATAGTTTCTAAAAGTTTATATGATAAATATCGTATGTCTTTGGAAAAGATCTGCAAACCATATATTTTTTGAATGAATTTTTCTTACCAAATAGTGTTGTCCTTAAAATTCTTTAGTCTGCAGAATGAGATATGCATATGTTGGTTAGATAAGATACTATGTCAAAATGTTTTAGTTGGAAGATATTTGAAAACAAAAGCATATATATGTGATAATCTATGAATATGTTTTATTTTGTTTGAAGAATAAAAAAGAATTTTTTTGTAGTTTTATACTCCTTATAAAATTTGATTTTGTCTAATTTTTGGAGACTAAAAACTTTTGTAGTTTTCTACTCTGTATAAATTAGACTGTGCAATTGGTTTGAAGAATATGAAAACTTCACCCAATAAGTCAGTGTTGTACTTTTGGTTTTCTACTCCGTTTGAATTTGAAACCAAATTTGAAGTCATAAAAACTTCATCCACATTCAAAGTTCAGTCGATTGATTATTTGAAGAATATAAAATTTAATTGTTAAATTGAAACAAATTGTACAAAATTTTTGTGTTCATTGTTAGTATTCTAGATACTAAGTGGTATATCTAATTGTGATAGCAATAAAACAAAAAGGACTAGTGACTAAAAGTCAATGATTTTGTGCCTACGTTAGGTGCCTCTATGGAATGCACTTTGATATTGTGTAAAGATTGTCAAAGAGAAGTGAAGCACTATAATCCTTTTGTAGAATAATATTTCCAAAAGAGGTTTCATGCTTTCGATGGCAATTTGATAGTATGGAGAAACAAATTGTGCAAAATTTATTTTCAAATACTTCAAAAATATATTGATAAAGATAAAATTAGATTTAGTGACATTCTTGAATTATGTTTGACCTCACAAAACTCTTAGAGTATATTTGATATTGTGGTCGTTGAGTTTCTCTTGTACTAGTATATGGTATGACTAGTATGAAACTACCAAATTATATATATACAAAATAGTTATTTTCTTTTATGAAAGTATGTCACTTAAAATGTTGGTTTTTTTCATGAAAATATTTATCTATTAAATGTAACGACCAGATTTTCGTTGTTATGGAAAAGCCAATGGGGAAAGAATTGGGATAGAAACTTTTTTGTAGTATTTGGATTTTTCCCAACCTACTCCAGATTTGGACGAAATTGGAGTCATTAAAATGTAGGGATATCTAGTAAAAAATGAAAGATCTATTAATGAATTTGATTACATGAGTGGATAGTTAAGATGTTAAGGATTTCGTACGACTTTACATAATTGAATTCGGGCGAGTCGAGCTCCCGAAATCGATCTTGGCGTAAAGGGTATTTACTGAGCGTCCTGGGTTAGAGGTGTGTTGTGAAATAGGAATTTTGGAATTGTTGAAATAACTCTCTGTCTCGAGAATGCCGCTTTGGCATTGGGTTTTGCCGCTTTGGCGGGCATGACGTGAATTAAAGTCGTTAATAAACCCCTAAACGACCTTATTATGAATTTTTTGACTTTTAGAGCTAAAGAACGACCCCCAGGCGACTCATACTGGTTTTTCACCTTTCTTGAGGTTAAAGGTAAGTTTTTCACTCCCTGAATCCGTTTCTCGATCCGTAGAACGTAATAGAATGGGTGAATATTGTTGGAGGAGGGTTTTTCTATAGATTCTATGGTTGAAACAACCCTAAATTGGATAATTGGGATCATGGGTTGATCTAGCGTTCATAGAATTGTTAGTAATTCGGGTAATTAGTGATTGTTTATTGATTCCCATATTATATTAATTTTTTGTAGACCAAGAACAAAGAGGAACAAATTCGGAAAGGGAAAGATCAAGTTTCTTAGGGTTTCAAGCTTGTTTCGAGGTAGGTGATGGTTGTGATTCTATGTTTGTGTGATGTTTGCTCGTTCTTGATTCATTATGATACTTGTGTATGTATGAATGTTGCAATGTTGATCACACTTGTCTTAAATGAGATAGATGAATATTATTGCCATGAATTCATGACTTAAATGTATGTTCTTGATGATGTACTTGTGTTTGTGATTGTGGTGTGTGAATGGGATCAGATTGCCATGTTCCGGCATAACTAACTTGGATCAGATTGCCACGTTTCGACATAAATATGGGATTGGATTGCCACGTTCCGGCATAAATATGGGATTAGTTGCCACGTTTCGGCATGAATATGGGATCAGATTGCCACGTTCCGGCATGCTAACTGTTTGGGTTTGGGTTCTATGAGAGAACCATTGAATTGGGTTCTGTGAGGGGACCATTGAAGTGTGTTGTGTATCTACTTGTGATGAGTTCGTTCATATCTAATGATGATTGATATTGGAAGACGCTATGTTGCTCTAAATTGATATAACTGTGATATGTGAGAATCGTGAAGTTGTTTATTGTTCGTATATGTTGATGATATTGTATATGTTCGATATGTGCATGCAATTATATTGTTGTATTGACTAATGTATGTTACACTTATTGGGATAGCCGCGTGATCCTACCAGTACACGGTGGTTGTGTACTGATACTGCACTTGCTCTTATTTTTGTTGAGTACATGGCATCTTCTGGTGGCTATTGACAGACTTCGTTTAAAAAATTAGTGATCGCCGATTCGAATTCAAAGGTGAGCCAGTTCTTCCAGGCTGCCTTGAGTTCTCTTTTTGTCTAGTCCATCATATTCGGTCTTAGACTAGTTCTTTAGATGATTTTCTCGTTTAGGCTTATGAATCTTGTTAGAGTTTTGGTACATTGACTTTCAAGTTCTAGTTATTTAATTTCGTATTTGTTTAGTTAATTAACTTGCTTCCGTAACTTAATGCCTTGGTTTTCATAAAATTTGTTAGTTTGGGTTGTAGTAATGGTTCTCCCACCGGAGGGTTTGTATGGGTGCCAATCACGACGGTCTGGGTCATAACAAAGTAGGTATTACAGCCCTAGATTCGTTGATCTCATTGTACCAAAACGAGTCTAGTAGAGTCTTGCGGAACGGTACGATGACATCCATACTTTTCTTCTAGAGGCTGTAGGACTTTAGGAAAAAATCACTTCTTTCTAATCCTTCATGCTATGACTTGAATCCAATTGGTATCTAGGTGAGACAAATTGGTATCTTTCCTCCTTCACTCTATGGTCCAAACTAGAGCAACAAATGTGGTAACACCATCGCTAGCAAAAGAGGACGTGTATAGACTACCGACTATTGAATAGGGTCACCTTTCAGAACAAGTATAATTGCCTCGGATAGATGACCTTTTTGATCAATTGCAAGGTGCATTGATTTTCTCTAAGATTAATTTAAGGTCTGGTTACCATCATCTAAAGATTGAGGCGGTTAAGAATTGGGTTAGCAGTTTTGTGGGGCTCGCTAGCTACTATTGTCGCTTGTGATATGAGTTGATTCCAATTGGTATCTCTCGATTTCAATTGGTATCTCAATGAAGTGAACTAGACGGCGTGGTCACGACTGAGTGGCCACAAGCAAAGCAAATTGGAAACTGAGAAGGTTCCAATTGGTATCTGGCCCTAGGGGTGCTGTGAATGCATGGATGATCAGGAATGGTCATCCATGGAGCGAAATAATTAATTAAGAAGTTGGACTTATCTGTAAATTGTATATTGGAAACTTTGAATGTGTGCTTCTAGTTGTCTGAATTAACTACAAATGTGAAGTTGTAATTGCTTGAATATGATGAGGTGATTATGTGCACAATAAATGTGTGTATGAACTTTGATATGTCAATATGTTGGCCTGGTCATTGAAGTTATGCAAGTTGTAAATACTTGAGTATCATGAAATTCGTTGTGAAAGGAAGATCTTGACTTAGGATCGTATGAGTGTCTGGGTGTATCCTAGGGATATGTGGGTTGTGGTGCTGAATTGACAAGAATGAATTGGTTCGTGTATCGTGGGATTGATTGGGGGTAGACAATGATTATCCTAGTTATGAGGATTATTCTAAAATTGCTAAGTAAAGCTGGGAACCTTTGTGGAATTTAGAAAAGAAAAGAACCCCAGAAAAATTATTGGCAGGGGTTCTGTTTCCGTTATGGCCGCCAGGGCGGGATTCTTCCTGCCAAGGCGAGGCCGCCAGTGGGGAAATTTTCCCACCAGAGCGGAATGAGGCGAGGCGGAATCTCAACCTGTCTCTCCTGTTTTCCCCTAGTCACAATTATGGACCCCGAATAGTACCCGAACTAACCCCCGCGATCTAATTCATTGTTCAGCAATCGAATATAAGTTGTAAAGTATGTTAAATTGTGGAGAACCTGGGCATATGAGTAGGAAATCATTGAGGCCGTGGAGGCTGGGGAATTGGTAATGCAGGTAGAGAGGAGTAGTGCAGCCAGGCGAGGAGGTTGTCCGTCATGACGACAGGGCTCAGTTATGCTTTTCCGGGTAAGACCGAGTATGAGGTATGTGATGCTGTGGTGGTTACTAGTGCTGCTCTTGTATGTGCCCGTATGGATATTGTTTTGCGTGAATAGGGTTCTACTTATTCGTACGTGTTAGTTCAATTTCCTTGGGATTTGATGTGGTTTGTTGATATACTTGATGCCCCCATCCATGTTTCTACCCCAGTTGAAGATTCAATCATAGTCACCCATGTGTTTCGTGTTGTCCTATTGTGGTGATGGATTTTCATATTTGGGTTGATTTGGTTATGCTAGATATGACTGACTTGATATAATCTTAGGCATGACTTGGTTGTCCCCTTATTATACCGGGCTTAATTGTAATACTAAGTCGGTACCTCTAGAGATCCCCGGTAAGGAAAGATTAGAGTGGGAAGGGGTGTACAAGCCTAAGATAGCTAAGATAATATCGTCCATGCGGGCTAGGAAAATGGTGGGGCGTGATTGTTGGCTTATTGGCTCATGTTCGGGATGTTGAGGTTGAATCTCCCTCTAATGAGTCTATTACGGTGGTGTTAGAACTGAGAGAACTTAAAGCTCAAATCCAAGGGCTTCTTGATAAAGGTTTCATCCGTCCTAGTGCTTCCCCGTGGGGTGCTCGTGTCTTGTTTGTTAAGAAGAAGGATGGTAGTATGATGATTGATGATTTTATTTTAACCCATAAGGGAGTGTATTAATACCAGAATGACAATCTTACGGATAAAGAAAGTTCCATTGAGTATACTTGGGTGAAGGAAATGGAAGATTTTAGTAAGAAAGTGTGTACCAAGATTGGGTTAGTCCTTTAAATTTGATGAGTATACCTGAGTTTAGGTGTCATGTTGATGAAAAGGTTGACTTCATATTGATAGTCAGGGCTAACTGAGCGTAATGGTAATAAGAGTTCGCGATGGATTGTGATGGGATGCAACTATATAATAAGATTGTTGATTAAGTGAATTTTGTATAGTAATTACGACTTGCGAGTACCTAAGGTTGTGGTTTCCTAATATTTGGTGAGTAACGTAGTTGTACGAAAAGTTTTAAGAGATGGTGGGACACCACTCGAATAGAATTTAAAAAAGCTAGGGTCATGATGAAGAAAGATAGTGGGATGTAGTACAACCTTTTGAGAGAGGTGAGAGGAAGAATATTTTATTTGATTGCAAAGGATAAAGAGTTATCTTTAGAGGAGTAGATAATTGGGTTCAGAGATGTGTGATTTCATTTGTTTTGCTGTGGCTATGGTAATAGTGTCACAAGTCTATCAGATTGGTTAAAAACTATCGAAAAAGACTTGAGAAAGTGACCAACGACACGAACCTACGGTATGAGTGTCTACGATCGTCGATAATATATAACCCAACCAAAGGTTGGCGTCCCGTCCCAAGGGAGTGATTTTGAGAATTGAAAGAAAAACAAAATTTAGCTCTTACTAGTCATAGCTAAAGACATTAACGAACAGAAACATGGTAAATTAAAGGGGGTGACACGAAATTGTCAAATATCAATTGGTGTTACGTCACAAGTAGTAAAAATAGCAAAAATTAAAAAGAAAATCAAGTATGGGGAAATGTTCTTGGGGGTGTGACCGCAATACAAGTTGAGATAAATCGTTGGGTACATGCTTTCAATAGGAAATTTGCAAGATAATAGTGACTAGGCAAGCTTTAGATGGAAATAAGTTCCCTCTCGGGCAACTTACCCCGTTTCAAAAGGGTTCCTCTCAGACACCCATTTGCCGCATGAAGACCAACCTACGCCTTAACCCACTCACTCTCTCGAGCTGAGTAATACCCATTAAATTAAACCACAACCACTAGGTGGAATCACCATTAAAATACATCTACCCTATCAGTAAGCAAGACCCAACAATAATAGCAACACATATTTGCTAAATCACACCCCAAGAATGGAGGTTTTTAGCCACACATCAAGAAATAACAAAATACACCTAAACTGATACTAAAATCAAATGGGTATAAGAAATTAAACCTTGATTTATGGAAAGGAAGAAGAATGGAGAAGACCCACTTCCAACTTAGGGAAGATAAAATCCTTCTCTCTTCAAGTCTCCCACAAAACCCTCTCCAAACATGAGAGAAAATATCTAAAAACTACTATTCTATTATGAAAATAATAATAATGGTTCGGAACTTGTAAAATTAATAAAGAGTTTAGTATTTATATCCATCAGAAATTAGGGAAGGCGGATAGTTCGACGAGGTTGGTGGGAATCGCCGATCGTCTGGTTCGTCGCCCTTCTGTACTTGCCTACAACATCTTTGCGTCCTAGATCATTGGACGATATATTTCTACTTCGCGGAACTGATCAGCGATACGCTGATTGCTCCTTTCATCGCCCTTTTTATCCTCTTCCTTCAGGGCTTCGTGTACTGGAACAAAGGGCGAAGTATGTCCAGTCGGCGATTCGCCAAGTGTGCTTGGCGATGCTCAGGCTTCAGTTTCTTCGTTCTCTTCAGTCTTTTTATTTCTTTTTGCGCCTAAGTGTCCATGATTCCATTAAAACTTCAAATACCTAAAACTTGAGAGTTTTCATCAGATATTGAGAGAAAACAAGCATTTGAGGACACTATTTCTATTGAAATAAAGCCCTAAATAAGTCCAATCTGAGGACTCATCAACACCTCCCACTTAAACTTTTGCTTGTGCTCAAGTAAAACTCAAGTTCAGCCGTTCAAATAGGATTTCTCAAACAGTGCTACACAAGACTCAACCATGAACATACACAACAAGACTTAAACTACTCATGCAAATATCAATTGTGTACTCAAAGATTCAAGTTGTGACACACCATTATCAAAGATTCTCAAGCTCGCAATACTTGCTACTAATGCAAGTTCAAGCTCAACAAAAACATTTGAATGCCCTCACACAAATGATGATTCCATAATCACACATAAAGGTTTAATCATTTAAAGCTTAGGAATCAGATGCAACGGTCACACTCAAAAAGAGGAACAACATGCATACTTTCATCCATAGGTTTGCCCTTATTTTCCAATCAACCTTCGGTTCGGCTCACCCAAGATCAAAAAGGTCTTTACAAGGCTTGTAATGGGGCTGAGTGCAAAGGTATAGTCATTTAGGCTTAGTTACTTTCATCCTCATGAGATGTGGTGCTATCAACACATCCTTATTTTCTTCCTTAATCAATTTTTCTTCTAGTGCTTTATAGTCATCTTATTATTCACTTCCCATGGATTGCTTGGAAACCCAATCTCTTTCGCACTTTATTTCACAACTTTCTTTTTAATTTCTTTTTTTTTTCTCTCTTTTTCTTTCTTTTTTTTATATGGAGAGTTTTCATTTTGTTTTGCAATATCATGGGTTAAGAGAGACTTCTTCTTGCACTTCTTGATTTCTTCCTTTTCCTTTTCACCACACCCCTAACTTAGGCTTTTGGCCTAGGTTGGCTATTCACTTAAACACTTCTTAAGACAATTATAGGTAATGGATGAAGAGAGGTCTAAGTTTTCATCAAGTTTCTTCCAAAGAAGGATGGGCTCAAAGGGTGCTCAAGAGAGGTTCATGATACGCTCAAATTACACCTCCCTAAAGAAGTATAAGCGATCGTTATCAAGTAAAGAACCCAACTTGTAGGTTGGGGTCGATCCCACAAGGAAAATGGTTTAGACTTTACTTTAACCAACAATTATATTCAATTAGCCAAAGTACTTCTAGAAACAAAGAAATAAAAAAAGGGGGATTTGTTGAACAAATTGTAAGAATTCAGTAAGTAATCAATAATCAAAAGTCAATTTCGGTTGTTATCAAGATGAGAAAATTAACTAGGGTATACGTGTTCACCACAAGCTCATAAC
>NW_006239004.1:810357-810676 GCF_000226075.1 Solanum tuberosum
TTACTATTCATACTTTGTTAATCACTCATGGATCCCACAACCCTAGTTGTGAAGTTTAGTTACCCATAATAGCAAGAACACAATTCATAATATTAGATGAAGAAATCATGAACTTACGTAGAACGAATAATAAACCCAGAATTTCAACTTGAGTTGCAAAGCCAAAATCTTCAAACGAATGTAGAAAATCAATAATAGCTAGGGTTGCAACTTAATCTCCAAAGTCACAAAGTAAAACTAGAATAATATGTCTAACCCCTAAAAATGAGGTTTACATGCCTTATTTATAGAAAACAAATCCTAAATTAAAAGGGAAACG
>NW_006239004.1:810808-818036 GCF_000226075.1 Solanum tuberosum
GACCGTCAATAGACGTCGTGGTTCCACACTTGGTCAGATTTCCCTGATTTGTCCTCTATGCCTTGCCTACTGATCTACGGTCATAACCTACGGACCGTGAATGGACCTACGGTCCATAGATCACCTCCGTGGATGCCTTTCTTCTGCATTTATTTCAGCTGGCTCTACACTTCCGCACCTGAACGTCTTTCCTGCAAACAATGATAAAAATGTTTTTTTTTTGGGTAAATGGATTGTGAGTGATATGGTGAAATCTGAATAACCCAACTCATGAATCCTCTCTTGGGGTTTTCTTGCCTGTGTTCTTTTTCCCCAAGGGACTGTTAAATTTTGTTGAACCGGCATGTCTTAGGATTGTATATGTAGAAGCATGATACAGAATGAAGCATGATGACTTAGAAAAAATGATACCCATCAGATTTTGGGATGTATGCTAGAAGTTATAGGCTACGATTAGTTGAATGTGCTGGTTCTGAGTATGACATAATCATGAACCAACTTGAGAGCATGACATAAGCTGAAACTTGAACTGGGGAATCTGATTACCTGATGATGGAACTATGTGCCAAGAGTGTGTGAGAATCGTTGAGTGTTCAAACAATTTTTGTGCCAAACTAGAACTTGCCTGGTTTGTCCTGCTAAGACAATTCAATCTAGAAGTTAGGAAGTGATCATAGGCCATTTGTTCTGAAAAAGTCCACAAATCGCCTAAAAGAAGGATCTAACCAAATGAAATAAATGCTCCTTTTGATCCAAATAATTTGAGCCTAAAATTAAACCATTTCTTCCTAAACCCTGAACTCACTTTCCCATAATCTACTATGTTTGGCCCCGGTCCCTCCTTGGACATATGCACTTCGACCTAGGCCAAAGGCCTAAGTTGAGGGTAGCTAATGTAAAAAGTAACCTCAAAATCTTGGCCCTGACCCGACATCGGGTATTGTGTACCTCAACAGACGGAAAATCCATAAGTTGATGGTGGCTATGAAAGAGGGGACTGAAAGAAAAATGGGTAGGTATAGAGTGATGATGAAAAGATAGAAAAGAAAGGATGTGACTTGTTGAAAGCTAAAAATAAAATAACAATAAAAAAAAAGGAGCTACAAAACCTGAAGTCACATTCGTGGTTGAAGAAAATAAAGGGAAAGAAAGTAAAACGATTGTATGGCAGACAGTACGGACAGTAGATCGATCTACGGTCTGTCAATCCCCTCCGTAGCGCCACACTTAGAATCTTCAAAAATTAGGTACTGGAACCCTCGCAGTATCACTCTACGGATCAACAGTACGGTCCGTAGATCAATCTACGGACCGTCAATAGACGTCGTGGTTCCACACTTGGTCAGATTTCCCTGATTTGTCCTCTATGCCTTGCCTGCTGATCTACGGTCATAACCTACGGACCGTGAATGGACCTACGGTCCGTAGATCACCTCCGTGAATGCCTTTCTTCTGCATTTCTTTCAGCTGTCTCTACACTTCCGCACCTGAACGTCTTTCCTGCAAAACATGATAAAAACACATCAAAACCAATATAAAAAGGCCTTAGACACACACAACTTGTAAGTGAAACGTATTAAAAATACCGTAAACTCACGGTATATCAACACCCTCAACGTAAATTTGTTGGTTGTCCGTAAGCGACGCACTCACTACAACATTTTAGGCTTTTCGCTACCCTTACAAAGTGTGGCCTAAACTAGCAAAAAGTGTGGCCTTTGATATAAGGCTACACTTTTTGACTTTTGGCAACACTTTTTCAGGGGTGGCCTAAAGAGGCGTAACCTTTGACTTTAGGCCACACTTTTTAAGTGTTGTCATTAAAACTACACTTAAAAGCGGGGCCAATGAGGTATAAGGCAACGCTTTGTAGCATCTTCATAGCAACACTTTTATTTGATAAAATTACACTTTAAAGTGTGGTCTTTGCTTTGTTATTGGGCACGCTTAAAAAGTGTTGCCTTTTATACCTCTTCTACACAAACACTTACAAAGTGTAACCTTTGCTTATGTACTTGCGGCAATTTATGTGCACTTATAAAGTGTAACCTTTCTTTTTTTTTGTAGTCACAATTTCTAATAGAAAAATTATTATCTTGATTTGCAGATATTCTTCACTAATCACATAATTATATAAACAAATGATCTCAACCACCATTTTTTCAAAGTTGCAATAAACTTTGAAAAACCTGTCTTGTACAAAACATACATAGAAAGTAATTCTTTAAAGATATGTACTAGCAATAAATTCTACAAAATGAAATGAATTCAATCATATATAACAATAAGTTCAAAAACTCTTTATCGTTCACTTCAATAGATCGAGTTGACTTGTGGACACTATCCAAATTCAATCACCTGCATTTTTCTACAGATTTAAAATGAAACTAGAAGTTAGAATAAAAAAAACATGTTCAACACTAGTCAAGATTAACAGTACTTTCTCAATCCTTTCCGATCAATGGACTCCCTAGTGCATACATAGTAGTGTTTGATGGATAAATTCCTACCTCTATCTACTGTACCAAAAGCGCCAAAACATCTGAGTAAACAATACAAGAAACATTTGTTGTCACCCGTTCTTCTAATGGGAGTCACAAGTTTCAACATCACCATATCAAATGCAAGAGCCCGACACACTTTGTACTAGTACTATAAATAGAACTCGTAGTGGCTATTAAAGCATGTATTTCATATGCTAATAAGATGTCACTACAAGTAACTAACACAAAATTCATTTTCCATTCATCTGGTTCCATCAAAACTATAAATCTAGTTCTTTATGTGTTCCACATTAGACTCTTCCAGAAAATAGGAGTATTAAATCAATGAGAAATGAATAAAACAATTAAATGATCACTAAAAAACTACATTTGGGGAAGCCTGTATTCTGGTCGCAGTAGAATATAGATACAAATACCATAAAAAATTATTTTTGAATAACTTCATCTATTTCTTTAATTTATTCCCCTTTGACTTTCTTCCATTTAAGTTTGAAAAAATTGCAAAATTCAGTCAGCAAAATTGCAATGGATACTAGTGCTTGATTGTACCCAATTTTCTGGTTATATAGGACATACAGACTACATAACCAAACAATTAAAAAAAACTAGTTACCTGGACACAAACAAACAGGCTGCATAGCCAACAATGCCACACTCCCAGTTCGAAAAAAAAAAGCATGTTACCTGGAAAAAAACAATAGATACTCTTAATGTACATTTGAAATAATCACACCACATTTTCATATCTAATATCAGGCATATTTTTATTCCTAACTTGAAAATTAGGATATCTTCATTTAACCTCTTACTTGTTTTGGTAGCTTTCGGAAGTCATGAATAAACATAATTAGGTTGCTCATTTTCTCAAAAAAATCAAGTGAATCAACAAGGTCTTGTATAAATTAGCATCAAACTCTTCTATATTTTCAACCAACATAACAAAAGAATGAATAAGTTCCAAGGAACCGACCTCTATGCAATGATCTCACTTGATGCCATGTTCAAATGCGAACAACTGTAGTTTTTAGAGGAAGATAGACAACCCAACTTTAGATTAGAGTTAGTCAGAAAATACACTGCTTACTGCGAAAACGACTGAGAAATGATCAAAATATTACAATGAACAATATAATACATTTAAACAACTACAAATCCTAAAACAATCTATATTCAAAGTACATTTAAATTCTGCTCAAGATCCTTAGGAATGACACCCTTTAGTGTCCTCTGTATATCACATTGAGCAGGAACACGCATTGAGGGGACAAATATGCTGACCTCAGGGATGATGCCCTTCTGCTTCTTCTTTTTTCCAACCTGGTAGACAGAAATTGTGCACCCCATTGCTCTTCAAGGGGACTGATCTCAACTAGTAACATCCTACACAGGCATTGAATATTGCAAGATTCTGGCAATAACACAACACAAGATTGAAGCAGATCAGTACACATTTATTATTTGCAATATACATTAATTAATACATGTTGGGAACTTACTGCAAATGCCAGGCTGCTAGTGTGGGCTGACACCAAATCGTATCAGTATCCTCTCACTATCAAGTTCTTATATCAATGGGTTGTGTCATGAGATGATATACACTTTGAAACCAATTGATATATATGATGCAATATAATAGAGCAATAAGTGGTTCTCCAAGACTAAGCCACTGAATTGCCAAACAAACTATACAAAAAAAATCAGAGTGCACATAAAAACTCTTCCTATGCCCTCCCAAATTTGACTTCTTAGAAATTTTTGCAAGCAAACTATTACTATATTTGTGCAGCTTCTTCATTGTTTTCTGTCTGCTCTTTCTTTTTATAGTGGACTGTTCTTAGTTATTAGACAATGATATTACACAATGGAAATATGCAAATATTATAACGAAAGTCATTTTCAATGTTACGATATATTTCTTACTAATATTGTGTAGCAATAATAAAAAAAATTGTACCTCTTGAGCTGTCGAACTTTGGGCATATCACTAGTATAAAACAGAAGCTACATCAATGCACATTTTTTCTCATAAGAGGCGTGTGATTAAATAATCAAATTCCTCAAAATTAACAAAGATATATGAATAAGAGCAACCAAAAGGAAAACGAAGTACAAATTCAACAACATCATAAATAGAATAGAAAACGAAGTACAAATTCAAGAACTTCAGAAGTAGAATGAAGATGTCAAAACCAATAATTTCTAAGAAAGATAGAATCAAACGCTTACATACTCAAACATCCTACACAGGCATTGAATATTGCAAGATTCTGGCAATAACACAACACAAGATTGAAGCAGATCAGTACACATTTATTATTTGCAATGTACATTAATTAATACATGTTGGGAACTTACTGCAAATGCCAGGCTGCTAGTGTGGGCTGACACCAAATCGTATCAGTATCCTCTCACTATCAAGTTCTTATATCAATGGGTTGTGTCATGAGATGATATACACTTTGAAACCAATTGATATACATGATTCAATATAATAGAGCAATAACTGGTTCTCCAAGACTAAGCCACTGAACTGCCAAACAAACTGTACAAAAAAAATCAGAGTGCACATAAAAACTCTTCCTATGCCCTCCCAAATTTGACTTCTTAGAAATTTTTGCAAGCAAACTATTACTATATTTGTGCAGCTTCTTCATTGTTTTCTGTCTGCTCTTTCTTTTTATAGTGGACTGTTCTTAGTTATTAGACAATGATATTACACAATGGAAATATGCAAATATTATAACGAAAGTCATTTTCAATGTTACGATATATTTCTTACTAATATTGTCTAGCAATAATAAAAAAAATTGTACCTCTTGAGTTGTCGAACTTTGGGCATATCACTTGTATAAAACAGAAGCTACATCGATGCACATTTATTCTCATAAGAGGCGTGTGATTAAATAATCAAATTCCTCAAAATTAACAAAGATATATGAATAAGAGTAACCAAAAGGAAAACGAAGTACAAATTCAACAACATCATAAATAGAATGAAAACGAAGTACAAATTCAAGAACTTCAGAAGTAGAATGAAGATGTCAAAACCAATAATTTCTAAGAAAGATAGAATCAAACGCTTACATACTCACCGATTTATATTGTAACAGCAGGACCAACAAACAGAAAGAACAAAGAACATAGTTTACAATAACTGATGTTCATGCTACATTCTAGCAAAAAGCAATATCCAACACGGTGAGAATGATGAATGAGAAGAAGGTTTACATATTCGCCGAGTGACTAAATCTATCTTCATCGCCACTGCTCATAGATTCTTCGGTTCCTCTAAATCCGGAATTCTTCAAATTGTTTCTCCCGTCTGTCGGACCAAGGTGAAGAAGGGTTATGGAAATCTCCGCCTACTATCGATAAGGTTACAATGGAGAATTTTGGGGAGAAAATGATGAGAAGGAGAGAAAGTTAGGGTTTAGGGTTTAATTTCTGAATAGTGCTAAAGGCAATTGACAGCTAGGGGAGTTTTTTTATTTGGGGAAAATTGTTTTTATGTTTGTGTTGAGAGTTCTTTTTTTTGCCAATTAGAAATTGGAGGGAGAGTTGAATATATGGAAGGGAATATATTATTTTGGTGAAAATTTTAAGAAAATTATAAGGCCATACTTGTAAAGTGTTGTTTTTAAAATTATAAAAATAGCACACTTTAAAAGTGTAAGTATAGGTGTAAATAGGTGTTGCTAATTATGTCTTGATATGACTACACTTATAAAGTGTAGCCTATACCATTAAAGAGTATACTTTATAAATGTTGCCAAAAATATTGTAGTCAAAAGGTAAAAACTAAGGCTACGCTTTAAAAGTGTAGCTACAAATATTTTAGGCAACACTTTACAAGCGTTGTCCAGATTTAGTGTAACCTTATGTCTAAAATGGTGTAGTGACTACAACTCTAAACGACACTTGTATAGAAGCAAGCATATCAAGCCCAAGCAGTCACATGGCTCTCTACCCCCTTAATTGTTGGAGTGCACATTCGTTCTCTTAGACTTGACAAGCTAATTCATGTGGTTCATACCATGACATAGATCGACCAACTGATACACAACATACCCCTTCTCACTATCACTAAGATACCAACTTTCTGATAATGTAACTAGTGCCCTTACTTCAAACGAAATCCCCTTTTTCCTAGAATGAATGGCATTCATGGTGTAAGGATTTATTCAACACTCAAACTCAGAAATAATTTCAAAAATAGTTAGTGCTCAATGCCATAAACTTGCCCTTATTTTCACTGCTCAGACTCTCCAAAATAGACTTTAGGATCACTATAGGACTTTCTTGGCTTGTAACGTAGGCTCAGGCTCAGGTGTGGTACATTTGGGTGCTGCTTAGTAACTTTCTGCCCTCCTTGACATTACACTAGGCTTTCAACCTCTTTTTTTTTTTTGCCGTGGTTTCGCCATCCAATCATTTTACTTTCTTTCCCTTTATTTTCTTCAACCACGAATGCGACTTCAGGTTTTGTAGCTCCTTTTATTTTATTGTTATTTTATTTTTAGCTTTCAACAAGTCACATCCCTTCTTTTCTATCTTTTCATCATCACTCTTTACCCACCCATTTTTCTTTCAGTCCCCTCTTTCATAGCCACCCTCAACTTATGGATTTTCCATTAGTTGAGGTACAAAATACCCGATGTCGGGTCAGGGCCAAGATTTGAAGTTACTTTTTACATTAGCCACCCTCAACTTAGGATTTTGGCCTA
>NW_006239004.1:818126-820130 GCF_000226075.1 Solanum tuberosum
AAGAAATGTTTTAATTTTAGGCTCAAATTATTTGGATCAAAGGGAGCATTTATTTCATTTGGTTGGATCCTTCTTTTAGGCTATTTGTGGACTTTTCAGAATAATGACCTATGATCATTTCCCAACTTCTAGATTGAATTGTCTTAGCAGGACTAACCAGGCAAGTTCTAGTTTTGCACAAAAACTATTTTGAACACTCAACGATTCTCCCACACTCTCGGCACATAGTTCCATTATCAGGTTATCAGATTTCCCAGTTTAGTTCCATCATCAGGTTATCAGATTACCCAGTTCAAGTTTCAGGTCTAGTCATGTTATAAGGTCGATTGTTACTATGTCATACTCAGAGCCAACACAATTAACTAATCGTAGCCTACCTCTAGCATACAACCCAGAATCTGACGGGTATCATTTTGTATAAGTCATCATGCTTGATTCTGTATCATGCTTCTACACATACAATCCTAAGACATGCCGGTTCAACAAAAATTAAACAGTCCCTTGGGGAAAAAGAACACAGGCAAGAAAACCCCAAGAGAGGATTCATGAGTTGGTTATTCAAATTTCACCCTATCACTCACAATCCATTTACCTCACCCCCAACAAAAACAGATGCAGTTGTCCCCAATGCATACATAAACATTAAAAGAAAATGGAATGGGTGAAGCAAACCTGTGGCGCAAAGCGCCGGCGAATCATCAACAAGCAGGGGGTCCGGTTTCCCGGAACCCACTGGACCAACAGTGGGGGCACCCTCAGAAGTGCCCACATCAGCAATCATAGCACCCTCAGTAGTGCTCTCTAACAATCTCTCCGCACCATCAGAGGTGCTCACCACGTCCCTCAAAACAGGCTGAACCTCTGCAACTCGGGCAGAGCTCGATGCCCCTGCAACTCTCTCACGCACTCTCTGCTGGCGCAACGTGTCGTTTACCATCGAGGCCCTCCTAGCTTCCTTCTCCTGTCGACGCTGTCTTTTGTGAGCTTTCTCTTCCTCTATGCGATGAGAACGGTGCCGCTTGCCTTTGGCATGTGTCGGTGCAGGCCCTTCCTCGACGGTTCCACTAAATAGAGCATCTAGCACTGTATCATCAGCCAGTGCAGTAGGAGCAGCCTGAGTCTCAACTAAAAGTGCAGCAAGAATAGCATCAACGTCAGTGCGGAGGCTGGCTAAATCAGCCTGTAACATAGATAGATCTGTAGCCGTGGCTGATCGCTCGAGAACTCTCAACTCGAAAGCATCAAGCCTCTTATTAACATCTTAGACCTTTCGGTCCATCATCGCCTCCATCCTGCGCTCCATCCTCGCCTCGGACTCAGCTATCGACTTCTGCATCCATGGCTGGATGTGATGCAGCAGTGTGGCCATCTGAGCCTCTAACTTCTGTACTCTGGCTAGTGGGACAACAGTAGCTCCTAATTGTGGGGTGGACTGGGAAGAACTAGGAGCCATACTAGCCGCCTGAGAAGAAGAGCCCAGGACAGTGTCGACGTGGTCTGGGATAATGAGGTCACCGCCCTGTGCCTTCCCCACTGTATCTGCAAGATCGGTACCCAAGGGAGGTACCTCAATCTGGGGGCTCTCTGTGAGGTGCTGCCACATTTTCCTCATCTCGAATAAGGCCGATGTCCAATGCCCCTGTAGGGTGGACTAACTTGTCACAATGCCAGATCGGCACTCCAAAGTCCCTGCACAAATGAAAAATCAGACATGGGAAGGGGTAAGTAGTGGAGGTCCTGAAAGCCCTCTCGTGAATTTCTGTCAACAGCATGCGAGCAAAGTCCATCTCTACGCCTGCTACCAATGCTGCAACCATGATCGCTCTGTCCCAAGTGACTTGATTATCAGCTTTTGTCGGTGACACTCTGTTCCGTACCAGCAGCCAGAAAAACTTGGCCACAAAATTTAATGTGGCCCTACGGATGCCCAACTGTGGAGCGGCGACCCATTCTGCACGCTCGCCATCTGCAGCAATGTATCTAGCCAACCATAATATAACAGCC
>NW_006239004.1:821288-822402 GCF_000226075.1 Solanum tuberosum
TAGATGGATCTACGTTTCGTAGACGGGGTATCGTGGATGCCATCTGTGCCAGGTATCCTACATTTTTAGCCTGAGTTTCCAACATTCACACAATCTCATCATGCATTTACAACATTAAATTATGCTAGTTCTTCATTCTTAAGATTCCGACCGATTATTATACCAAATAATTTAGACTAGTTGTGGAACCCTAAGTCGAAACTAGCATATAGTTATTACGATCACATACAATAATGCTACACAATCACTATCTATCGTTCCAAGGGCATTGTACTAGTCAAGTTTATCATGCAATTTCATCTAACAATTACCCAAGGTCACGACCCAACTCCCGACTTTCTATATTCAATCTATGAATCGAACTTCAAAGTGAAGGGAAAGTCTATTACCTTACAAGCAACGAGGAGTGGGGTGATTGCGTGATGACACTACGCTTAGCAAGACCAAGTAGTCACCTCTTCGTTACTGACCAAACACCGGACCCTTTTTGTTAGATTATGGGATGGTTTGTATTTAGAATGGAAAGGAAGTTGGGGAATTATGGAAGGAATGATATGATGGAGGAGTTATGGAGTGATTTGGGGAGGTTAGGGAATGTTAGAAACGGTTTTGGGAGTAATGGAAGGAATGGGAGTGGTTAAAAACCAATGGGGTTTTTAAATGAGGGAATCCGGGTCGGGTCAGACAGTCTGAGGTATGGACTCACGAGACCCCGGCTACGGTCTGTGAATCGATCTACTGTCCGTATATCAGGACCGTAGATCACTCATACACTTATAACTTCAGAAAAATTTGGAAGCTTACCTGGGATCTACGGACACCATCCACGGTCCGTGAGTTAAACGACGGACTGTCGATGGGCTCCGTAGACCTCTGCACCAGACCATTTTCTGCAGATTTTTCGAGGTGTACCTGCACATATAGCAACCAATAGACTATTCTTTTTACATTTTCTAGACACTTTTTAGACACAGACCCTATTCTAATTCTAGCCAACACTAGTACAAAACTGAAACAGCCATCAAATTTAATACAGGGAGGAAATCAAACCAAGCAAACCTCTAAAAAAAACTATATCCTCTCGTTGGCTAGATTGTACATCTTGGGTTGCCTC
>NW_006239004.1:822502-822612 GCF_000226075.1 Solanum tuberosum
CAGTATCTGACCTCCGAGTGCTCCATGCTTTATTGTTACGAGAGATTCTCTCAAGTTTTTCAGCAATCTGTGCATATGTACAATCACCATATGAACCTCCAACAATAGTG
>NW_006239004.1:823695-823837 GCF_000226075.1 Solanum tuberosum
AAGATGAGAAAATTAACTAGGGTAAACGTGTTCCCCACAAGCTCATAACGTAGTAATCCGAGTAATCGCAATCCTTTCCTAGTGTGTCACATGCAAAGTGATAAGTTAGGTATCTCTAAATCCTTGATCCGGCATCTAGAGA
>NW_006239004.1:824536-855237 GCF_000226075.1 Solanum tuberosum
TAGCTCCACACTTAGCATCTTCAAAAATCAGGTACTGGGACCCTCACTGTATCACTCTACGGATCAACAGTACAGTCCGTAGATCAATCTACGGACCGTCAATAGACGCCGTGGTTCCACACTTGGTCTAGATTTCCCTGATTTGTCCTTTATGCCTTGCCTGCTGATCTACGGTCATAACCTACGGACCGTGAATGGACCTACGGTACGTAGATCACCTCCGTGAATGCCTTTCTTCTGCATTTCTTTCAGCTGTCTCTACACTTCCGCACCTGAACGTCTTTCCTGCAAAACATGATAAAAACACATCAAAACCAATATAAAAAGGCCTTACACACGCAGAACTTGTAAGTGAAACGTATTAGAAATACAGTAAACTCACGGTATATCAATTCACACGCTCATAGGGTAGGCCACAAAAGAGGTATATGTCAAATTGGCTCACACTCTTCAAAAGTTGCCTAAGATCATCTCTAGAGAAAGCCTTACTTAATCAATAGAACTAACGGGGCAAATTCTAGGTGTATTCATGCATGGTTCAAAATAAGCTCATCACACAAGACATTGACACTAAAGTCAAACAAGACTACACATTTTTGCTAGTGTGCAAAGAGTTCACTTATTGTTTATGCAACTTCATTTGGTTTCGTTGTAGCCGCACATTCATGTTTGTTTGATTGAGAGCATTATTCAAGTAATTGGTATTTGAGCGAAACCGAGACTCAAATTTGTACGAGAACAACCACTTTCAACACAAGTGGTGGTGAAAATTTTCAAAAAATGAAAATTTTCACAAGGGTCAAAATCTTTTTGCAAATTAAAACATAAAGGAGCCATAAGCTCAAGCATCCACGAAAACCAGTATAAGCTAAAATTAAAAGGAACAGACAACCCAAATGTACAGAAAAACACAAATATCCATAACAGGCAAACAAAGGTGAACCCCACCCCACCATAATAGAAATGCGTTTGTCCTAAAATGCAAGTAATATAATTGCAAATGAGTGCAAAATTTTCAAAAATAAATTCGGGGTTTTAGAGACTAACCTTTGATGCCGATCAATAGCCTTTTGTAATGCTAAAGAGCAAAGAAATCCAACCCCAAGCACTAATCACCGACTAAAATACTAATTGAAGGCAAAAATCTAGAAAATAAGGCCTTTGGTGTTATTTTGGAGAGTTTGTAACGAGGGAAAGAGATAGATTCAAAAATTTGACCTTTTGCGTTTATATAACTGTTCAGTTCTTGTTCATTCAACGATGTTAGTCGCACTCGCCGAACCACTCAGCGAAGTGCCAAATGGTCTTTTATCCTGCCCTTTCTTCAAAATCTTCAATTTTCTGGGGGAGAAATCGGTGATCTGCATCGAGATCGCCGAATAGGTTGGCGATGCGCCGAGCTTCTTTTCAAGTTCACCGAGTTTTCCAGGCTGTGCAATACACTAGCATTGAGCCCAATGGCGGATTCAGCCGAGCTCGCTGACCTATTAGGCGAATCGTTGAATGGACCTGTTGCTCGCCAACTTGAAGTTTTCCAAACTTCTCTCATTTTTAACCTGCCACATTAACACACCATTATTTATAAAAGTAAAATCCTACATTTACGACCTTGGGTTGCCTTCCAAAAAGCGCTTTATTTAACGTCGTGGCTCAATGTAGGTCCTGTCTCACTCTCTGTTATTGGAGCTAGTCCTAGTGTCACTAGGTAACCCCAATATATCATTTTGATGGAGCTGAGGCATTGCAAACATTAGGACTGATCTTATGTGCTGGATTGATCTAGAATGAGATCCAATTAATTGATTCAACGCTTCAACATTCTCTCTCATTTCGTCCAACACTCGATCTTGATCGGTGATCTTTTGGTGAATGATTTGAAGTGTGTCCTCAACACGACTTTTTTCATCTTCTCTAGACTTCTTCCGCGCATGAGGTGGTATGTACCTCCCTTGGTGTTTGCATTGATTTTCCACCTCAGATATTTTGGTGGTCAAGTCATTTAGTTGAGATACCAGTGAAGCTATCTTGAAGTCACCATCGACTTCTTGATCTGCCTCAACTGGCTTGCCACCCGCACCCTCTGTCATGCTCAGAGGACCTGCATACACAAACAATAAACAAAGAAAAACAAAACTAAAAGTAAAATTAGTAAAAACTACACTAAAAAGAGCAAAAACTCTAGGAGAACTACATCTTCACGTAACACCACTCCCCGGCAGTGGCACCATTTTGATGGTTATCGTGACCAACGACACTAACCTACGATATGAGTGTCTATGATCGTCGATATTATAGTATCCTAAGGGAGTGGTTTTGAGAATTGATAAAAAAAAATTAGCTCTAAGTAGTCGTAGTTAAAGACATTAACGAACACAAACATGGTAAATTAAAGGTGGGTGACACGAAAGTGTCAAATATTAATTGGGGGTTTTGTCACAAGTAGTAAAAATAACAAAATTAACAAGAAAATTAAGTATGGGGAAATGTTCTTGGGGAGTGACCGCAATACAAGTTGAGATAAATCGTTAGGCACATCCTTTCAATAGAAATTGGCAAGATAATAGTGACTAGGCTAAGTTTTAGATGGAAATAAGTTCCCTCTCGGGCAACTTACCTCGTTTCGAATGGGTTCCTCTCGGACACCCATTTTGCGCATGAAGACCAGCCTACGCCTTACCCCACTCATTCTCTCGAGCTGAGTGTTAGAATATGGGACTAGGGCTCACCCTCTCAGGCTGAACCTCATGTCGACCCACTAAACACATGGGTGGTTTTGTATTTGCAACTACAAACCAATTAAATTAAACCACAACCACTAGGTGAAATCACCAATAAAATACATCTACCCTATCAGCAAGCAAGACCCAACAACAATATCAACACATATTTGCTAAATCACACCCCAAGAATGGAGGATTTTTAGCCACACATCAAGAAATAACAAAATACACCTAAAATGATACTAAAATCAAATGGGTATAACAAATTAAACCTTGATTTAAGGAAAGGAAGAAGAATGGAGAAGAGTCACTTCCAACTTGGGGAAGATGAAATCCTTCTCTCTATAAATGTCCCACAAAACCTTGTTCAAACTTGAGAGAAAATATCCAAAAACGTACTATTATATTTTGAAAATAATAATAATGGTTCGGAACTTGTAAAATTAATAAAGAGTTTAGTATTTATAGCCATCAGAAATTAGTGCAGGCGGATAGTTCGACGAGGTTAGTGGGAATCAACGATCTACTCGGCGATTCACCCATTGTCTGGTTTGTCGACCTTCTATACTTACCTACAGTATCTTTGCGTCCTGGACCATTGGGCGGTATATTTCTACTTCACGGAACTGATCAGCGATACGCCGACTGCTCCTTTCATCGTCTTTTTGATCCTCTTCCTTCAGGGCTTCGCGTAGTGGAACAAAGGGCGAAGTATTTCCAGTCAACAATTCGCCAACTGTGCTTGGCGATGCTCAGACTTCAGTTTCTTCGTTCTCTTCAGTCTTTTTGTTCCTTTTTGCGCCTAAGTGTCCATGATTCCATTAAAACGTCAAATACCTAAAACTTGAGAGTTTTCATCAGATATTGAGAGAAAATAAGCATTTGAGAATACTATTTCTATTAAAATAAAGCCCTAAATGAGTCCAATCTGAGGACTCATCAATGACAAGTGTTTGGTTTTGTTTTGAGTCTAGTAAAGAGTATGATTGGATTGTTAGCAAAAAATATTGTAAGATCGATGGAGATGCGATCAATGATAAGCGAAGATCCATGATTTCATAAAAAAATTCAAGGTACAAGCTACTGTTGATAGAGAAAGGGATTGTGTTTTATGGTGGAAATTACATTTTAGATTTTTCATTGTGATTCTACATTCGTGGTGACGTATTTTGTCAAGGTATGAATTGGCAAGGTGAGAAATGATCAATTGTATACGGTATTGAGCATTTGAAAGGACTTACACTTGGGTTGAGTCGTAAGTTTACTACTATTGATTGTTAAGTACCTAAGAAAGGTTTTCATGTAAAATTGTTGGTTTAGAGTGAGATTAATGGTCGGAGTATTTATGATGGTTGTTAGTGTTGTGAGTATTATTCACTAGTTATGCTCTAGTGTGTTTTCACTTTTGTGGGTGGATCCCTAGCGGTGGATTAGGGGTACCAAATCCTGCGATGTTCTCTTGGTTGAGTGGGAAGATTGGAAAGTTTTGGTTATTTCGAATGACATAATTGGTGTTGTCTTGGAGTTGTTAAAGTATTTTAGTGGTTCTAAATGTACCACCTTGCTTATGAGAATTTATAGAAGAGATACCATGCAAATTTGTGATTGTTCGGCAATCTTAATATTCCTCTAGTCGTCGAGGTTATATTCCATTTATGTGTGGTTGAATGTGGGGATCATTGGGTCTAAATCTACTATTCTTAAGAGGTAATCTACAATTTCTAAATCTAGCATTTTGATAGTGTTGTTGGAGGGGTTGTATGCTTGAACATATCCCTCGATGAGTATATGATTACTAATGATCAGATTTGTTATAACTTATGCTCATGGGAATTTATGTTGTGGGATGGAGATGTTGTTGAGAACTGTGATTGTTGGGTATTATGAATGTGTGATGGTTGGTTCAGGTTCACTCCTATTTGTAGCGAGTATTGACTTGGAACTTTATCAAGCTTAAGTGCTAAAGGATTTGTCCGGATGATTGTGTCATGGTCCTTGATAACATGTTTTAGACGTGTGTATGATCAACTTTGGTGGTTGTTGGGAATCGCTTTTGTTGTTAGTTAAGTTTACATACAACAATATTTATCACTCGAGTGTTGAGATGACTTCATTGAGGCATTATAAGGGAGGATGTGTAGGTATTCAATTGGTTGGTTTGAGGTTGGAGATGTGAAACCCTTAGGGGGTATTTGATTGTATGAGTGGATAGTTAAGACGTTAAGGATTCCGTACGACTTTACAGAATTGAATACGGGCGAGTAGAGCTCCCGAAATCAATCTTGGCGTAAGGGGAATTTACTGAGCGTCGTGGGTTAGAGGTGTGTTGTGAAATGGGAATTTTGGAATTCTTGCAATAACTCTCTATCTCGAGAATGCCGCTTTGGCAGGGACACTATGGCGGTGTGGTGCCCGCTATGGCGGGCCTGACGTGAATTAAAGTCATTAATTAACCCCTAAACTATCTTATTATGCACTTTTCAACTTTTAGAGCTAAGGAATGACCCCCGACGACTCATACTTGTTTTATCACCATTCTTGAGGTGAAAGGTAAGCTTTTCACTCCCTGAATCAGTTTCTCGATCCATAGAACGTAATAGAATAGGTGAATATTGTTGGGGGAGGGTTTTCTTATATATTCTATGGTGGAATAACCCAAAATTGGATAATTGGGATCATGGGTTGATCTAGAGTTCATAGAATTGTTAGTAATTCAGGTAATTAGTGATTTTTTATTGATTCCCGTATTATATTAATTGTTTATAGACCAAGAACAAGCGGAACTAATTCGGAAAGGGAAGGATCAAGTTTCTTAGGGTTTCAAGTTTGTTTCAAGGTAGGTGATGGTTGTGATTCTACGTTTGTGTGATGTATGCTTGTTTGTGCTTTGTTATGATACTTGTGTATGTATGAATGTTGTAATGTTGATCACACGTGTTGTAAATGAGATAGATGAAATCATTGCCATGAATTCATGACTTAAATGTATGATCTTGATTATGTACTTGTGTTTGTGTTTGTGGTATGTGAATCAGATCGGATTGCCACATTTCGGCATAACTAACTTCGATCGGATTGCCACATTTTGGCATAAATATGGGATTGGATTGCCACGTTCCGGCATAAATATGGGATCGGTTGCCATGTTTCGGCATAAATATGGGATTGGATTGCCACATTCTGGCATGCTAACTGTTTGGATTTGGGTTCTATGAGAGGACCATTGAATTGGGTTCCGCGAGAGGACCATTAAATTGGGTTCCGTGAGAGGACCATTGAATTGTGTTGTGTATCTACTTTTGATGAGTTCCTTCATATCTAATGATGATTGATATTGGAAGACGGTATGTTGCTCTAAATTGATATAACTATGATATGTGAGAATCGTGAAGTTGTTCATTGTTCGTATATGTTGATGATATTGTATATGGTCTATATGTGGATGTGATTATATTGTTGTATTGACTAATGTATGTTACACTTATTGAAATAGTCATTTGATCCTACTAGTACACGGTGGTTGTGTACTGATACTGCACTTGCTCTTATTTTTGTTGAGTATAGGACATCTTCCGGCGGCTATTTGTTATTAATTTAACTGAAACAACAAGATGAATTGAAATCTGAAGAATAAATTTTATTGAACTTCAAGCTGATTAAGTAAGTAGAGGGGCAGTACAACTAACACAGAACATGGACTGCTAACATGCCTATAAAATAGGAACAACTATAACTAGTTAATAGGATAATGACTAAAAGAAAACTAATCTCCTAATAATCAGCTGAAGTCTCTGACCCATTAAAAGTAGATCCTGAGACACGTAACAACAATCCTCCAGAATCAGGAGCTGCAAACTCCCAACTTTTCTCTAAGAAATTTGAATCTGCTAACATGAAATGACTTTGTAAAAATGTCTGCCACTTTATTCTCTGATTTGCAATAGAATAAAACCACTTCACCATTTTTCTGCACTTCCCTCAAGAAATAAAACTTGATGTTGAAGTGCTTGGTCCTTCCATGAAACACGGGATCTTTGGATATGGCTATAGAAGCTTGATTATCCACAAGGATCTCAGTGCTCTCTGCTTGCTCCAGCCGCAAATCGATCAAAATTTTCCTAAGCCATAGTGCTTGATTAACAGTGGTTGCTGCTGCGATGAATTCTGCTTCAGCTGTTGATTGTGCTACTATTTCCTGTTTCATTGAGCACCATGAGAAACACCCTGATCCAAAAGTGAAACAATAACCAGACGTGCTTTTCATATCACCAGTTGACCCGCCCCAATCACTATCAGAATATTCACGGAGTTTGAAATTATGACTTTTGCTAAATCTGATGCCATAGGTTAGAGTTCCCTTAAGATACCTAACTACCCTTTTGGCGGCCATCATGTGCAACTCACTTGCACAATTTCTTGTTGTTGTGAGATACATCAAGCATCCAATTAAGCTTCGATATACTCCTTCATCAACTAGTTCAGCTCCATCATCCTTTTTCAGCTTTTCTTTTTGATTCATTGGAGTACTCACACTCTTGCATTCTTCCATTCTAAATATTTTTAGAATCTCCTTCATAGATTTCTTTTGACAAACAAAAACTTCATTCTGAGTTTGCTTGATCTCCATTCCCAGAAAATAAGTCATCTCTCCAAGATCAGTCATCTCAAAGACTTTCATCATTTACTCCTTGAATTTTTCAATCAGCCCTGTATTATTTCCTGTCACATGTAAATCGTCGACACACAGAGAAATAATAATGATGTTAGAGGCAACTTTCTTGACATAAAGAGTCGATTCACTTAAGCTTTTTTTAAAGCCTAAGCCTAGTAAATGATTATCTATTCGGTTGTACCAAGCTCTAGGAGCTTGCTTTAGTCCGTATAGAGCTTTCTTTAACAGATAAACCATATCTTCATGTCCTGGTACGCTGAACCCTTCTGGCTGCTCAACATATATTTCTTCCTGTAGTAGACCATTCAAGAAAGCAGACTTCACGTCCATTTGAAAAATCTTCCAATTTTTCTGTGCCGCAATAGCCAAAAGCATCCGAATTGTATCCAATAAGGCTACTGGGGCAAAAGTATCAGAAAAATCTACTCCCCAAACTTGTGCATAGCCTTTCACCACCAATCTAGCTTTGTGCTTGTTTACCGAACCATCTGGATTTAACTTTGTTCGAAAAATCCATTTAACTCCAATCACTTTTCTATCTTGGGGTCTTTCCACGAGCTTCCAAGTTTGGTTCTTTTCTATCATGGTCAGCTCCTCCTTCATTGCATTTGTCCAATTTTGATCCATTTTTGCTTCCTCATATCCTGCAGGTTCAAAAACAGCAACATTGCATCTCTCATAAATATCAGAGAGTGACCTTGTTCCCCTAATAGGTTGATCATCCACCAAGTCATCATAATCAAGTTGTGAATTATGGTTTTTAACTCGAGACTCCTCATTCCATTCCCATTGCTCATCTTCAAGGAATTGAACGTCTCTACTTACCATAATCTTGTCTGTTTGAGGTTGAAAGATCCTATAAGCTTTAGAAAATAAGCTATAGCCAATGAAGATTCCCAAATCTGCCTTCTTATCTAGCTTGTCTCTCTTAACCTGTGGAACATAAGAAAAACATAGACATCCAAATATCTTGAGGTTTTTCAAAACAGGTTTGACACCATACCATGCTTCAAATGGAGTCTTTCCTTCCACTGCCTGCGTAGGCAGTCTATTCAGCAAGAAAACGGCAGTGTTTGCTGCTTCAGCCCAAAACTTCTTTGGTAAATTCTTCTCATGCAACAAGCATCTCGACATCTCCATGATTGTTCTATTTTTTCTCTCACTCATTCCATTTTGTTGCGGAGAATAAGGGACAGTAAGCTGGTGCTAAATTCCAGGTTCTTCACAAAAAGAATTGAACATATCCGAGGTATATTCAGTTCCATTATCTGACCTAATGACCTGAATCTTGCTGCCACTCTGATTTTCTATCCAGCTTTTGAACTTCATGAAAATTCCAGCAGCTTCGGACTTAAACTTCATAAAATAAATCCAACACATTCTTGTTAGATCATCAATGAAAATAATATAATACCTGCTGCCATTGAGTGATGGAGTTCTTTGTGGACCACAAAGATCGGTGTGAATGAGTTGCAACTTTTCTCTAGCTCTCCAAGTGGAACTTTTAAATGGAAGTCTAGTATGCTTGCCAAGCACGCAAGCCTTACAACTTGAGCGGTTCTCCTCCAATTTTGGTAAACCATTTACCATTTTGCTTCTTTGCATAAACAATAAAGCTTTGTGATGAAAGTGCCCCAACCTTTTGTGCCACGTTTCCGCTACAGTGAGCTGGCTTGTAAAAGCTATGTGTTCCTCGTTCAATGGATTCAAGGAAACAAAATTTCCCTGCATTTTAATTCTGAATATTTCCTGACCACTAGGATCACTGATCAGGCACGCTTTATTTTCAAATAATAATTTGAATCCATTTTCTAGGAGTTGCCCAACACTTAATAAATTCTGATCAATTTCAGGAACAAATAAAACTTCATAAATAAGTTTTGTACCTTTGTAACTTTCAATTGCTACAGTCCCCTTTCCTTTCGCTGGGAGGTATTCTCCATTTCCGGTCCTGACTCTTGATTTAACTGATCTATCAAGTTCTCTGAAAAGCTTTTCATCACTGGTCATGTGGTTCGTACAACCACTATCAACAAGCCAACTTTCACTTGAATTCTTGCTTGCGAAACAGGTGGCCACAAATAGTTGCGTATCTTCTTGTTGGTCCGCAATCTGTGCATCATTTGGTTGTTGTAATCTCTTCTCTTTGCAGATAATCTCAGCATGACCGAGCTTGTGACACTTTCTGCATTTCATTTCAGGTTTTCTCCAACACTTGAAGTGTGGATGATTTTTCCTCCCACAATGTTGGCAGGGAGGATATTTTCCTTCTCTGTTGTTGCTAGTTGCAGTAACACCATTTCTCGTTGTTGTTGCCTCGTAGTTTTCATGATTCCCTTTCTTTCCTTTTCGTTTGTTTCCCCTGGCACTTGAACCGAACTACAACTTGGCTTGCAAGGCTCCCTCAATGGATCCCTCATGCCTCATCATTCTTCGTTGTTCTTGTGCCTGCAGTGCACTCAATAACTCTGCCAAGCTAAGCTTAGACAGATCTTTAGTATTTTCCAATGAAGCAATAGTTGCCTCATATCTCTCAGGTAAAGTTACAAGTATTTTTTGAACTATTCTATTATCAGTAAGTTCATTTCCAAGTATCCTTACCTTATTGGCAATCCCAAGCAACTTATCAGAATATTCCTTAATGGTTTCTGATTGCTACATACGCTGCATCTCGAATTCTCTAACCAAGTTCAGTACTTTCATTCCTCTAATTCTTTCATCTCCCTCGTACTCTTTCTTGAGGAAATCCCAAATTGCTTTGGCTGAGTTACATGTCATTATTCTACTGAAAATGGTGGCAGAAACTGCAGCAAAGAAACAAGATTTAGCTTTGGATTTTCCTGTCTTCTTTTCCTTGTGGGATCTAATCTGAGCCATAGTTGGATTCCCTAGCAGAGGATGCACTTCGTAGTCTTCCTCGACAGCCTCCCACAAATCACTAGCCTCCAAATAAACTTGCATTTTTACTGCCCAGGCTTGATAGTTTTCTCCATCGAAAACTGGTGGAGCCATAGCAGAAAAAGAGCCTGCATTCTCCATTGTTTTAATGGTGTTTTGCAGAGAATATTTTATGGATAAACACTCAGAAAAGAACCTCTCAAATCTCACACAAGTCCCTTAAGAAGTAGGGCTCTGATACTAATGTTATTAATTTAACTGAAACAGCAAGATGAATTGAAATCTGAAGAATAAATTTTATTGAACTTCAAGCTGATTAAATAAGTAGAGGGGCAGTACAACTAACACAGAACATGGACTGCTAACATGCCTATAAAATAGGAACAACTATAACTAGTTAATAGGATAATGACTAAAAGAAAACTAATCTCCTAATAATCAGCTGAAGTCTTTGACCCATTCAAAGCAGATCCTGAGACACGTAACAACACTATTGACAGACCTCATTCAGAAGATCAGTGATCGCCGATTCGAATTCAAGGGTGAGCCTGTTCTTCCGGGCCGCCTTGAGGTTTCTTTTTGTCTAGTCCATCATATACTGACTTAGACTAATTCTTTAGATGGTTTTCTCTTCTAGACTTATGAATCTTGTTAGAGTTTTGGTACATTGACTTTCAGGTTCTAGGTATTTAATTCTGCATTTGTTTAGTTAATTAACTTGCTTCCGTAACTTAATGCCTTGGTTTTCATAAAATTTGTTACTTTGGGTCGTAGTAATGGTTCTCCCACTGGAGGGTTTGTGTGGGTGCCAATTACGACAGTCTGGGTTGTAACATTAAAATACAACTATGATTATACACATGAATATTTGTGGAAAGTCATTTGTCATGTTTGTGTTGTAAAAGAAATATTTGGGTCATATTTCCCTTATTGGACCCACGAAACTATGTTTATGGATAATTCTATAACAACAAAATTAATATTTATGGAAAGGTCCTTCTAAAAAGGAAAGGAAATTTGACAATGTGCTGACTCTAAACAATGTTTGTATCAGACAAAACTGTACTAACTAGAACAAAATATTTGTGAGAAAAAAACTACCTCACAGAGGGATTTTCAAACTCAACATTTTTATTTGTTCTTACTTGCTTGAGTCAAACTGTTTGTGACAGGAGCGCTTAGGACATGTCAATTACAAAATATTGTAAGGAAAACTGATAAACTTAGATGTTTTGTCTAACTTTGAGTGCAATAAATAAAAATGTCAAATTTGTGCTGAATCTGAGTATGTAAATCATTCTTATAAATCTGTTGAAAGTAATTCTAATTCCTTAGAGTTGATTTATACGGACATTTGTGAAATGAAATCAACAACATCTCGTGGTGGTAAAGAAGTATCTCATTACTTTTATTGACAATTGCATTAGATACGATTATGTCTATTGATTGAATGGTAAGGACGAGGTAATAGAAATGTCTAGGCAATACAAAATTGAAGTTGAAAATCAGTTGGGAAAAAGATAAGAGGTTATAGGGATGGAGAGTATAAATCTCCTTTTAACGCAATATGTTTGGAAGTGGAATTATCTATCAAACTACTATCATATTAACTTTAATCTAATGGAATTGCATGATAAAAAAATGAACTTTGAAGGAAATGATGGATGCATTACTTATAAGTTCAGTTTTACCACTAAACTTGTGTGGAGAAGCTAACTTATAGCAAAATGGAACAACAAAAAGTGTTGTTTGTACAGAAAGAAAGCAATAAAAAGTTTTTTCTTTGTTCAGGACAATCTATTTCATATGAGAAATGAAAAAGAAGGAAGTCCAACTTGAAATATTTCAAAGTGTTGGGGTGTCTAGCCAAATTCCAAGTTGCTATGCCAAAAGGATCAATATAGGACCTAAGAATGTGAACTGTAAAATTAGACTTGAGTAGTCTAGTGAAGAGTAAAAAAAGACCTTGGAAAGAACCAAAGGAGATTGTACTTGATAAATAAATTTAGAGGTATAGTAAATGTAAAAGGACATCTACTTCCTTCAAATTTGATTTTGCAACATTTCTTCTTGAAAATAAGTCTCATATATTTAATGAAGTTATGTCTTCTGCGAACTACATCTTTGGGAAAGAGGGTGTGAATAGTGAGATTGATTCAATCTTGAGTAATCACACTTGGAGGCTGATTGATCTCCCTTGCTGCAGTATATAACCTTCAAATTCATTAAATGGATGTGAAAACAACTTATGAAATGGAGAATTGGAGAAAGAAATTTACATGGAACAATTCGAGGGTTTTATGGTTGCTGGGTGCAAACTTGATAAGTCACTTTATGGACTAAACAAGCACCCAAACAATGATACGTGAAATTTGACCAAACCATGTTGGCAAATGGTTTTAAGAATGATGGAAGTGATAAACGTATTTATATTAAAAATACTCCAAATCACAAGGTCATTGTTTGTTTGTTTGTATGTTGATGGCATGTTGATCATCAGAAGAGACACTTATGCCAAAAATACTTCTAAACATATTCTAGAAAGAAATTTTGAAAGATCTTGGAGTTGCTGATGTGATCTTAGGTATAAGAATTGTTAAAACTCCACAATGTTTAGCATTATCATAGTCTCATTACATTGAAAATGTACTTGACAAGTTGAAGTATTTGGAGTTTAGTACTTCCAAGATTCCAACAAATGTGAGCTTTGCACTTTAAAAGAATGAAGGTGAAAGTGACTCAGAATTGAATTATGCTAGAGTATTGGGAAGTATGATGTATATCATGAAGTGTACGCGATCAGATATGGCATGTGCTATTAGTAAACTGAGTCGGTTCATTAGTAATCCTAATCAAACTCATTGGATGCAAATGAAAAGATTTTAGGGTATTGAAAACATAATCAAAATTATGCGTTGCATTATAACAAATATCCAACAGTATTGAAAGGATAAAGTGGTGCAAATTGGATCACCGGTAAAATAAAGAAAAATCCACGAGTGGATATGTATTTACTCTTAGTGGAGGAGCTATTTTTTGGGAATCTTCCAAATAGATGTGTACCGCTCGCTCTATAATAGAATATGAGTTTATCGCTCTAGATGAAGCTACTGAATAAGTTGAATGGCTCCAAAATTTCTTGAAAGTTACTTTTTAGGCACAAATATTTGGCATCAGTATCCACACACTTTGATAGTCAAGACGCAATACATAGGTCATAGAGCATGATGTATAATGGAGACCCAAATGTCAAAGCCCGAATCAACTCACAATGGTATGCCTACTGTAATCTTCAAATTGAGTAACTACTATGGGGTGATGGCTGAGGAGTGCCGATACACGATTATTGGCAAGTTTGTTTGAACAAGGCGTAACATAGAACGCATTCTCTCAATCTTCGCTTAAAAGATATCTCTCAAAGGAGACGTCAAAATAGGTGCGTATGATTTTTGTACGGTCTTTATAGATGTCACAAATGATGATGATTGTAAAATGATATGGTTCAAAAGGTCAATTGAAATAGATGGTACGGTTATGTGGCTTCAAAAATGGACCCCCGATTATAGACCAGAGGAAGATTTTCCTATTGTTCCGGTATGGGTCTAATTACCAGGTTTACCATACCACTGTCATACATGGTATTATATGAGACAAATTGAATCCCCTGTAGGCAACCCTTTATATCTCGATACTGCTACTGATTTTCGATAGACCTGGAATTGAAAAAGTTCAAAGACTGAGATTTCTAAGCCTAGAGGGGATAAGACAAACCAACACCAAAAGCACAAAGCCAAACAAAGAGAACCCCAGAAGCACAATATTGATAACAAAAAAAATCTAACTGGAGGACAAACGAACAAAGGACCAGGAACAACATAGAGAAAGGAAAGGTGCATGAAGAGGTGAAGACTAGCATACTTGAGGATGAAGAAATGGGGACCGAAATGCAACACACCAAAATGCAACAGACAACTTCAGATAGTTTGTGGTATGGCTAATGGTCCTTGCGCAATGTTCGGAGATTTCAATACTATTTTGAATGCTGATGAGAAGAAGGGTGGAGTGCCTCATACTTTTTCCAAGATCTTGGACTTCATAAGTTGTATGGATGATTGTGGTCTTATGGTCACTCAATTCACTGGAGGTGCTTACACTTGTTGTAATGGTAGGAGAATGAGGTGGAGAATCAGTATGAGACTTGACAGAGTTATTATTAATGATGCCTGTACCTCCAAATTTCCCCTTACCTGAATTCATCATCTCCCTAAGACCAGTTCTGATTATGATATTTTATTGCTTTAAGGAACAAGAGGGTTTTGTAGATGTGGTCAAGGAAGTTTGGGACAATGAGATCACGGGAAACCCAATGTGGAGATTACAAAATAAACTCAAAAACCTTTCTAAAGCTCTTAGCAAATGGTCCAAAGAATGCATTGGAGACGTTTATGATATTGTCAAACAAAAGAAGGAACATAACAAGTTAATGGAGAAGCAATATGAAATGAATAACCCCGATCACAATAGAATCCTTTTTCACAAATCTCACACTGATTACATTAAATGGCTGAAGCTTCAAGATTCCATTCTGAGGCAAAAAGCTAGAGTCAAGTGGGCAGACAAAGGTGAAACTAACTCCAAAGGGAGAAGAAGAAATGCTCAAATCCTTAGGATTAAGGACTCTACTGGCAGATGGTTAGACAATACTGACCAAATATCCCAAGCAGCAATTGATTACTTCAGCAATATTTTCACTCACCCAAATGATACCGGAGCTTCCAGTGATTCCTTCTTGAGATATTTATAAACTTTGGTTACTGATATTGATAATGACTTTCTGGAAGCTATTCCTACCGAGGAGGAGGTTAAGGCTGCTGTTTTCTCCATGGATCCTAATAGTTCTGTAGGTCCAGACGAATATAAAGTATGCTTTTTCAGTTTGCTTGGAACACTGTTGAGCAAGACATTACTAAATATGTGAGAGCTTTTTTCACTGGAGCTAATTTAACTAGGTTCTTTTCCCACTCGTGCTTGGTTTTAGTTCCAAAAGTAAAGACTCCTAATCATTTTCCATAACTCAGGCATATAAGCTTGAGTAATTTTACCAACAAAATCCTCTGGAAAATTCTTTCCTTTAAACTTGGCCATGTCCTTCCTAAACTTATTTATAAAAACCAATCACGCTTTATCAAAGGAAGGCTAATTACTGAAAACATTCTTTTGGCGCAAGAAATTGTCCATGACATAAGAAGGGGTAATGTTGGCGGGAACTTGGTTATGAAATTAGATATGTCAAAGGCTTACGATATAGTTTCTTAGATTTTACTTATGTCTGTCCTCAGAAAGCTTGGCTTCAGAGAACGTTTTATAGAACTCATATATAGAATCATTTCAAACAATTGGTATTCTGTAATTGTTAATGGGTCAAGACATGGTTTCCTTAGTTCTTCTAGAGGTCTCAAACAGGATGATCCTTTGTCTCCTGCTTTATTTATTATTGGTGTTGAGGACCTCTCCAAAGCTCTCAATCATCTGAATAACAGAGTGGATTTCAAAGGTTTTACCATGAGCAAAAATGGACCTCAAGTGAATCACTTATGCTTTGTTGATGATAAAGTCTTTTTTCTTCTATCGACGAACACTCTAATAAATTTATCATAATGCAATTCAGGATGTATCAGGAGGCATCAAGTCAAGAGATTAACAATGAAAAGAGTTGATTCATTACTTATAAGGATGTGAACTTCAGAATCAATAGGAAGATCAAAAGATGGACATGTTGGTGTCTTTTCTTTTTTTTTATAAAAGGGCAGCACAAAAAGATTGAAATGACTTTCAATAGCTTTCAATTTATTTCAATAATTTTCTTATGCATTGAGGGGCTTTATATAGAGAACAAAAAACATAATCTGCATAATTTTAAATTTAAAACAACCTAAAATATCTCAACAATTCAAAAAACCTAAGAAAAATTCAAAATTCAAATTCATCTTAAACTAAACACTCCTCCTTTGCTTTAGTTACTGCAATTGAAAAAATACTCCTCAATTTTTGCATTGGTAGTTGATTCCGTATTCTTTTCATTATTCTTGAACTTGCAAAATTTCTTTATTTTTCTTCTTCTTCTTTTGATTTTGTGCTTCAAAGACACCTTCCATGACATAGTCTTGTGTAGAAATTTATTTGAAAGTCTTTAATCTGAACTTTTGTAGGATTTGCAAAATATTGTTGTAAAGATTTTTCTTCCTTCACAGCATCACATATCACACAGGTTTCAAAATATGGTTTTATTCTCACAGACGAAATTTGATAGTTTTCGCCTGTAAAATTTTTTGGGGCATTCAAAGAGAGGTTGTTGTTTGCCATTATTTTTGGTTAAAAATTGGATTAGAAATGCCCGTGCGTTGAAAAAAATAAGTACGGGTTGAACATAATAGCCCTGACGGGTTAAAATGGATAGCCTTGATGCATTAAAAAGATTGGAAAATAGTCCTTGCGGGTTAAAAGTAGTATGGTAGTTCTTTGGAAGATTTCAAAGATCCCGTAAATTCAATAAAGCTCTGGATACCACTGTTAGTCTTTTAAAAAAAATGGGCCTGCACCAAAAGATTGATGTCTCTCAGTCGATTGAAATCACTTTCAATAGATTTCAATTTATTTCAATAACTAGTAAAATTATCCGCGCTTCAAGCGAAAATTTAATATCACGGAATATATAAAATAATACTTAAAACCTATTAATGTTTGCATAATCAAGACACAACTTTTGATGCAAGTGTCTACGATCGTACAATAGTTTAGTAACCGAAGAGAGTGGCTTTGAGAATTAATAGAAAAATAAAATTTAGTTTTAATTAGTCGTAGCTAAAGACATTAATGATTAAAAACATTGTAAATTAAAGGGGGACACAATAGTGTCAATCAACAATGGGGTTTTTTTCACTAATAAGTAAAAACAACAAAATAAACAGGGATTTCTAAATAATGAGAGGGGGATTCTTGGGATGTGAGTGGAATACGGGATAGACTAAATTATTGGGTACATGCTTTTGATAAAGAACTCGTAGAGTAATTATGACTAGGCTAGACTTTAAAGGGGATAAGCTCCCTCTCAAGCAACTTACCCCGTTTCAAGCGAGTTCCTCTCGGACACCCACTTGCCGCATGAAGAACAACCTCCGCCTTAACCCACTCACTCTCTCGAGCTGAGTGTGTGGACATGGGACTAGGGTTCACTCTCTCGAGCTAAACCTCATGTCGACCCACTCGCACTGGCCATTAATTTAGTGGTCTTAGTTTTACGACATCTCTCTCGAGGAAGCCGAAGACACATATATGAGATTATATTTGCAACTACAACCTCATTAAGTTTATCCACAACCACTAAATGAAATCACATTTAAACTACAAATAGACCATCAACAAGAAAGACCCAACAACTAATCTAACCCATATTCACAAAATCATACTCCAAGAATTGGGATTTTTAGCCACACATCAAGAGAATAGAAATTTATACCTAAATGAGCTTGCATTCAAATGGGTACGAAGATTTAAGTCTTGTTATAGGCCAAGAATGAAGAATCCAAGAGACCCAAGTCCAAATCCTTGGAGATGAAACCCTTTGGATTTTCAAGTGTTCAAAACCCTCTCAAACTTAGAGCAAAAGTATCAAAAAGTACTATTCTATATGGAAATTATAATAATTGTTCCACACTTACAACTACAACTCTAACTAGTATTTATAGTTTTCACTGATTTGTGCTGCAGCGGATCATTCGGCGTCGTTAGTCGAAATCACTGATCAACTCGATGATTCCCCTTTTGGTGTAGTTCATCGTCGTCTTGCACCATCCTTCAGCATCGTCGTGCTTTGGGTCATTGAGCGACATGGTATTGCTTAGCGGAACTTCTCGGTAGTGCGTCGACTACTCCTTTTTTCCGCCGACTTGATCCTTTCCTTCAGGGCTCAGCACACTGGAACAAAAGGCGAAGTAAAACCCTTCGGCGACTCACCAAGTGGACTCGGCGATCCTCAGGCCTTCATTTCTTCGTTCCTTTCAGTCTTTTCATTCCTTTTTGTGACGTAGTGTCCATGCTTTCCTTCAAACTTCAAATACCTGAAACTTAAACGTTTTCATCAGATATCGGGATAAAACATGCATTTGAGGACACAATTTCTATTAAAATATAGCCCTAAATGAGTCCAATTTGTGGACTCATCAACACCCCCAACTTAAACTTTTGCTTGTCCTCAAGCAAACTCAAGTCCAGTCGTTCAAAAAAGGTGTCTCGAATAGTGTTGCACAAGAGTCAATCATGAATGCACACAACAAGACTCAATTTACTTATGTAAAGATCAAATGTGCACTCAAAGATTCAAGTTGTGACTCACCAATATCAAAGAATCTCATGCTCACAATATTTGCTTCAAATGCAAGTTCAAGCTCAACCAAAGTGTTCAAATGCCCTCACACAAGGAATGGTTCCATATTTACACAATGGTTTGCAGTTTAAATCTTTGAAATCAGATGTAACACTCAAACTCACAAAGATGAACACAATGAATGCTTTCACCCATAGGTTTTCCCGTATTTTCCAATCAACATTTGTTTTATCTCACTCATGATCAAAAAGGTCTTTTCAAGACTTGTAATGGGGCTGAGTGCAAAGGTATGGTCATTTAGGCTTAGTGACTTTTATCCTCATGAAATGTGGTGCTCACAACACCTCCTTTCCTTTTCCTTCATCATTTTCTTTAGTGCTCATAAGTCGTCCTATTATTCACTTTCCAAGGATTGTTTGGGAACCCCATTTCTTTTGCACTTTATTCTGCAACTTTCTTTTTCATTCTTTTCTTTTCTTTTTCTCTTTCTTTTTTTTTTTATATATGGAGGGGTTCCATTTTCCTCAACCCCATGGGTTAACGGAGACTTTCGTTGCACTTCTTGACTTGCCCTTATCTTTTAACCACACCCCCAACTTAGGCTTTTTGCCTAAGTTGTCTATTCAATTAACCACAATTCAAGAGGATTATAGGTAGTGAATTAAGAAAGGTCTATTTTTCATCAAGTTTCTTCCACAGAAAGGTAAGGCTCAAGGGGTGTTCAAAAGATAATCATACGCTCACAGGGTAGGTCACAAAAGAGATATATGTCAAATTAGCTCACACTTTTAGAAAGTTGCCTAAGATCATATCAAGAGATAGCATCATTTAGTTGACCAGACCAACGGGGCAAATTCTAGGATCTATCATGCATGGTTCAAAGTAAGCTCATCACACTAGGCATTGACACTGCAGTAAAACAAGACGCCGCACATTCGCTAGTCTGCAATGATCATTACAAGAGGCTCAATTCGATAAATGGCTAATCACAGCGAGATGCAAGGAGTTTACATATTGTCTATGCAACTTCATTTGGCCTCATCATAGCCGTACATTCTTGTTCGTTCAATTTTAAGCACTATTCAAGTCATCGATATTGATCAAAATTGAGACTTAAATTTTGCAAAAGAATAGCCACATTCAACAAACAAGAGGTGGCAAAATTTTTTGGACGGGTCAAAAATCATTTTGCAATTTAAAACAAAACGAGCCATAAGCTCAAACATTCATAAGAAGCAGTATTTAACATAATTTAAGCACAAACCCCAAGTATACACAACATACGAACATCAAATAGCACACAAAGGTGGGCCTCACCCTACCACAAATAAAAGCACTTTGTCCTCAAATGCAATTAACACAGAATTCGAAAGGTAAAATAAAGAAAGAGAAAGAGGGAGGTAAAGAGGGGATCCTAGCTAATTGGTCGCTCCATCTGTCTAGGCTTCAGTGCTCGGAGTGACCCCCAGAAGGACTAGCTTCACTAGGTCCAGCAGTAGTAGCCTTTGGCAAGGAAGCCTACACAACAACATATATCATGATTTCCTCAGTCTCGGCTATGTTGTCCGCTGTAGCTCCCTCAAACATCTTTTCGTCAATATCTGCCTCTGATTCAGGATCGTCTTTTGTGTCGCTAAGGAGAGGATTGAAATGCTAAGCGGCAATGTAATCCAAGTCTAAGCACAATTCAATAACTAAAATACTCTAAAAGTGAAAGAAATATAAAAACTAGAGTGCAAGTGTGAGTTTGGATAGATAAAAAGTGAGGGAAAGTGAATGAAGTTGAAACTTCGAGAATTAATAGAAAATAAAATTTAGTTTTAATTAGTCGTAGCTAAAGACATTAACGATTAAAAATATTATAAATTAAAGGGGGACACAAGAGTGTCAATTAACAATGGGGGTTTTGTCACTAGTGAGTAAAAACAACAAAATAAACAGGGATTTCTAAATAATGAGAAGGGAATTCTTGGGATGTGAATGGAATACGGGATTAACTAAATCATTGGGTACTTGCTTTTGATAGAGAACTCGTAGAGTAATTATGACTAGACTAGACTTTAAGGAGGATAAGCTCTCTCGAGAGCAACTTACCCAGTTTCAAGCGGGTTCCTCTCGGACACCGAGTTGCCGCATGAAGAACAGCCTCCGCCTTAACCCACTCACTCTCTCGAGCTGAGTGTGTGGACATGAGACTAGGGTTCACTCTCTCGAGCTGAACCTCATGTCCACCCACTCACACTGGCCATCAATTTATTTGTCTTAGCTTTACGACCTCTCTCTCGAGCAAGCCAAAAACACATATATGAGATTATATTTGCAACTACAACCTCATTAAGTTTATCTAGAACCACTAAATGAAATCACATTTAAATTACAAATAGACTATCAACAAGCAAGACCCAACAATTAATCTAACCCATATTTACAAAAATCACACCCCCAAGAATTGGGATTTTAGCTACACATCAGGAGATAGAAATTTATACCTAAATGATCTTGCATTCAAATGGGCATGAAGATTTAAATCTTGTTACAGGCCAAGAATGAAGAATCAAAGAGACCCAAGTCCAAATCCTTGGAGATGAAACCCTTTGGATCTTCAAGTGTTCAAAACCCTCTCAAACTTAGAGCAAAAGTATCAAAAAGTACTATTCTATATGAGAATTATAATAATTGTTCCACACTTAAAACTACAACTCTAACTAGTATTTATTGTTTTCACTTATTTGTGTTGTAGAGGATCATTCGCCGTCGTTACTCGGAATCGCCGATCAACTCGGCGATTCACCTTTTGGTGTAGTTCATCTCCGTCTTGCACCATCCTTCAGCATCGTCATACTCTGGGTCATTGGGCGACATGGTACTGCTTCGTGGAGCTTCTCGGCAATGCGTCGACTGCTCCTTTTTTCCGCCGACTTGATCCTTTCCTTCAGGGTTCAGCACACTAGAAGAAAAGGTGAAGTAGGACCCTTCGGTGACTCGCCAAGTGGACCTGATGATCCTCAGAGCTTCATTTCTTCGTTCTTTTCAGTCTTTTCGTTCCTTTTTGTGACATAGTGTCCACGCTTTACTTCAAACTTCAAATACCTGAAACTTAAAGGTTTTCATCATATATCAGGATAAAACATTCATTGAAGGACACAATTTCTATTAAAATATAGCTCTAAATGAGACCAAATTGTGAACTCATCACCTATCCGTCGCTGAAAGTAAAACACTATTTTATGTTACATAAAAGAGTAATAATGTAAAGGAAAATAAAAATCATTACATCTTATCATTTATCCTTGATAACATAAGCATAAATTAATGGCTGTAAAAATACATATCAGGATCAGTAACATAAGCAATAGTGTCATTGAGCCGCTCAACATGAGTAAAGTACACAAATATTTAATTGTGAAGAAGAAGAGGAGGAGGTTCAGAATTTTCATTGTTTTAAAATGAGAGGAAATCCCTCTATTTATACACAACAAATGGTAGTCTGAAAAAATATTTATTCTGCTTTATCGGAAAGGTTACAACTATTTGGAAAAGTTTCAATCCTTCAGAAAGGTCAGAACCTTTCATAAAAGTCACAACTTTTCATAAAAGTCGCAACTCTTCATTAAAGTCGCAACTTTTCATAAAAGTCACAACTTTTCATAAAAGTTGCAAATCTTCATCAAAGTCGCAATTCTTCATAAAAGTCACAATTTTCATAAATGTCACAACTTTTCGTGAAAGGGGAATGCTAGTTTTGGAAATAAATAAATTAAAAGTAAATTATGGTTTGTGGTGGCGCCACACTAGGCGGGCCTAAGATTCTCTTATATATATATACTAGGTAATTTACCCGCGCGAAATAAGTTTTCTAAGCTTTTGAACAGTCTTTCTAATAATTGATTGTTATAAGAAAAAAGAAGAAGTAAATTTTAGTAGGTTTTAAGAACATTCCAACTGAAATTAAATGATTTGACATTATCATATACCTCAAGAAATTTAAATATCTAATGAATGATTAAAAATATCATAATATATGTTTGATGATATAATTATCTTGCTAAAACTAAGTGATGCTTTCATGTAGCAATTAAATATATTTTTTTGTACATGAAAAATATAGAACTGATAATTTTATGGTTAGAATAACTCCCTGTTAAAAATAAATTATATAAAAGTTTTCGATAATCAATATTAGTTATAAATAAGTTAAGCCCATTAAAAATGTACACCACAACAACATAAATAATTTTTTTAGAGACAATCTACTTGTCTGAGGTCAAACGTTCACCACATTTCGTTATTGTTACTCTAACAAATTTATAGAAGGAGAAAAATAAGTTTGAAACAACAGCAGAATAATATTGTTGACACTTTCAGAAATTCATTCTTATAACGGCCTGATTTTCGTCGTATGGAAAATCCAATGGGGAATGAATTGTGGCCAAAAAACTTTTTCGTAGTAACTTGAGATTTCTCAATCTTGTCCAGATTTGGATAAAATTGGAGTCATTAAGGTGTAGGAAAATGTGGTAACAATCGGGTAAAATCATTTATGATTTTGATTACATGAGTAGTTAGATAACTCGATAAAGAACCCGTACGACTTTACAGAATTGAATTCGGGCAAGTAGAACTCCCAAAATTGATCTTAGCGTAAAGGGTATTTTCTGATCGTCATTAGTTAGAGGTGTTTTGTGAAATGGGGGTCTTGGAATTCCTTAAATAGCTTACTGGTTCAGTGCAAGCCGCTTTAGCGGGATTGGTGTCGCTCTGGCGGGGCCGCTGTAGCGGGGTGAGGGCCGCTATGGCGGGTTCGACGCGACTTAAAGTAATAAATAAACCCTTAAACAACCTTATTTGGCACTTTTTTATTTTTAGAGCTAAGGAACGAACCCTAGGCGATTCCTACTCGTTTTTCACCATTCTTGAGGCTAAAGGTAATCTTTTCACTCCCCGAATCCATTTTTCGATTCGTAGAACGTAATAGAATGGATGAATGTTGATAGGGGAGGGTTTTGTTATAGATTCTATAGTGGAAACAACCCTAATTTGGATAATTGGGATCATGAGTTTGATGTAGGGTTCATAAAATTGTTAGTAATTCGTGTAATTAGTGATTGTTTATTGATTCCCGTATTATATTGATTGTTTGTAGACCAAGAACAAGCGGAATGAATCCGGAAAGGGAAGGATCAAGTTTCTTAAGGTTTCAAGCTTGTTTCGAGGTAGGTGATGGTTGTGATTCTATGATTGTGTGATGTATGTTTGTTCTTGCTTCATTATGATACATGTATGTATATGAATGTTGCATTATTGATCACACTTGTTGTAAAAGAGATAGATGAATGATGGTTACCATGAAATCATGACTTAAATGTATGATCTTGAGGATATACTTGTGATTGTGATTGTGGTGTGTTAAATGGATCGGTTTCCACGTTTCGGCATAACTAACTAGGATCGGTTGCCACGTTCTGGCATAATTAACTTGGATCGGTTGCCATATTGCAGCATAATCATGGGATCGGTTGCCACGTTGCGGCATAATTATGGGATCGGTTGCCACGTTACGGCATAATTATGGATCGGTTGCTTGGGTGTGGATTCCATGAGAAGACAATTTAATTGGGTTCCATGAGAGGACCATCGAATTATGTTGTGTATCTACTTGTGATGAGTTCGTTCATATCTAATAATGATTGATATTGGAAAACAATATGTTGCTCTTAATTGATATAATTGTGATATGTGAGAATCATGAAGTTGTTCATTGTTCGTATATGTTGATAATATTGTATATGTTCGGTATGTGCATGTGATTATATTGTTGTATTGACTAATGTATGTTACACTTATTGGAAATGTCGTGTGATCCTACCAGTACACTGTAGTTGTGTACTAATACTGCACTTACTTGTTCTTTGTTGTGTACATGGCATCTTCAGGTGGCTATGATAGACCTCAGCTAGATTACTATTGAGCGTGACCGGATTCAAGGGTGAGCCAGTTCTTTCAGGTTGCCATGATCTTTCTTGTCTAAGTCCACTCTTTTTGGACTCAGACTATTTGCTTAAGGTGTTTGTTTAGTTTCGGGGTTGTACCCCTTGTTCTTAGACTTGTCGTTAGTAGAGTTTTGGTCCATTGACTTTAGGGTTCTAGGGGTTGTTCTTCTGCATTAGTTTGGTTAGTTTTTTGTTAAAACCATGGAGTTTATGTGGACTTCATTTTTATAGTCATTCAAACCTGCTTCTGTATCTTTAAATGCCTTAGTTTTCTTAAAATTTGTTTGTTTGGGTTGTAGTAATGGTTCTCCCACCGGAGGATTTCTGTGCTTGCCAATCACGACGGTATGTGTCGTGACAAAGTTGGTATCAGAGCCCTAGGTTCGTTGATCTCATTGTACCAAAATGAGTCTAGTAGAGTCTTGCGGAACAGTACGATGACGTCCGTACCTTTCTTTGAGAGGCTATAGAAGTTTAGGAAAAACTCACTTCTTTCTACTCCTTCGTGCTATGACTTGAATCCAATTGGTAGATACAAATTGGTATCTTTCCTCCTTCACTCTATGGTCTGAGCTAGAGCAACAACAACGATAACACCATCACAAGCAAGAGAGGATGTGTATAGACTACCAACAATTGAATAAGGTCACCATTCAGAACAAGTATTCATTGCCTCAGATAGATGACCTTTTTGACCAATTGCAAAGTGCATCGGTTTTCTCAAAGATTGATTTAAGGCCTGGTTATCATCAGTTAAAGGTTGAGGCGGTTAAGAATTCGGTTCGACCAAGTTTTGTGATTGAAATTAGCAGATTTGTGGGGCTCGCTAGCTACTATTGTCACTTGTGGTATGAGTTGAGTCCAATTGGTATCTCAATAAGGTGAACTAGACGTTGTAGTCCCGCCTGAAGGGACACAAACAAGTTAATTGGAACTGAGAAGGTTCCAATTGGTATCTGGCCTTAGAGACCATATAAGGCATGGCTGATGGTCGTTTACGGAATGAACTAATTAAGGAAATTGGACTTGTCTGGGAGTTGTAACTTGAAATGATGAATGTGTGCTTCTAGGTTTCAAAAATTAACTATGAATGTGAATGGTATATTACTTGAATGCTTTGATATGATTATATGCCTAGTATTGCTTGTCTGAATGTTGATATGTGCAATGTGCTGGCCTAAATGTTGAAATTGTGCCAATTGGAACCGCTTGAGTATCGTGGAGCTTGTTATGAAAAGAAAGTCATCACGAGATTAGGTGCAAGGGTCTAGATTAATTACGATGTTGTTCGTAAGCAAAACATCTGGATGTGCGTTTCGACCAACTGATAACCGTGTGAGAGTCTGGGTGTATCCTGGGGATATATGTGTGGTAGTGTTGGAACGATGTAAAATGATTCTAAAGTGCGTACTTTGTTGGGTTGACCGGGGGTAGACAATGATTGTCCTAGCGAAAGGGTTTTTTCTCTAAATATGCATGTGTTATAGCTAGGAACCTTTGGGGGAAATTGGGAAAGAAAAGAACCCAAAAAAATTATTGGCAGGTTTCTGTTTCTGTTATGGCCACTAGGGCAGGATTTTCCCGGCAAGGCGAGGCCGCCAGTGTGGGATTCTTCCCGCCAGTGCGGGATTCTCTCGCCAGAGCAGGATAGGGCGATACAGAACCTCAACCCTATCTCCCCTGTTTTCCCTAGTCACAATTATGGACCCCGACTCGTACCGAAATTAACCCCCGCGATCTAATTCAGTGTTCAACAATCGAATATCAGTTATAAGTTGTGTTAAAATTGTGGAGAATTGGGCATATGAGGCGGAAATCAGCGAAACTGTGGAGGCCGAGGAAATGGTAATGCAGGTAGAGGAGTAGTGCAACCAGGCAAGGAGGTTGCTCGTCAAGAGGACATGGTTCAGTTTTATGTTTTTCCAGATAAGACCGAGTTTGAGGGTGTGATGCAGTGGTCACAAGAGCTACTCTTGTATGTGCCCGGGTGGATATTGTTTTGTTTGATCCGGGTTCTATTTAGTCGTATGATATACTTGATGCTCCCATCCATGTTTCTACCCCAGTTGAAGAGTCAGTCATAGTCACCTATATGTATCGTGTTGTCATGTTGTGGTTATGGATTTTTAGATTTGGGTTTATTTGGTTATGCTAGATAAGACTGACTTGATATAATCTTAGGCATGACTTAGTTGTCCCCCTATTATACTGGGCTTAATTGTAATAGTAATTCAGTAACTCTAGAGATCCTCGGTAGGGAAAGATTAGAGTGGGAAGGGGTGTACACGCCTAAGCAAGCTAAGATCATATCCTCCATTTGGGTTAGGAAACTGGTGAGGCCGAATTCTTTGGCGTAATTGGCTCATATTCAGGATGTTGAGGTTGAATCCCTCTTTATTGAGTCTATTACGGTGGTGTCAGAATTGAGAGAGCTTAATGCTCAAATCCAAGTGGTTATGATGGTTGTTAGTGTTGTGAGTATGATTCACTAGCTAATGTATGTTGCACTTATCGGGATAGCCGCGTGATCCTACTAGTACACTATCGTTGTGTACTGATACTACACCTGTTTGTTCTTTGTTGAGTACAGGGCATCTTCAGGCGTCTATTGATAGACCTAAGCTAGGTGACTATTGAGCCTGACCAGATTCAAGGGGGAGCCAGTTCTTTCAGGCTGCCATGCATCTTTCTCTTTTAAGTCCACTCTTTTCGGACTCAGACTATTTGTTTAAGGTGTTTGTTTGGTTTTGGGGTTGTATCCGTTGTTCTTAGACTTGTCGTTAGTAGAGTTTTGGTACATTGACTTTCAGGTTCTAAGGGTTGTTCTTCCACATTAGTTTGGTTAGTTGTTTGTTAAAACGTTGCATTTTATGTGGATTCCATGTTTATTGTCATTTAAACCTGCTTCCGTATTTTTAAATGCCTTAGTTTTCTTAAAATTTGTTTGTTTGGGTTGTAGTAATGGTTCTCCCAACGGAGGGCTTGTGTGGTTTTCAATCACGACGGTGTGGATCATGACAATTCTTCATTAAACTGCTGCTCTGATGGTCCTCCTATATGCTTCATCAATGCAACTTTATGACTTTTTCAGAAATATGTATGTATAGTTGTTGCATTATGAATATACAAGTAGATCAAAAAGTTGAATTCTAGACTCATGTCAAAAAATATTCTCGAGCTTTAAAAAATTAAAAATGAGTCTAACCTAGATAACTCAAATGCTTAGCAATGACTTGGGACATAAAGGATAAAAAATCAATGTTAATATACATATCTTCTGTAGCTTAATATATTACTTTTATTTAAAGCAGGTTTTGTTTCATATTCTTCAAATTAAGCTTGCTGAAAATAGTCATAACTCACACCAAAAATATTTAGTAGAGCTTAATGAGAAGGAAAAAAAGAAAAACATTAAAAGGACGAAAGCTTTGTCGAAGTGAGATCATATATATACCAAACGAAAAATAATCAATACAATTTTAAGGAGACAACCAAAACAGCGAGAAAAAACATACGTTAAAGGGAGTAAACTATGAGGTATCCAATGATGATAACAAATCATTCTAACCAGAAAAGTTCTCATGTTTAAACTAACATCCTCACAAAAATTGACCAACACTTCAATCAACTTTCAATCCTTAAAGTACTCATAATATCCAGTGATAAAATTTAGTAAAAATAGATAACAACAACATAAAAACAAAAAAATATGGGCATGCAAAGTTATTAACTCTCAAAGATTTTTTAAAGAACACTAAATCTCATTCTTGTATGTGAAGAAATGACGTTGTTGATGAACAAATTAGATATTTGTAAGGATTTTTTTAATTGTACCTTCAACAATTTCAGTAGAGAAAACTGGCTTGAATACTCAATTAACTTTTTTTTTATTTAATATGTACTAACAAATACTTATAACAATAATTTTGCAGAAACATAAACAACAAAATTTAAAGAATGAACTCAAAAATAACAATTAATAATATAAGCATAAATTATTGACTGTAAACACATACCAGGATTTGTAACAATAGAATGAAACAAAATGGAAAAAAAGCGAGCCCACTGAATACACGATATCTCCTTAAGGAAATTATTCCCCCCTCATACCCGAGATTTAAAGGAATAGATCCTCTCAGGAAAGAACGATTCTATTCACTAGTGTATTGATACAAAAAATGGTGTCAGTGAGTCATTCAACAGGAGTGAAGTACATAATTATTTAACTGTCCAGAAGAAGTTCAAAATTTTCGTTGTTTTAAAATGAGAGGAAATTCCTCTATTTATAGACAACAAAAGGTAGTGTAAATAAATGCTTATTGTGTCTTATCGGAAATGTCACAACCTTTCATAAAAGTTGCAAATTTTCATAAAAGTCGCAACTTGTCATAAAAGTCGCAACTTTTTATAAAAGTCAAAAACTTTCATAAAAGTCGCAACTCTTCATAAAAGTCACAGCTTTTCATGAAAGGAAAGGCTAGTTTTGAAAATAAAACAAATTAAAAGGAAATCTTAGTTTGAGGGGCTTTATATATATAGCAATCTAAAACCATAATCTGCATAAGTTTAAATCTAAAACAACCTAAAATATCTCAGCAATTCAAATAACCTAGCTAAAATTCAAAATTCAAATGAACCCCACCAAGACTATCCTTTATCAAATTGAAGATTATTTCTCCAATTTCTTCTGGGGTCAAGACTCTCTCAGACTCATACTTTCTGATCAACTAGTTCGACAGGTGATTCAAGTGGACATTGGAAATATGGAGGAGAAATATCATTGCATTTGGACTCCTACTACTGATGGAAATTTTTCTTGCTCTTCTGCATGGGATTTTCTTCGACAGAGACAATAGAAAAATCCCATTTTTAATCAAATTTGGGGAAAAGAATTCCGTTTAAGATATCTGTCTTCATGTGGAGAGTCATTAAAAGGAAACTTCCTATCGATAATAGCATTATGATATTTGGTATTCATTATGAAGGTTTGAGATATAGGAGAGAAAGATACTTTTATTCACGTACAACCTTCACTTTTAAATAGAGCCAATACAAACTGATAAAGTACTATTAACAGAAACCTAGTTTACAGGAAACTATTAAAGTCCTAAATAGTAAAGATGACTAACTACGTATATCATCATATGGCTGAAATACAGGAAACTAATAACAGACTCCTAAACAAAAGGGTAACATCTATTATATCTTAATACGCCCCCGCAAGTTGGGGGTGACTGGAACAAGACCCAACTTGTGAAAATGGCGCTGAAAAGCTGTGCGGGGAAGAGGTTTGGTAAGGACGTCAGCGACTTGATCAGTAGAGTGAAGGTGACGAACCTCAAGTGCCTTCTGTTGAACTTGCTCACGAACAAAATGAAAGTCAATGGCTATATGATTTATCCTACTGTGAAAAAAAGGATTAGCACAAATATAGGTGGTGCTAACGTTGTCACAGAAAATAGTTCGTGAAGCAAACAACGATATGTGAAGCTCTTGGAGCAAATTCGTTAGCCAATTGACTTCAGAAACAGCAGCAGCAACAGCTCGGTACTCGGCTTCTGTAGATGAGCGGGAGACAGAATTTTGCTTTTTAGAAGACCAAGACACTGGTGAGTTCCCAAGGTAGACAACATAACTTGTTGTTGATGTTCTATCTTGTGGATTTCCAGCCCAATCAGAGTCAGAATAAGCAAGTAAACGGTCTGCTGGTTCGCGACTGAGCTGAACTCCCAATGTGATTGTGTGTTTCAAGTAGCGCAACAAACATTTGATAGCTTTCCAGTGAGACACTTTGGGATTATGCATAAACTGAGATAACTTGCTCACAGCAAACCCGATGTCAGGCCTAGTGAAGGATAGGTAGTGAAGATTACCAATGACTCTTCTGTAAAGGGAAATGTCAACTACAGAATCAGCTTCTGAATCAGCGAAGGTGCAAGGTGATGTCATTGGTGTTGGAACTCCCTTGCAATCAGTCATATTCAATTCATCTAGAAGATCCATGACATATTTTTGTTGAGACAAAAGGATTGCAGTTG
>NW_006239004.1:856612-904320 GCF_000226075.1 Solanum tuberosum
CAACTCTTTGTGGCGTATAAGGTGGGGAAATTAAGTGTTCAATGCCCTGAGATTTCAAATAAGAAGTTAAACTCTGAAATTCACCTCCTCCGTCGGTATAAAAAGATAATATTTTTGTTTGGAACCGACGTTCAAGCAATGGATGTAGTGTTTTGAAAACATCTAAAACCTCGTGTTTGGACTGAATCGTGTGGAGCCACATGTATTTTGAAAACTGATCCACGAACAAAACATAATATCTTTTCCTATCGACGGATAAAATTGGTGACGGGCCCCACAAATCACTGTAAATAATTTGGAGAGGCATGTGACTCTGTAAAGAATTTGTAGAAAAAGATTGCCTGTGGCTTTTATTTGATTGACATGAATTACAAATGGAAAGAGAGTCTTGCTTAACAGGAATGGAAAATTTATTTAAAAACAAATCTAAAGTACGACGTGTTGGATGCCCCAAACGCCGATGCCACAGATCTAAAGATGCAGCCACATTGCATTGAGGTTGAGAATAAGAAGAAGGATTGTCTAGCGGCCACTCATAGAGGCGTCCTCTACTCCGCCCTTGAATTAACGGCGCCCCCGTACTCAGATCCTTCACAAGATAAGAGAATGGAAAGAATTCAATAGATGTATTATTGTCACGACAGAATTGAGAAACTGAAATCAAGTTACTGGAAATGGAAGGGGAGCAAAGTATATTGGATAAGTGAAAGCTAGAATCAGATGCAGATAAATCAATGTTACCAGTGTGAGAAATTGGTATGGTGTTACCATTTCCCATAGTGATTTCCTCTGGACCATTGTAGTCATCAACGTTGTTGAGACCGTGGGCATCTGATGCAACATGATGTGATGCGCCTGAATCGACTATCCATGGGACAGATTGCTGCATTTGTTGTCCAGCAAAGTTGGCCCGTACCTGAAAATGATTATGAGACTGAGAGCGACAAACACGCGCAGAGTGTCCAGGTCGGTCACATAACTGACACACTAAGGAGACTTCTTGCGAATTAGTGCGACGATTGCGCCCTGACTGAGAACGTTGCTGGTAGTTGTTTGAACGCCTATTATTGTTGATGGCGTTGGTCCGTGTTTGAGAGCTGGACTTTTGAGCAACAGCAGCAGTAATTGGAGTGGATTGAGGTGGAGCATTGTGTTTGAGGAAAAGCTCGTGATCGCTAAGCTTTTCAAACAGTTCAGCATATGAAATTGGGGTGTCACGTGCTCGAATTGCTGCAGAGATTTCGCGGTATTCTGGTCCAAGACCAGTGAGAGTCTTGACAATGAGTTCAGCATTGGTGACAGGAGCTCCAGCAGTCGCAAGCTCATCACAGAGAGATCGAACTTGGTTGAGATAGTCTGTTACAGGTTGACTCTCTTTTGTGAGACGAGCGAGGTGATCTCGCAAGCTGAATATGCGAGTTTGTGACTTATTGGCATAAGCCGTATGGAGGGAATCCCAGGCTGCTTTGGCTGTGGTTGCAGTGGCTACAATAGCAGCAAGAGTGGGATCTACTGACGCTAAAATTGTGTTTTGGATTAACTGGTCCTGACGAAACCAATTTACATAATCAGGGTTGGAAATTGTCAGGTTGTTGGTGGTAGTGGTCTCGGCAGGAGCAGGGATAGTACCATCGAGATGACCATAAAGATTGTGTCCTCTCATGAGCATGGACACTTGGGCCTTCCACAGGGAGAAGTTATGGCTGCCAGCAAGTTTAATCGGAAGCTGGGTAACCGAGTTGAATTGAACAATGGTGGTACTGTTAGTTGCATCAGAATTGGTAACTGAGGGTGCCATTGGTGGTGGGTGGGTAATAAGGAACTTAGAACTCTGTGAGGAGAAGAAAACTCTGGATACCATATGAAGGTTTGAGATATAGGAGAGAAAGATACTTTTATTCACGTACAACCTTCACTTTTAAATAGAGCCAATACAAACTGATAAAGTACTATTTAACAGAAACCTAGTTTACAGGAAACTATTAAAGTCCTAAATAGTAAAGATGACTAACTACGTATATCATCATATGGCTGAAATACAGGAAACTAATAACAGACTCCTAAACAAAAGGGTAACATCTATTATCTCTTAATATTCATGTGGATACTAGATGTACTTGTTGCACTATCTCTCAACTGGAGACACTAGACCAAGTGTTCACCACTAGTGATTTAGCAAGGAAAGTTTGGAATCAGATGGCCAGCCCTCTTGGAATAGTTCATAATTCTGACATTGTCCAGGGCACTTTGGACTATTGTCGCAGTCTACTGCAAAAACAAAAAAAAAGTACACAAGTTGTTGCTCTATCTCATTCCTTGTTTCACCCTCTAGAAATTTGGAAAGCAAGAAATGCAAAAAGGTTTGATAACAGAAATACATCTTTTTTCAGAATTACTAATCAAATCTTGTTTAATGTACAGGTAAACTATATCCAAGAAATTAAGTAGAATGGATGCTAATTGGGGATGGACAACACACTCAATACCTGAGAACTACAAGCCGAAGATCAATAGAATACTGGTCAATTGGAAAAACCTCAAGAAATTACTCGGAAGATTAATAAAGATTGTAGCTCCATGTCAAGACAAAGTTTGTCTGGAATTGGGGGGATTTTTAGGAGAGGAAATAGGGAGTTGATTATGGCATTTGCCAAATCGATCTAATTTTCTACTAACAATTCTGGTGAGTTGCAAGAAAATTTACATGGGATTGAATGGTGTCATGCTAACTCTAACTCTCACATCATATTAGAAATGGATAGTCTAATGGTAGTGAACCCTCCAATCTTCCTTTTGTCATGCTTATCACTCGCATCTTTGAGTCACACTTCATGTGCCTTGGAGACTTCTCTCCCGTTCTTATTAAATAGAGGTATAACACTCGTGCTTTTCTTAGCATGGACTTCACTTGTTCTATCTCCTCTTGGGTTCTCAAGACTGGTGCAGATGATTCGGCTGCTGCTCCTATGAAATCTAAACCTTCCTCCTCTACCTCTGTGTCTACTACCAAGCTTAACGGGGCTCTTGAAAACCTTGTTGATATGCATACCAAGCTAGACACTGTGACCATCACTGTTGCTCAAGTTCCTGATCTCATGATCAAACAGTCTGCAATGAGTGAACAAGTGGACTCTTTGAAGGATCTTCTGTTGTCTGCCCATTTCAAAATCAACAGTGTGAATGATGTCACCAAGGAAACAGGTATTGATGTTACTTGTATTCATCCCAGGTTGGATCAAATCGTGAAGGAAGCCATCAAAATTGCTACTAAAGTTCAAGCTGGTTCTAAGGCCATCTCTACTTCTCTTTCCTCCAGATTTGAAGAAATGTCGACTGCTATAGTCAACACTCTGACCTATTTCCTGCATCCTCGTTGATATGTGTATGGTGTCTGTTTCGGAATTGCTTTTGTTTTGAGCCTGTGGCTCATTGTAAGACTCTCTGCTGTTTGATTTTTGTTGAAACTTTTTATTCTTTCCTTTTTGCTGATGCCAAAGGGGGAGAATTAATTATCTATATGCTATTAGTATGCGTGTTGCTTAATACTTTGCTTTTAATAACTGTGATTTTCTATATTGGTTTAACTCTCTCTATTGAGATCGCAGGGTGTATGAATATTTATATGCATAACAATGAAAAGATCTTGCATATCTTCATGGGAATTGTGTTGAGAACTCAGCTCCACTAGTTAACCACAGTATGCTACACTCAGGGGGAGCAATTAAACTCTCAGCCATACAAGTCGACTACAACAGGGAGGTACCTCTACTATATGTGGTCATTGTAAAAAAAGGGGGAGATTGTTAGAGTTTTAATGATAAACAACATATTTCCTTGCAGGGCAAACGTATCACCAAAAAGGAAAAGAATCAATCACGGATCCCCTTAAATCAAGTGAAGATTACCAATCAAGAATCTTGATTGATAAATAATCAATCGAGGATCCAAGTTGAGATCCTCAGAATGCACATATCACAGAAGGCACTTATCAAGGAAGGTGAACATCTCAACAACTAGCAATGAAGAAGCACAACGGCTACATTCCAACCAACATTCAAGGAAAGGTGAATATGCCAAGTCTACAATTAATCAAGGAAGCTGAATATTCAAAACCAAACTGAAGAACACAACGGCTACAATCTACAGTCAATCAAGGAAGCTGCAACATCTATAATCAACAGGCAATAAAGGAAGCTAAACAAGAATCAAGATTGGAAATCAATCTTGAGCTTTAATCTTGGAAAATTAGGATCAGTTGCCTTATTTTCCAAGGATCAAATCTCTTGGGTTGCTATCTCTTCACATAAAATATTCAAGACTTCAAACAATATAAATGAAGGCTTGATTAACAGAAGGAAGTGTACAATAAGTCTGAATCATCTCACATTCCCTCCTCTACTTTTATCATGCATTGTATTACCTAGTTCTACTATGTAAACAAAAAAGAGAAGAGAGAAAAAATTGTTGGTAAGGCTTTGTATAAAAAAAAAGTGAAAAAAACATTGAGTGTAAACTGTTTACACTCATTCATGTACTCACACCAAAAGTTCAACAGCTTGAAGAAAACACCCTTGCAACCCAAGGAGACTGGACGTAAGATTCACATTGGATCCCAACCAGTATAAAAACAGTTTGTGTCTCAAGGAGTTCCTTATAAACTTAATTCACATCAAAATATCTTCCCATATTAAGGAATTATTTTCAATATATCCAATATTAGAAATCATCGAATTAGGAGTCTATATGCATTTAACGAATGGCTTGGCCATAGTTTGGATATTTGGAGCATTACAATGAACCACCATGAAGGACTAATGGAGAGTCCTCAACTTCAGTAGAATCTCTAACTGGAGAAGAAGCCTTCCTAGATGGAAACTCCTATATATAGCTTAGCCTACCATAGTTGTTTCCATTTTTTGTATTACATATGAAGAGGTGATAGGCCTTATGTCCCCCTCTCTTGTAATTATTATATAATTAATAAGCAAGACATGTTTTGAAAAAAAAAGTTTTTATGTGCTTATCATAATACCAGAAAATTTCCCCAAAATACTGAGTTGTTTGGTTTAATTAATAATTTGTTTTTGATTCCATAGAAATTGAGTATGAACTGACACAAATGCTAACATTTGGTATGAGTAATTTTATCCTTATGACTTGTGAGTTGTAGCTATGGCAGAAGGAACTAGATCTTGAGTGGTAGAGGATAGGCTTGCAAGGTATGCTGAAGTACTGGATGACCTCTTGCAGAATCAACAAGCAGTTTATAATACACCAATCGGGATTCAAGGTATGATTGAGTTAATACTTTATAGGTTGACTAATCTTGAAAGGGTACCTCCTCAAGATGTAGGTGACCAACAACAAGGAGATGGCATCCTTTTCGTTCCAGCTCAACATAATCGACAGAACAGGCTCTAGATGGTTCCCATTCCTCCTTCTAAGTTATAGATTTGAAAATGTGAGAGATATTTTAACCTGTATAGAACGGCTGAGAACGACAAAGTAGACTCTGATGCTCTTTACTTGAATGGTTTAGATAAGGCATGTTACCATTCATTACTTTTGAGTAGGGGTGTTTAAGTTGGTCCGAATTCAAAGAGGAGCTATGTGAAAGATTTGGTGTGGAACACTTAGATGACATAGTGGACGAGTTTAATAGGCTCGAACAAACTGAATAATTGGATATGTTTCTAGACAAATTTGAAGATCTTAAGGCTCAAATGTTGGTAAGAAATCCAACTCTTGTTGAGTTTTATTTTGTTTCCAGTTTTATTAGGGGCTTAAAAGAAGAGTTAAGTTTTGTTGTAAAGATGTTTAAGCTCACCTCTCTTAGGTTTGACCTTGAGTAAGCAAGAATGCAAGAGAAGGCTATTGAGGCTGCCCTTAAGAAGAACAAAAACACCTACAACCCTATTGGAAATGCAGATGTTGTTAAGAGCACTAGTATGATGGCAACTAGGCCTACTACTAACAGGTTGTTCCCTGAGGTTTATGAATACATGAAGAACAATCACTTGTGTTTTAGATGTGGTGATAAGTATAGACCTGGCCATCAATGCAAGAGGAAACAACTAAACTGTCTAATAGGAGAACTTGAACCTAATTAGATAGTAGAAGAAGCTAATGTAGAGGTTGAGGATATCACTCAAAATATAATAATTGAAGGTGAGATAGAAAGAGATATGCAAGAAGATGGGTGTCTAAGTGCACTCTCAGGCAACCATACGGGGATAAACACTATTTTGGTCAAAGGAACCGTGAAGAATAGGCATCTGGCCATACTCATAGACTTTGTAACCACATACAACTTCATTGATAAGAGTACTGTTATAGAGACCGGTCACAAAGTGAGCTACTGTCCTCTCGTAAGAGTGACAGAGTCGGATAGAAACTATGCCATGTGCACTTCACATTGCCAAGGGTTTTCTTAGAAGATGTAGGACAGACCGCACTTTATTCCTTTGGGAGGATGTGACATAGTACTTTGTAATGATTGCATTACCAACTCTCAATCATTAATAAGAGAAGTATAAGCAAATATGTATTGTATTAAATATCTAAACTTTTTAAACTCTCCTTAAAAAAACATTTTGAATAATATATTTGACCAATTTTAAAATTCTTCGGTGATCTCTCATCAGCAAATTTGTAAAACTCGGGTTCATAAATTTGATTAGGTACTGATGCAACCCAGTTTTCAACAGAATTCATAGAGTCCATTAAATTAGTTGTCGCTCTTTGGTCTATGGATGAAGTAGAAATGCCTAATTGGTAAGTAGGTAAGGAGGCAGGGTCTAGTTCATAGGATCCTTCTGGAACACGATCCTTCTCCATCCCTGTCATCTTCATAGAAGGCCCTACATCAACATTTCCTTTTGCAGTCACAATTTCAATCTTGGTGTTCTGCATGCTAACTATAATCAATGTGTAATTAAACAAATAAAAATAATTAAAATGACTCAATTATAGAAAAACATATAAAGTGATGTATAGTGTGCTTTTGTCTCTACAAAATCCCCCTACCCTTTAACAATATGTTTGTTGGGTTTTCAAATGTGTGAATGGAAAGTGAAGAGTTGCGACTTTTATGAAGAATTGTGACATCAATTAAAAGTTGCAACTTTTATGAAGAGTTGTGACTTTTATGAAAGGTTGTGACCTTTCAGAAGGGTTGTAACTTTTCAAGGGTTGTGACCTTTCCGATAAGGCACAATAAAATTTTGTACATACTACCATTTGTTGTCTATAAATAGAGAGATTTCCTCTCATTATATAACAACCAACATTCTGGACTTCTTCTACTACAAAATTTAGCATTCTAAGTGTACTCTACTACCGTTGAGTGGTTCGATGACACTATGGGTATAGGTATCGATGCACCGGTAAGTAAGATCGTTCTATCATGAGAAGATATTTTTCATTAACCTTGGGTTCTTGAGGGGAATAATTTCCTTAAGGACATACTTTGCATTCAGTGGGCTCGATTTCTTCTTTGATAAAAATATTTCATAGATTATTTATAATATGTTTCTGATTCTATTTTCTGTACTGATTTTAATTTTCTAGTTTGGAAATTACTCTTTAAACTTTGTTGTTTCTTACCAAGTTCTTCAATGTTTTTACACTAAGTATCTTAAGGAGATCAATATACTGTTGGTATTTTTTATATTCTACTAATTGAGGGAAACTGATCGTGGAAGTACAAGATTACTGCACTACTTTTCTAGAACTTGGTGCCCTGTTTAGCAAGGTTGAAGTGATAATGTACCAGAAGAATTTGTGGTATTCTCGTTAAAGATTACACCAGGTAACCTTTGTATTATTTCTGTAAGGAGGAAAATAGTTTCGAAAAGTTAACTTTTTCGATAATTATCATGTATGTCTTTGTGATGCCTCCAAGGTCGACCTAGGTTGTGTGTTGATGCAGCGAGGTAAGGTCATAGCTTATGCTTCTAGGAAGCTTAAGGTCCATGAGAAGAACTACCCAACTCAGGACCTCGAGTTTGCGGTTGTAGTATTTTCCCTAAAGATTTGGAGAGACTACTTGTATGGTGTTCATGTTGATGTGTTCAAAGATCATAAAAGACTCTAGTATGTGTTCACCCAGAAAGAGTTGAATCTTCGTCAGATGAGATGGCTTGAATTCCTCAAAGACTATGACATGAATGTGTTCTACCATTCGGGTAAGGCCAATGTAGTGGTTGATGCTCTCAGCAGACTATCTATGTGTAGTGTAGCACATGTTGAGGAAGAAAAGAAAGAGTTAGCCAAAGATATTCAGCAGCTTGCTCAGTTAGGATTTTGCCTTACAAACACATCAGATGGTGGTGTGATAGTTCAGAATCAGAATCTTAATTGGTAGCAGAGGTTAAGGAAAAAAAAGGATAGTGATCCTATATTACTTCAATTGAAAGGTGCAGTTCATCAGTAGAAAGTTGAGGTTTTCTTCCAGGGGGAGATGATGTGCGTTGTTACCAGGGTCGCTTATGTGTTCCTAATGTGGGAGAGTTGAGGCACCAAATCTTTATAGAAGCCCATAATTATAGATATTCTATTCATCCAGGTGCCACTAAGATGTACTGTGATCTACGTGAAGTCTTTTGGTGGAACGGCATAAAGAGGGACATACTAGACTTTGTGGCTAAGTATCCTAATTATTAATTATCAATATGTGAAGGTAGAACACCAGAAACCATGAGGTATGACTAAAGAGATTAACGTTCCTACATGGAAGTGGGAAGTGATAAACAAAGACTTCATTACGGGTTTACCTTGTACTCACAGACAACATGACTCCATTTGGGTGATAGTGGACAGAGTCACAAAGTCTGCTCACTTCTTGGCTGTCAAGACTACAGATTTAGTAGAGGACTACAACAAACTCTACATCAATGAGATAGTCATGTTGCATAAGATCCCCTTGTCTATCATCTCAGATAGAGGTCCTCAGTTTACCTCTCATTTCTAGAAATTGTTTTAGAAAGGTCTTCGTACTCACGTAAATCTCAATACAACATTTCATCCACAGACGAATGATCAGGCAGAGCGTACCATTCAGACCTTAGAGGACATGTTGAGAGCTTGCGTGATCGATATCAAGGGTAGTTGGTATGATCACCTACCTCTCATAGAGTTTGCCTATAATAATAACTTTCACCCCAGTATTCAGATGGCTCCTTCTGAGGCACAATATAGGTGTAGATGCAGGTCTCCGATTGGTTGGTTTGAAGTAGGTGAAGCAGCCTTGATTGGGCCCAATTTGGTTTAGAAGGATATGGAGAAAGTTCAGCTCATGGAAGACTAAAGACAACTCAGAGTCATCACAAGTCCTATGCATATGTGAGGAGAAGGGACTTACAGTTCGAAATCCATGAATGGGTTTTCCTAAAGGTGTCACCTATGAAGGGGGTGATTAGATTTGACAAGAAAGGGAAGCTTAGTCCTAGATATATATGTCCTTACAGAATTCTGAAAAGGGTTGGTAATGTGGCTTATTAGTTAGAGTTGCCAGCAGAACTAGCAGCGGTTCATCCTGTCTTTCACATTTCCTTGTTTAAGAAGTGCGTGGGTGATCCGGCATCGATAGTGCCATTAGAGAGTGGTTGTGAAGGATAGTCTCACTTATGAAGAGGTTCCAGTTGAGATTCTTGACCGTCAGGTTCGTAGGTTGAGAAGTAAGGAAGTTTCTTCAGTAAAGGTTTTGTGGAGGAGTCCATCAGTAGATGGAGCTACTTGGGAAGAAGAAGCAACCATGATGGTCAAGTACCCTCATCTCTTTCCTTTTGATTTCGTTTCAGCTTGAGGTAATAGTACCGCTCTAATATCTCAGTTTACTCTTGAGTAATTTAGTCTAAGTGTCTTATTCCCTTAGTTATTCTTGAATTTAGTATATCTGCATGTTCTTGGAAATTAGTTCAGTTAGATATCGGGTTCTAATAATTAGTGGTATGGATTGTAGCTCCTTCCCTCAATACTCAACTTATTTAGACTTCATTCGAGGACAAATGTTCCCAAGGGAGAGATATTGTAAAACCTCTGATCCGAGAAGATGAAAAAATACAGTTGTCCAGGATCTAGTGTCAGAACCAATGGAAGTCACCAACAACCATGTTTCAGACCATGGACCGTAAGTAGGGTCCCGTGGTTCAGTCCCAGATATGGGGAAAATTCAAAATCAAAATATGACACCTACGGTCATGGACCACGGTTCGTTCATGGATCCACGGATCGAATGTTGGTTCTATCATTGGGGTCCAAAGTTTGATGGTCTCTAATCCCATTGACGGTCAACCAGTTAGGTTCGTGGTTGGACCGTAGGTAAGGGTCGACAACTATTTAGGGGAAAATGGTTGTTCGGTCAACTTCAAACGGTCATATCTTTTCGCTTAAAATGAATTTGGTGGCCCATGACCTATCAAACTAAAGATAATTGAATCCTCTTTCCAATGCCACCGAGTTTGCTAAAATAAAAACTCGTAGTAAAGAATTTATGATCATTTTAGTGAAGCCCTATCGGACAAAGTATGAACGACGACCCCAGAAGACATCTAGTAGTCCAAATGATGGCCCGTCAGTCACACCGTGGATGGCCTTCATCAACTTTTAAGTTAAGGTCATTTTGGTGTTTTTTCTATGCGTTGGGGCACTTAAACAACGTCGTTTCATGCCTAAACTATGTCATTTTATTCAGTCTGGGCCTAATAGCCTATTTAGACATACCTAGAACCCTTATTCTCCAAATATCATCCAAATTAGAACAAAAATAAGAGAAAGAGGTACCAGTTTCTTTCAAGAACAAGCAACAGTGTTATTCATGTTTCACCCTCAAAACCCAAAGTATTTTTCCATAGATTTCGTCGCCATGTATGTGGGATTTCACTAGTGGGCTCCTTTCATCCACTGGGTCCCTAGAATTGAGTCAGTTCCTTGATTCTACATAGCTTGTTTAGACTTAGGGTTTGTAAAATCTTGTAGAATTGTTGTGATTTCAGTTGCTATAGTGTCCATAGTCTAAATGACATGTTTTCTCGGAAACGTTGCCTTATTCTTTGTATAAAACTCAGAACCCTAGTTTGTGTAAATTCTCTTAGTTTATGAATTATACTTGCTAGGTCAGTTAAATAGAAAACCATGATCCAGATTTCGAATGTCACATTCTCAGTAAATAAATGTTGCATTCATAGTTAGCATGTCAGTATTTTGAGTTATTCCGTATTTAATGCATTTTAGCTTCATATGTATTCAGTTTGGAGTAGACTTAGCACCGAGTTGAACTAGTGTTCAACGTACCCTCATAGTCCTAGAACTACGTGCCCGCGTAGGATTATAAGTCTCCTCTGTTAGGCATCATTATTAGTGATCACGCTACAGTCATGCCTTTATACCCCTGGCAAGGTATATTGGCTCCTCTCAATGGGGCGTATATATTGGACTCCACGTTTAGCTCACGTGGTTTATGTCGGTTAATAGTAGCTCCCACAGTCAGACTCTCCTTGTGTTAACCAAGTTTTCAGGGTTTGTATTAGTATACAGTTTAGCATGTTATCTTCATGATTAGTACTTGGTCATTGCATTTTTTTTAGTTTTTCAGTTCTATTTCAGTATCTATATCTCTGCTCAGATTTTTTCATTGCTCAGTTATGTATTGTTTAGCTTATGTATCTTTTATTTAGTTTAGTATCTATATCCTGCATGCTAAGTACATTCCAAGTGCTGACGGATACGTTGCGCTACATCGTTTCATTATGTAGGTTCAGGTACTGAACATCCATATCACGCTAAGATCGATTCTCAGTCCACATTCAGCAGCTTCAGTAGTAAGTCCTCATATTCCGAGGACAATACACATGCTTTCATTTTAGTCATTATTTTTAGTTTCAGTTTTGTTAAAGTTAGATGGGGCATATCATAGCAACTCAACTCAGTTAGAGGTTTTTCATACATAGTAATAGATTCAGCTTGAGTTGTTAAGTGGTTGTTTCAGTTATCATTAAACTCTTAGTTTATTTCATTTATATTCAGACTATTAGGGTTTTTTTTCATTTTCACATATCCACTGTTTTAGCTTGTTAATGTCTTACTTAGTTATTTTCAGTATGCTTATGATATGCCAGACTCAGGTTTAGCTTGGGGTCACTCGTGATCTTATGTCCCGTGTTGCGTCCAGGGGGTAGCCTCGGGGCATGACATAACTCTTGAAATGCCGAATGACAAATTTCCTGTCGCAATAGCAGTATTATAAGCACATAAATGTGGATATAGCTTAGATTGAAAGCAGTAGATGATGATCATTTACTGGTTTCTAACCCAAATTTCCATTTCTGATAGAAGTCGTCTAACTCATCGTATCTATTTTATTTCATTTTTCTTGAAAAGGAACAAATCATCAAAGTTCTTTTCACATATGAGAACTTCATTTAAACTTTTCAAACCACTCGTGGAATTATAAGGATATGATTAGGAAGAAATCTTGAAAATGAATGAAATGCTAGACCTAGGAAGCACAAGAAAGAAGGAGGAAGCTTGAGATTTTAGGACATAACAACAAAGATATTTAATTAGAGGCTTCATTTGTTGACTAGCTGGGTTTCTAAGGTTATCTGGTTCTTTAACATAAAGACGATTGATTTTGATATATATTTACAAAGATTACACACATTTTGGGTATGAAGCCAATTGAGGGAATTCACAAAATACTCTTCAATTCCTCAAATCTTTCTTCCTCACCTCTTTAGATAATATTTTAGAAGCATCCACTTCTTCTGGAATCACTTTTTTAAATTTTCATCAAAGCTAGTGTTATTAAATTCGACAACATGCATTCTCATGTTTCCAAGTCTAATCACTTTCATCTTAATTTGAGCCACTTTCTTCATAGTTGTCACCCATATTCATTTCTCAGGTTTCACAAAAATAAACCTTCTCCCACATCTCTTCACCAATTCTTTGATAGATGAGAATGGCTTTCCTCATTCATCTTTCTCATGGATGCAACATCATCTGCTACCTCTCTATTCAAGATTCATTTTCGTGAAACAACTTCGTGAGGATCTGCTTCGTTAGGGTTAACACCCTTGTTGGATTCCTTCCCTAATAAAATTCTTTCAAAACCTTTTTAACTTTTGAAATTTTGATAGTTCCGCCTACTAGCCCTACCAAATTAATATCATCGATATTCTAGTATTTCTCTTGCCCAGCATTATCATAGTTATAATTAGTCTTGCTCATATCCATTTTGTTCTAAAGACCACTAATTATTTTGAAAATTTTGGATTGTCCACCGATTCCACAAGACATGTAGCCCTGATACTAAATTTCAGAAATTCAGGAAGAGGAGCACTCGCAATCACTCTTTCTTGAAAACAAGTGAATGAAATAAATGTTCTTTACTTCACTCTACTAGCTTTAACCAATGATTCTAACCTTATCAAAAATGACTATTATATCTAGGTATTTTATAGGACTATTCTAGAATCTACCTAGTTTAGTAAATTTATCATCGTTTAGTTCTATTCATTCCTCTTTTTCTCAAATACATGTATTCAGCCATACATGCATCCTTACATTAATCAATATCCTAAATACATGAACTAACTAAATCATGTTCACAGAAATCAAAAACTCTTTTCTTCTAAGACAAAGTTCACATTTCAACATAATATTTAACCCTCTTTACAACCACAGACACATTTCAACACAACATTATTTGTAGCTATTCAATTAATAAGATATGTACTCAATAACAATTTATTTTCATCTAAGATGAGTGCAAAGAGGCAAACCTTAGAGATTGGTGTGTCATCAACCTTTGGCTGCATGCCTATGGAGGTGGTATTTGCAAGAATCATATCATTTTCTGGATGGAAATCGCTAAGATCGTGAAGAGATAAAGCCTTAGCTCCAACTACATCACCAATTTCTCGTGCTCGTTCTTCAAGAAATAAGACAGAGCATCAGTATGAAGTAACATAGTTGACAATCAATACTAGAGTAGAAGTACTAGGTACGGTGTGAAGAACTTCATGGTCATGAGCTAGACATAATTTCAAAAATGAAGTGTTGAACTACCATAGATATGATTAGCAATCACCACCCTAGCCCTCTTTTTCCTTTGCACCATAAGCAATTGCCTTTCCAGCTCCACCAGCACAAATGACCACAAACATTTTACTAGCCAAGGGGGCGCAGATATACTAGGTTGTGAACCTGTAAAGGAAATAATGAAGCTCAAACATTAAGCTCTGAATCAAAAAATGATGTTTGCAACTTGGAAATGAATATTTAACCTTCCAATCCTTCTTCAATGGAGGATATTGCACCGATATAGTCTGTATTGCAACCAAATAACTTCCCATCAGGTCTATTTATAATACAATTGACAACCCCTATTGCCTGCGGGATAATCAACTAACCAAGATATTGCATATGATATGATAAATCATCCGAACAATTTGTAATCCGAACAGCTGAAAGTATTATAAGATCGTGATATAGCTAATACCTTAGCAGTAGGATCAATTTCAGTACAACAGTCAAGAGCGTCTTCTTTGTGAGGAATTGTACAGCTGCACAACATAGAAATTTGGCATGACTAACCTTATGAAACTAAAAGACATCTGATAAAATAACAGTTTCTGTTTTGAGAGCAACCCTGAAGCCAGCAAAATCTAACCCTTCAAGTGTACCAAACGTGAAGTATCCACCAAAATTAGGATAAAGTATTTGAGACATCAAACCCTTCTCTCCTATGACCATGGCTTTATTGGTACCTATTTAACAAAGTGTAGGAAATGAATTAATGTTTATCAAGAGAAGCATCTCAGAATGCAAGCGAACTCATATTCACACAGGTAACTCAAAAGAAAGCCAGAGACTCAAGGGAGATGGAGGACAACTATAAGCATACAATAAGCATAGCAAATCCTAATAACAAATAACCATGTATGCACATGAAAAATATTATAGTAGCAGCAGCTAGCAGAAAAAGAGAACAAACTTCAACCATGAAGACAACCAGCTTATAATTAGAGAAACATGCCGCATACCTCATTTGTATTAGCGCAATTTCTACTAAAAGCATCACCTCTGGTTTATACCTGAGATTATAAAATTACATTATAAGTTCATAAAATAAAATTTTAGCTGTATATTTTCATGTGAGAGATCAAACATTTAAACATCAATTTAAGAATATAATTTGAATGATAGCAAAAAATTAAAAAAAAACTACATGGAAAGAAATACTTGAAAGAACATATGATAAGAGCTTTATGCTCTCTAAACTAAATTCAAATGTACAGTATTGTCATTAGAGGACAATTTGTAAGAGACAATGTGTATGGATGATTGTGGTCTTATGGACACTCAATTCACCGGAAGTGCTTACACTTGTTGTAATGGTAGCAGAATGAGGTGGAGAATCAGTAAGAGACTTGACAGAGTTATTATTAATGATGCATGTGCCTCCAAATTTCCCCTTACCAGAATTCATCATCTCTCTAAGACCGGTTCTGATCATAATATTTTATTGCTTCAAGGTGCACAAGATGAGGCCACCCACATTAAATATTTTAAGTTATTGAATTTTTGGATAGAACAAGAAGGTTTTGTAGATGTGGTCAAGGAAGTTTGAGACAATGAGATCACGGGAAACCCAATGTGGAGATTACAAAATAAACTCAAAAACCTTTCTAAAGCTCTTAGCAAATGGTCCAAAGAATGCATTGGAGACGTTTTTGATATTGTCAAACAAAAGGTGGAACATAACAAGTTAATGGAGAAGCAATATGAAATGAATAACCCCGATCACAATAGAATCCTTTTTCACAAATCTCAGGCTGATTACATTAAATGGCTGAAGCTTCAAGATTCCATTCTGAGGCAAAAAGCTAGAATAAAGTGGGCAGACAAAGGTGAAACTAACTCCAAAGGGAGAAGAAGACATGCTCAAATCCTTAGGATTAAGGACTCTACTGGCAGATGGTTAGACAATAGTGACCGAATATCCCAAGCAGCAATTGATTACTTCAGCAATATTTTCACTCACTCAAATGATACCGGAGTTTCCAGTGATTCCTTCATGAGATATTTAGATACTTTGGTTACTGATATTGACAATGACTCTATGGAAGCTATTCCTACCAAGGAGAAGATTAAGGCTGTTATTTTCTCCATGGATCCTAACAGTTCTGCAGGTCTAGACGGATAGAAGGTATGTTTTTTCAGTTTGCTTGGAACACTGTTGAGCAAGACATTACTAAATATGTGAGAGCTTTTTTCACTGGAGCTAATTTAACTAGGTTCTTTTCCCACTCGTGATTGGTTTTAGTCCCAAAAGTAAAGGCTCCTAATCATTTTCCACAACTCAGGCATATAGGCTTGAGTAATTTTACCAACAAAATCCTCTGGATAATTGTTTCCTTGAAACTTGGCCATATCCTTCCTAAACTTATCTCTAAAAACCAATCAGGTTTTATCAAAGGAAAGCTATTACTGAAAACATTCTTTCGGCGCAAGAAATTGTCCATGACATTAGAAGGGGCAATGTTGGCTGGAACTTGGTTATGAAATTAGATATGTCAAAGGCTTACGATAAAGTTTCTTAGGTTTTTCTTATGTCTGTCCTCAGAATGCTCGGCTTCAGAGAATTGTTTTATAGAACTCATCTATAGAATCATTTCAAACAATTGGTATTCTGTAATTTTGAATGGGTCAAGACATGGTTTCTTTAGTTCTTATACAGGTCTCAAATAGGGCGATCCTTTGTCTCCTGCTTTATTTATTATTGGTGTTGAGGACCTCTCCAAAGCTCTTAATCATCTGAATAACAAAGTGGATTTCAAAGGTTTTACCATGAGCAACAATGGACCTCAAGTGAATCACCTATGCTTTGTTGATGATTGAATGGGTCAAGACATGGTTTCTTTAGTTCTTATACAGGTCTCAAATAGGGCGATCCTTTGTCTCCTGCTTTATTTATTATTGGTGTTGAGGACCTCTCCAAAGCTCTTAATCATCTGAATAACAAAGTGGATTTCAAAGGTTTTACCATGAGCAACAATGGACCTCAAGTGAATCACCTATGCTTTGTTGATGATATATGATATTCTACACAACCTAGATTGTTTTTACTTTTATATCAGACTTTACTTAAGTGAACCAAGTTTCCTAACGTGTTGCAAAGACGGCGTAAAGATTGTAAAGTAAGAACGCAACCTTTCCTCAACAGGATTTACCCCAACTTCACTAAATAACTACGAGCCTCAACCAACAACAAGATTACAAGAGTTTATGTAACCTAAAGACTAACTACCTAATCTCAAATCTAGCATAGACCTCCAAGGTATGTGTTCCCAGTGTCTTCGAGTTGCCCTCAACTTGAAGACTAAAATCGTATAATCAGTTTATAAATAATTGATCTAACAATATAAAAATCACAAATACTAAGAAAACTTCCTAGATCTGTTCTTCTATATTCTTTGTGCAGCAGCACTTCGGAAATAAATCTCTTAGTTGTTTCTGCTTTGTAAGTGTGTGCCGAGTATGGACGCCTCTTCTCCTATTTATGCTTTTGCTTTCTAAAGTCTTCTAGTCCTTCACTAACTCGTCTTTCATTCCACCACTCAGTTTCATTTAGACTTCTTCTTGCAATGAAATTCCTTTATTAATTTGAAGTCCTTCTTGAAACAATTTCTCATCGGATCACTTTGCCAACGTGTTCCTTGGGTTTCGTAATTTATCAAAACAATACTTATCCCAACAAATTCCCCCTTTTTGATGATGTCAAACTCATAAACTCATGGCCTTGTCTACATTCTTCTTAGCTTGCTATTTTGACCGTAACATTTCAGCATGGAACACTTGGCAAAACAAATTAGCTGTGGGTTATATATAATGCACTCCCTTCTTTACTTCCCCCTTTTGGCATCATCGAAAACGGTTTCAAGAGAATTAATAAGGACATAAGCGTATGAAGGAATAATACCCAATCTGCACCGTTTTAAATGGTCATCAAGATCATAACAGAGTCAGCTAATAATAGTGATTAACATAGACAATATTACTAAAAATGGAATTAGTGTACGAAAGATATGAAACATACCATAGAAAACAACCAAAAGTAATATATGCCTTAAAGAGAGAGTACACAAATAGCCAAAAGCACAAAAATAACAGAGTGGATCATGGATACCAAAAGGAAGGAAGAGTTCAAGGGGCTAAGGTGGGAGTTTGAGTAGCCAGCAGCGATATTGGCAGTCCTCTCCTGAGCGAGTTCATTTTGAAGTGTAACAACTCTAGCTTCCCAATTCTCCTTTTCCATTTGATGAGCATTCGCCATAGCATCTAGTTCATTTTCCTTCTCATCAAGCTGATTCTGCAAGCACTGAAGAAGTATGTCAAGACGCCTCATAGAAGCCGGGAGATCTATGTGATTCACCTGACCCACCACATCCTTAACAGTTTGAGAATGCCATACCTGAAGTGGCACATCAAAGGCCTCAAATATGGAAGCCATCCAGAATCCATGTGGAAGTGCATGCCCATTTTTATCCTGATTAAGAACATTATGCATATGTTTGATGATCAGAGAGGGTAAGTCAATAGGGACCTTTGTGACCAGTAGCTCCATGATGGTGAGATCAAGAAAATTCGCCTACGTACGTCTTTGTTTCCTCTGTAGGATTATCTTGTGAAGCACATCAAAGAACAATAGATGTAAGTGAGACATCGCATTCTTTTCAACACACCGATGATGAGTCAGATTAGGCTTAGAAGAGAATTTGCGAGAGATTGCCAGAGAAGAGGAGTGATTAGGCAAAGTCGGCCACTCAAGCTTAACATAATAATCCCATCCCTCAGAAGGAATTCCCAGTATTCGAGCAACATCAGCAGGGACCAAATGAAGAGGTGTATTTCGCACAGTAGAAGTGAAGGATTGCCCATCACTTTTGCTATTTCTGTAAAATTCGGTTACCTCTTGCTTTGCTAATTTACGTTGAGTATTACCTTGAAGAAAGAGAGATGACCACCCTTGGGACTCTAATTTTGTCAGTAACACTGCCATTTCAGGGACTCCAAATCCAGTGACCACCCGACCCCTAAGAATGGATTGTTGACGGAAGTGAATTCATTCAATCAAGCTGAGATGACAAGATAGAAGAATAGGACTAGGTTGGATTTTCAGCCTCGAAATCTGACATGGAACTGGAAGAAGAAACAGGGGAAGTAACTTGTTTCTTTTTGGATTTCGACGTGGATTGCTTAGAACAATGGATTTTTGATGCAAGTTTGGGAGAGGCCTTAGGAAGGGAGGATTTCTTGGCTTTGGTGGAGGGTTTAGATCATGAAGGTTTTGAAGTGATGTGCTTGCCACGCCTATCCCTACAACTCACAAGATCATCATCAGAAAGAACAATGGTAGGGATTTGGAGTGGATGGCAAGCAGAAGAACGAGTTCTTTTTCGAGCTGCCAAGGTAGATATGAATTCAACCTAAACTTGACGACGTTTTTTCCTAGTTTGAGGGACCCTAACAGTGGGAAACGAAAGGATATATGTGGGTGAAGAAGGTTCAGACATAGGGTTTGACACAGAGTCTTGAAAGTTTTGAGACGACGCCTACTCTTTTTTCTAACGACTTCAGCCAGAGGAATTTCATCAGTATTATCAACATTTAAAGGAACAGGGTCAAAAGCATGTGCCATCGGAAAAGAATCAGTTGAAATAAAGAGAAAGAGATTTTGACTTATAGAGCTCCAATTTGTGAACCCATCTAGAGCTACCCGAAAGGATGCATGCTCTCTAACTTCCCCCTCACTCGGTGCATCAGGCAGAAGTACCAAAGGAAGATCCTGAAAGTGAACTTCCTCATCTGCTGGAAGAGATCGAGAATCATTAATCAACATGATACGAGCAATTCCATCCACAGAAACCCAAATATCATCTGGAGGAGATTCTTTTCTTACTATGACGAGAGAAGTATCAGATGAAGTTAAGATTTCGGTTTCTTCAGGGGATTTTGAAGAAGATGTCATAGCTGGAATTCAAGCTTTTGATGAATATGGGTGATGAAGAAAGATAGTTGGGGTTTTCAGAAGAGACTTGTGGAAGATACACGGATGAAAATATGGTTTGATGTGATGGTGACAGGTTTTTGAAAGAAAAAAGGGAAGGGAGACGAAGAGTTTTGGGTTTTGGTGGTTAGACGTATTAATGAGAGAGAGAAGAATAAAGAGTCATATTATTCATGTGTATCAGCATGTGTGACTCTTAATAAAAAACATTTATACCTGAGGTGTGCTCCACGATATGCCAAGTTACTTTGTACCTATTTTAACTGCTTAGAGCAACAAAGATCCATGAGAATGTGCAAGAACTGATAAGTACAAAATTGATATACAAGTTAATGTATTTTAAAGACCGCATAATATATCACTTCATACCTAAACACACTTGTTAATTCATAGAGCTACAATTTTCTAACCAATCATTGAGGGAGGGAAATTGTGCAATCTTAATCATCCCCGAGTCTAACCTAATTTTTTTTCAAAATACTCCCTACTTAGTGCTTTGGTAAAAATATCAGCAATTAGTTACTTAGTTGAGCAGAACATTACTGATATGTGAGCTTTCTCTACATTGTCTCTTAGAAAATGGTGTCTTATATCAATATGTTTTGTTTGTTTATGTTGCACCGAATTCTTTGCTATATTAATAGCACTAGTATTGTCACACAAGATAGGAACCCTTCCAACATTCATACAAAAATCCAACAAGTGTTGTTTAATCCATAGTAATTGGGCACAACATGAGCCAGCCGCCACGTATTCAGCCTCAGCAGTTGATAAGGCTACAAAGCTTTGTTTCTTAGTGGTCCAGGATATCAAACATGTTCCAAGTAAGTGAGCCATACATATGATACTTTTTCTATCGACCAGGTATCCAGCATAATCATCATCTGCATAACCAACTAGATTGAAGTTGCTTCCTTCAGAGTACCAAAGTCCCAGATCAGTGGTTCATTTGAGATACTTGAAATTCATATAACATATTTAAGATGAGATTCTTTGGGGTTTGCTTGAAACCTAGCACAAAGGCCAACACTAAACACGATACCAGGTCTACTTGCAGTGAGATACAAGAGAGACCCAATTATTCCCCTGTACACCTTTTGATCGACAGATGCACCTGTTTCATCCATATCAAGCTTAGTGGCAGTATCAATAGGAGTATCGATTTCCTTTGTTTCATTCATGATAAATCTTTTGAGCAGTTCCTTCACATACTTTTGTTGATGAATCAATGTACTTCTGGGTGTTTGCTTGATTTGTAATCCAAGAAAAAAACTTAGCTCACCCATCATACTCATTTCAAATTCTCCACTCATAAGTTCAACAAATTCATGAGTCATCAGACCATTTGTAGATCCAAAGATTATGTCATCCACATATAACTGCACAATCAACAAGTCCTTCCATTTATTTTTAGGAAAAAAGTATTGTCAATTTTACTTCTTATGTGGCCATGGTCTAATAGAAACTTGGATACCCTCTCATACCATGCTCTTAGAGCTTTCTTCAACCCATACAAAGCTTTGTCTAATTTATAGACATGGTCAGGAAACTCAGGATTTTCGAAACTAGGTGGCAGTTTTACATATACTTCTTCTTTCAAGTATCTGTTCAAGAATGCCCTCTTTACAACTATTTGATAGAGAGTGAACTCTTGGAAAACAGCAAATGCAATAAGTAATCGAAAAGCTTCAAGTCTTGCCACGGGAGCAAAAGTTTCATCATAGTCGATTCCTTCTTCCTGATTATATCCCTGAACCACAAGCCTGACCTTGTTTCTTGTGACTGTTCCATTCTCATCCATCTTGTTCCTATACACCCATTTTGTTCCAATTACTGTTCTCCCTTCAGGTGGTGGAACAAGATGACATACCCTACTTCTTTCAAATTGGTTAAGTTCATCTTGCATTGCTTGTATCTAATCCTCATCAAGAAGAACTTCCTTCACCTTTTTGGGTTCAACCACAAACACGAACGCTTGAAATGCACATAGGTTCTTCAAGCCTGACCTGGTAGTGATTCCAGAGGTTAGGTCTGTAAGAACATTATTAATGGGATGCAATCCTTGATACTTGTAGCTTTTTACAGTCAACCCTTGAGAAGTTTCAGTATTATCTACAACATTTTATTCTTCAAAGTGACCAGTATCTTGACTTATTGTTCCCTCTGAGTGTATGCTTTTTGATTGTTCAATAGAGAAAGCAGGTTACTCAACTTGTTCCTGACTATGCTCCTCAATTTAACTGTCACCCTGCATGTTAGTCTCAAACAGAGAACAATTTTCATCAAAGACAACATGCACACTTTCTTCAACACATTTTGTTCTTTTATTCAAGACCCTATATGCTTTACTATGTGGTGAATATCCTAATAAGATTCCCTTATGACTCCTTGGATCAAACTTTCCAAGGTTATTTTTACCATTATTATGAACATAGCATCTGCAACCAAAAGTCCTAAAGTGAGAGATATTCGGTTTTCTATCTTTGAGTAATTCATAAGGAGTCTTCTCTCTGATGGGACGTGTCATGCATCTATTTATAATATAGCATGCAGTACTGATGGCTTCAGCCCAGAGATTTTTTTCAAGATTATTGGCAATCATCATTGTTCTGGCCATGTCTTCTAAAGTCCTGTTTTTCCTTTCAACAACTCCATTTTGTTGACGAGTTCTAGGAGCAGAGAAATTATGATCTATACCATGTGATGAATAGAATTTTAAGAATTTTACATTTTCAAATTATGTTCCATGATCAGATCTTATGGAAATCAAGGATAGTCCTACAGTTTTCTCCATTTTCTTGATAAAAATAGAGAAAGTCTCAAAGGACTCTTCTTTAGAAGCTAGGAATAGTGTCCAAGTAAATTTAGAAAAATCAACTATAATGACAAAGACATACCTTTTTCCTCCTCTGCTTCTTACTCTCATAGGTCCTCATAGGTCCATATGAATCAGTTCAAGGCATTTGGTTGTACTTACCTGATTCTTCGGCTTGAATGATGATCTCACTTGCTTCCCCCTTACACATGCACCACAAACTTTATCATTTTTGAATTTGGTTTTAGGTAAGACTATAACCATCTCCTTTTCTAACAGTTTGTTGATATGTTTCAAGCTTTCATGTCCAAGTCTTTTGTGTCATAGTAAGGGATCATTAGCAATTGCACTGAGGCACTTCAGACTAGTGCCAAGTATTCCCATGATGTCATCTTTGTACACATTTCTGTGTCTTTTGGCGGTTATGATAACCTCTTTTGTATCTAGCTTTTCAACCCTGCAACCTCAGAAGTAAAAATTACTTTATTACCTTTGTCACATAGTTGAAAGATGCTGAAAAGATTATGCTTTAGCCCTTTCACATGGTATACTTCCTCCACTGCTTTGGATTTAGTCCTTCCATTCTTCCAAACTCCTACAATAGTACCTTTCTTTCCATCTCCAAATGACATATTTCCCCCTTTGAATGAAGTTAGTGAAAGGAATTTATGTTTGTCTCCGGTCATATGCCTCGAACAAGCACTATCCATGTACCAGTGCTTGCTTCCTTTCACTTTTACCTGCAAGCATTTAAAGGTTAGTTTTAGGGACCCAGACAAGCTTGGGTCCTTTCTTATGATTGAAGGAGGGAATAAGATTTTTTTTGCCCATTTTGGCAGTTAATTTTTGTTTCTAATTCTCTAATTGGTTTTAACACAGGTGTTAGTTGTTATTTCAACATTTTTGTTTCTATTATTTCTGGCGACAAGACATTTAGTGGTTGGGTGCCCAAGTTTGCGACAAATATACCACAAATCAGTTGTAACAACCTTATCATTATAGAAACCAATGCCTGCTCTCTCATTGTGATTTCTCTCACTCAATTGATCGACAATTCGGGATGACGGAGTCCATCTATTTTCCCTTTCAAGCTTTACTTTTATCTTAGAGATTTCTTCATTTTATTTCCTCACTTTTTCTTTTTCAAAAAAATAATCTGTTATTCATTTCCTCAACTCTTTTTCCAGGTTTTCTTCAATTTCACTCATTTTTCCTTTTCCTTTTCCAGTAACTGTCATCTTTAAGATTTCAGATTTTAGATCTAGGTTAGATGACCCAAGTTTTTCAACATGTTTCTTCAAACAGCTATTTTGTTTATCAGTTACGGTTTTGTTATCTTTGAGTTCCATGTACTCAAATTTTTGGTCTGTAAAGACTTTAAACAACTGATCTCTTTCACATGTTAATTCTTGGAAGTCATCAGTTAACACACTCATTAATCCCATTAATTTATTTTTTGAAAATAAATGCAGTTTTTCTTTAAGATCAATAATACTAACCTTAGAGTTTTCATCATCCTCGATGTCTGAATCTCCTACAGCCATGAATGTTGTTTCATCTATTTCTTCATCATCAGATTCATCGTTTCCTGAACCCCAAGCAGCTGCCATTGCACATTCCTCCTTTTTCTTGGAATTCCTTTCCTTTTCTATTCTTTCTTTCCTCCATTCAAGTTCCCACTGTGGGCAATCTTAACATGATGATAAGTTTTTCCACACTTGTAGCAGCCACCTTGAGATTTATCATTTACCCACTTTTTGTGATTGGTTTCCTTCTTTTCATTTCCTTTTCCTTTCCTGAGAAACTTCTTAAAGCCTTTTGCCAGGTATGCTATTTGATCCTCATCATACTCAGAATCTTCTCCTTCAGACACTTTCAGGACGAGTATTTTGTCACTAAGCATCTCCTCCTTCTTTAAGTCATTCATGTTCATCTTATAAGTTCTGAGATTTCCCACAAGTTCGTCAAGTGTCACTATGGAGATGTCTTTAGCTTCTCTTATGGCAGTTACCTTTACATCCCATTTCGTTTTTGGAAGGATCCTTAGCACCTTGTCAACCTGTTCTTCAGTAGTGAGCACTTTTCCTAGTGATGAAAACTCATTGATCAACTTAGAGAGTCTAGTAATCATTTCCAACAGAGACTCACCTTCCTTCATTTTGAAGGTTTCATATTCAGTGAACAACATAGCTACTCTCAATTTCCTTACTTGACTAGTTCCTTCATGAGCATTAACAAGTGCATCTCAGATTTGTTTGGCAGTAGTACAGTTTGAGATTCTGTTATACTCATCAAGTCCAAGACCACAAACAAGAGTGTTTTTCATCTTAGCATTTTTCCTGAGAGCTGATAAATCTTCCGCAGTGAAGTCAATCTTAACCTTTTGTACTTGAACTCCTTCAACAGTCTTCATAGGAATGTTAGCTCCAATCGTTATCATATCCCATAGTTCATAGTCTTCCGCTTGAATGAAGTCTTCCATGTGTGCTTTCCACCAGCCAAAGTGAGATCCATTGAACATTAAGGGTCTGACCGTTGATTGTCCTTCGCTGTGATCGATAGGTGGTGCAGAATTCATCTCGATCTTTTATCTTAGGTGTTACCCTGTATAAGACACCTGCTCTGATACCAATAGATATTCTACACAACCTAGATTATTTTTACTTTTATATCATACATTACTTAAGTGAACCAGGTTGCCTAACGTGTTTCTAAGACGGCATAAAGACTGTAAAGTAAGAACACAATATTTTACGTGGAAACACCTAGCTCAAAAGGTGTAAAAACCATGACCTGTTCCTCTACAGGATTTACCCCAACTTCACGAAATAACTACGAGCCTCAACCAACAACGAAATTACAAGAGTTTATGTAACCTAAAGATTAACTACCTAATATCAATTCTAGCACAGACCTCCAAGGTATATCTTCCCAGTGTCTTCGAGTTACCCTCAACTTGAAGACTAAAATCCTATGATCAGTTTATAAATCATTGATCTAACAATATAAAAATCACAAATACTAAGAAAACTTGCTAGATTTGTTCCTTTATATTCTTTGTTTAGCAGCACTTCAAAAATCAATCTCTCAGTTATTTTTTCTTTGTAAGTGTGTACCGAATATGGACGCCTCTTCTCCTATTTATTCTTTTATTTTCTAGAGTCTTCTACTCCTTCACTAACTCCTCTTTCGTTCCACCACTCAATTTCATTTAGAGTTCTTCTTGCAATGAAACTCCTTTATTAATTTGAAGTCCTTCTTGAAACAGTTTCTCATGGGATCACTTTGCCAATGTGTTCCTTGCATTTCGTCATTTATCAAAACAATACTTATCCCAAAAATATAGTCCTTTTTATTCTATCGACAAACACTCTATTAAATTGATCATGATGCAATTCAGGATGTATCAGGAGGCATCAAGTCAAGAGATTAACAATGACAAGAGTTGATTCATTACTTATAAGGATGTGAACTTCAGAATCAATAGGAAGATCAAAAGATGGACATGTTGGTGTTTTTTTATTTTTTTTAAAAAGGAATTTGCAAAATATTGTTGTAAAGATTTTTCTTCCTTCACAACATCACATATCACACATGTTTCAAAATATGGTTTTATTCTCACAGACCAAATTTGATAGTTTTCACCTGTAAAAGTTTTTGGGGCATTCAAAGAGAGATTTTTGTTTGCCATTAGTTTTGGTTAAAAATTTGATTAGAAAAGCCAGTGCGTTGAAAAAAAAACACGGGTTGAACATAGTAGTCCTGACGGGTTAAAATGAATAGCCCTGACGCATTAAGAAGATTGGAAAATAGTCCTTGTTGGTTAAAAGTAGTATGGTAGTTCTTTGGAAGATTTCACAGATCCCGTAAGATCAATAAAGCTCTTGATACCATTGCTGGTGTTTTAAAAAACTTGGGCTTGCACAGAAGGATTCATGTCGCTCAATAGATTCAAATGCCTTTCAATAGCTTTCAATTTATTTCAATAATTTTCTTAAGCATTGAGGGGCTTTATATAGCAATCAAAAAACAAAATCTGCATAAGTTTAAATTTAAAACAACCTAAAATATCTCAACAATTCAAATAATCTAACTAAAATTCAAAATTCAAATTGAACACCCCCCCCCAAGACTATCCTTTATCAAATTGAAGATAATTTCTCCAATTTCCTCTGGGGTCAAGACTCTCTCAGACACAATCTTTCTGATCAACTAGTTTGACAGGTGATTCAAGTGGACATTGAAAATATGGAGGAGAAAGATCATTGCATTTGGACTCCTTTACAGATGGAAATTTTTCTTGCTCTTCTGCTTGGAATTTTCTTTGACAGAGACAATAGAAAAACCCCACTTTTTTTTATCAAATTTTGGGGAAACGAATTGCTTTTAAGATCTCTTTCTTCATGTTGACAGTCATTAAAAGGAAACTTCTTATCAATAATAGCATTATGATATTTGGTATTCATGTGGATACTAGATGTACTTGTTGCACTATCTCTCAACTGGAAACACTAGACCAAGTGTTCACCACTGGTGATTTAGCAAGGAAAGTTTGGAATCAGATGGCCAGCCCATCTCATTCCTTGTTTCACACTCTAGGAAATTTGGAAAGCAAGAAATGCAAAAAGGTATGATAACAGAAATACATCTTTTTTCAGAATTACTAATCAAATCTTGTTTAATGTACATGCAACTATATCCAAGAAATTCAATAGAATGGATGTTAATTGGGGATGGACTACTACACGCTCAATAGCTGAGAACTACAAGCCGAAGATCAATAGAATACTGGTCGATTGGAAAAACCTCAAGAAAGTACTTTGAAGATCAATAAAGATGGTAGCTCTATGTCAAGACAAAGTTTGGCTGGAATTGGGGGAATTTTTAGGAGAGGAAATAGGGAGATGATTATGCATTTGCCAAATCGATCAAATTTTCTACTAACAATTCTTGTGAGTTGCAAGAAAATTTACATGGAATTGAATGGTGTCATGCTAACTCTAACTCTCACATCATATTAGAAATGGATAGTCTGATGGTAGTGAACATGATTCACAGTTTGGTGCAGCCCTCTGGGACTCGGAAAAAGACTCTGACCAAGTTACAACAAATGATCAGATATATGGATTGTGAGGTGATGCACTGCTTTAATTAGGGAGGCTAATGCAGTATCTGACTCTCTTGCTAGATATACTACAATAGGAGACATAAATGAAACTTAGACTAGAGAAGAACATATACATGTTACTAGTAGAGGACCTTTGAGGATGGATTAACTCAACATTGCATCCTTTAGGTTCAAAAAAGAAAAGCACTATGGATGGCATTATGAGTGTAATGTCTGGAGACCTCACCCTAGACGTAACATGGCACTCGAAACCCCCATAACCCCGAGAGTACCAACAAACCCGCTTAATCCAGATAATCCAATACAAATACCAATTTTAAATACCAATGCGGAAAGCAAGGCCCATTCTAATCAACCTTCAAGAAAACTCAGAAGATGAAAAGCAATTTGACTCTTAATTAGAAAAAAACAAATCCAACTAACCATAGGTGTACGAAACCTCTACTAACATAATAACAATGTTTACATCGGGACATGGCCCCCGACATACCATGAAAACCAGAGGAAAGACATAAAGAAAAGTCCACTTTATAGAAGTGGAAAGCTCACCACAATACTGATTGCTATCCCTTAATTATTTATTGTTGCCCGGAACGATGAACTTGTGTCTCCGACCATACATCATGAAATGATGTAGCGTCCGAAGACGGTCAGTACAACGAGTACTGGCATGCAACCCAAGGGAAAGGATAAACAACACAATATATATATATATATAAAGCATAACAATAAAATAAAGGCAAAATCATAAGTTCAGACTAAAATATTTGGATATAGACCTTTCAAAAATCATTAATCCGAAGTAAGGTAGTGTTCGACGACATAATGTGACCCACTGGCTATTAGAGTCCGGCCTCCGCCTGACCGAGGGCCCCAATCCATGTTTGCCGCATGAACTTGAGAAATATAAGAATCTAGCGAATGAAACTCTCCCAAATAAAAAAGTGTAGAGGTTGATCTGATCAACAACCTACAATGGTCATCCATATTTCAAGACAGAGACCTCCTACGTCGACAAATGCGGTTTCGGCTAATTATTCACAAGGACTTTACACCTTCTCGGTGATATGAAACTCTCCTTAATCCCCTATTAAAACATTTATTAAGAGTTATCTGAATAAGGCATATTCCCATTGGTATCGCTATACCAAGACTTGAAAGCCATTGTAACCATGTCAATTTCATAGTTAGCCATTTAAAACTCTTAATTCATCTCTTTAAACCAAAGACTCATTTATGTTAAGACATTTTGTTCAATACCAACATCCAAGTCTTTGTAATTTATAAAACAACATATAAAATGTAAAATCATTATATCTAACAAGCACGGAAAATTAGCCTTTGTTCATCATTTTAAACCAAAGCTTTTGAAAGACACGCAGATTTCCGAATCCTTTATTTGTACAAAAAACTCTTTCCAAAATAATATGAGACAATTCACCCATTCAAAAACCAAACATCCAATTTATGGTATCATAATAAAGTATTTGAACACAACTAATAATAGAGGAACATTTGTAATCAATTTTGATGGAATCATCTCTCAACTCAAACCTCAAATTATAATTTAGAAAACACGAATAATAGAATATGAACCATGTATTAGATTTTTAAAGTAGGGAGTGTTCAAACATATCTTTTGACGAAGAACTTAGGAAAGATACTTTGAGAATTAACCTTAAGTCTTTCTTCTTGAAATGTTGGGCAAGAAGAGGAGAAATGTTTGTCGTAACTTATAAAATCTCCTAGAATCTAACTTTTGGGGGAAGTTAATAGTCATGGGTTAGGGTTATGCGAATAAGGAAAGGATTAAAACACCCCTTTTAAAACGTGAAAAGAAGAGAAGACTTAAATAACTTTGGAGCCGGTGTGTGGTCACACAGTTGGAGCCTACTTCGAGCGTGTAACACCTCGAAAACTAGACCTAGAAAAATATTGTAGAAACTTACCTGATCCAGTGAACCACGACAGGGTTCACGGATTGTGATAGGGACCATGGTCCATTGACCTGCCCGTGGTGGGGAATTGATTTCCACCAAGAACAGACATCAGACCACGGGACCCTTCACGAGTCGTGGTCTTAATGATGGGCCGTGGTGGCATCCGTCAAGTTTAGGCAGTAGCCTCCCCTAGCAAGTCCCTTAGACTCCCACGCCCAATTGAAGGTCTTCACAGTACGTGCTCCTTCACACGGGCCATGGGATGGTCCGTGAACATGGGTCTTCAGACCACCAGACCAAGTGAAGACCACGGATACCTTCACGGTCCGTGGCCTTTCACACGATCCATGGTAGGGCCCGTGGACCGGACCCCAGAAATCAGTAGTCACTGGATCAAAGATCACGACCCACCTAACGGTCTGTGGTCCCTTCCACGGTCCGTGAAAGTAGTCGTGGTCAGCCCATCAGAATTTTAAGTCATGGGTCTTTTGGTCTTTTCCTATTTCGTTGAACCCCTAAACTACGTCGTATTAGCCCTAAACTGAGTGGTTTTGGTTAGTTTTAGCCTAGAAGTATAACTAGAACTTACCTAAGTCAAATCATTCTTCAGAATTTAGAAAAAATTAGAGCGTAAAAGGAGAAAGAGGTCGAGCAACGCTAGTTCAAAAACGCAGCATGAATCAATCAGTTCCCACCCCGAAATCAAAAAAAATTTCCGTGGAATTTGTCACTAGGTATGTGGGATTTCACTAGTGGGTTCCTTTCTCCCATTAGGTCCCTAAAATTCAGTCAGATTCTTGATTCCCTTATCATGATTAGACCTATGGTTTCTAGAACTTCAACAGATTGCTATGAACTAGTTATTTAAATGTTCTAAATTAGATTATCATGTTGTTACTTCATTTCTAGCATTAATTTCAGGACCCTAGCTATGTATTTCTTTAGTTCTTGAATTACACATGCTAGGCCAGATATTTCAGTATTTCAGAAATACATGCCTCAGTTTTTGAATGTGTCATTATCAGTATATTAATGTGCATTCTTAGTTTGCATGACATTTTTGAGCTATCTAGTATATTACAGAAATTCAGTCATAATGTGTTGATCATTTAATCTATTGAGAGTAGCATAATACCGAGTTGGACTAGGGTCAGTTACCCATATAGTCCCAGAACTATGAGCCACGTAGGTTGTAAGTCACAGTCAGTATTCACTCTCAACATGTTATAAATTTGGTCATTGCATTCAGTTAGCTCAGTATTCCGTATCTATATCATATTCAGATTATATTATTTCTTTATTGCTTGTTCAGTTATATGTTTATTTCAGCTTTACTCTATCTTGCATGCTCAGTACCTTTCAAGTACTGACGCATACTCTGTGCTACATCTTCTCGTGATGTAGGTTCAAGTTCTCAGCTTCCAGATCCGGCATAGATCGGTTCCCAATCATCAACTCAACAGCTACAGTGGTGAGTCCTCATTCTCCGAGGTCAATAGTCATGTTATCTTTTAATTTTTAGTTTTTTAGTTTCAGTTTTGCTAGACTTAGCTGGGGGCATGTCCTAGCACTTCTTGTCAGTTAAAGGTTATTTTCAGACATAGTTAGATTTCAGCTTAGTATTTGAGTTTGATATTTCTTTTGTATTAAACTCTCAGATTTGATATATTTAGTGTTAGAATGGGTATTCCCCATTACTTTCATTTTAATGATATTTAAGCTTCCGCATCAGTTTTGTTCTCATATTATGCTTATGTTATGCCAGCAGGGTTAGCTTGGGGTCACTCGTTGATCCTAGGTCCCGTGTCTGCATCTCGGGGGTAGCCACGGGGCATGACAAACTTGGTATCAGAGCATTAGATTCAAGAGTCCTAGGATGTCTGAAAGGCTGCATTAGGTAGTGTCCTTTTCATGGGTGTGAAAGTGCCCACCACATCTAATGAGAGGGAGGTGACAAAATGTTTTAGGAAAAATCTTCACTTTCTTGTTACTCTTATCGTGCGTAATGTATGATCTAATTCCATTTTAACTCGACGTTCTACGCTTAAGATCATACCTCCTCGTAGAGCTTATGTAAGGAATGCTAATGCAAGCAATGCTAACGTAGTTCCTCTAGTCCTAGACCATGAGGTTTCAAACACAAAGTTTAGGAATGTGATTCAGCTTTTGGCTCAGAGTATGACCAACAAAAACAATCAGCAGGTTCGAGTTCCTACTAATATAAATGGTGGATACTGGCATCTAGGGTTTGAGATTTTGTAAGGATGAATCCACCTGAGTTTTTAGGGTCACGAGTTGGTGAGGACCCAGAGAACTTCATTGATGAGGTTAAGAAAATCTTTGGAGTGATGCAAGTGACTTGTAATGATAGGGTAGAGTTAACATCCTACCAACATAAGAAAGTGGCTCACATATGGTACACTCAATGGAAAGATAACAGGGCAACTTTGCCTTTTGTAACTCCCAATATAGCTATAATATTAGGTGGCAGTCCAGAAAATCTCTTAGAACCCTTCTCAGTCTCTACTCTAGTCGGTGATCCAGTTATAGCTAGATGGGTATACAAAAATTGCCTTGTCACAGTCTCTCAGAAAGTAACCTCAGCAAATCTTGTAGAGTTAGAAATGGTAGACTTCGATGTCATTCTAGGCATGGATTGGTTACATTCCTGTTATGCCTCAATCGATTGTAGAACTAGTGATTGTTCGTTTTCAGTTTCCAGACTAACCAATCTTAGAATGGAAGAGTAGTAGCTTAGCGCCTAAGGGTCGATTCATTTCTTACCTTAAGGCAGGGAAGATGATTTCTAAGGGTTACCTCTATCATCTTGTTCGCGTTAAGAATTCTAGCTCCGAAACCCCAACTCTTGAGTCAGTTCTAGTAGTTAACGAGTTTCCATAAGTGTTTCTAGAAGATCTTCTCGAAGTTCCTCCCGAAAGGGAAATCGACTTTGGAATTGATCTCCTTCCAGATACCCAGCCTATTTCTATTCCTCCTTACAGAATGGCTCCAGCTGAGCTTAAGGGATTGAAAGAGCAGTTGAAAGAAATTCTAGATAAGGGCTTCATCAGACCTAATATTTTGCCGTGGGTGCAACAGTGTTGCTTGTGAAAAAGAAAGATGGTTCACTCGGGATGTGTATTTACTATAGGCAGTTGAACAAGGTCACCATCAATAATAAGTACCCTATTCCTAGGATTGATGACTTGTTTGACCAACTTCAGGTTGCTAGTCATTTCTCTAAGATAGACTTCAGATTCGGTTATCATCAGCTCAGAGTCAGAGATAGTGACATCCCGAAAACAGCCTTTAGAACTCGGTATGGTCATTATAAATTTGTAGTTATGTCATTTGGACTAACCAATACTCTTGCAGCTTTCAAGGATTTGATGAACATAGTGTTCAAGCAGTATTTGGACTTATTTGTTATCGTCTTCATTGATGATATCCTCATTTACTCTAGGAATGAGGAAGAGCATGCGATTCATTTGAAGGTTGTTCTGCAGACTCTCAAAGATCGCCAATTATTCGCTAAGTTTAGCAAATGTGAGTTTTGGTTGTATTCTGTTGATTTCCTAGGTCATATCGTGTCTAGCGAAGAAATCTGAGTGGATTCACAGAAAATAGAAATAGTGAAACAATTACCCGAACCTACATCTCCTACGGATATCAGAAGTTTCTTAGGTTTGGCTGGTTATTATAGAAGGTTTGTGGAAGGATTTTCATCCATAGCCTCCCCATTGACTAGGTTGACTAATAAAAAGGTATGTTTGTGAGAATAGCTTTGCAGAACTGAAGACTAGGTTGACTATAGCTCTTGTTTTGACTCTACCAGAGGGTTTAGCTGGTTATGTTATATATTGTGATGCATCAAGAGTTGGCCTAGGTTGTGTGTTGATGCAACGAAATAAGGTTATTGCTTATGCTTTTAGCAGCTTAAGGTGCATGAGAAGAACTATCCGACTCATGATCTCGTGCTTGCAATAGTGGTATTTGCACTTAAGATTTGGGGACATTACTTGTATGGTGTTCACGTAGATGTGTTCACAGACAATAAGATCCTTCAATATGTGTTCACCCAGAAAGTGTTGAATCTTCACCAGAGGAGATAACTTGAGTTCCTCAAAAATTATGATATGAGTGTGCATTACCATCATGGTAAGGCCAATGTAGTAGCAGACTATCTATGGGTAGTATGGGACATGGTGAGGAAGAAAGAAAAAAACTAGCGAAGGATGTTCACAAGCTTGCTCGCTTGGGAGTTCCCCTTATGAGCATATCAAATGGTGGTGTGATAGTTCAGAATGGGTCAGAATATTCATTGGTAGTGGAGGTTAAGGAAAAGCAAGACAATGATCCGATATTGCTTCAACTTAAGGGTGTAGTCCATCAATAGAGAGTTAAGGTTTTCTCCCAAGGAGGAGATGGTGTACTTCGCTATCACGATCGATTATGTGTTCCTAAGGTGGGTGAGTTGAGACAACATATTCTTGCAGAAGCCCATACCTCCAGGTATTCTATTCATCCAGGCACCACTAAGATGTACCGTGAGTTGTGGGAAGTATTTTGGTGGAATGGTATGAAGATGGATATAGCATATTTTGTGGCTAAGTGCCCCAATTGCCAACAAGTGAAGGTAGAACATAAGAAACCATGGGGTATGACTCAAGAGATCGACATTCCTACTTGGAAGTGGGAAGTGATCAACATGGATTTTATTACAGGGTTACCTCGTACTCGTAGACAACATGACTCCATTTGGGTAATAGTTGACAGAGTTACTAAGTCTCCTTGCTTTTTGGTGGTTAAGACTACAGATTCAGCGGAGGACTACGCCAAGCTTTACATTAATGAGATAGTCAGGTTGCATGGAGTTTTTTTGTCTATCATTTCAGATTGAGGTCCTCAGTTTACCTTTCATTTCTAGAAGTCATTTCAGAAAGGCCTAGGTACTCAGGTTAATTTTAGCACAACATTTCATCCTCAGATAGATGGCCACGCAGAGCGTACCATTCAAACCTTAGAGGACATGTTAAGAGCTTGTGTGATCGACTTCAAGGATAATTAGGATGATCACCTTCCTCTTGTTGTGTTCGTCTACAATAATAGCTATCATTCCAGCATTCAGATGGCCCTTTATGAGGCATTGTATAGACATAGATGCAGACCTCCTGTTGGTTGGTTTGAAGTAGGGGAAGCAGCCTTGACAGGACGAGATTCAGCTCACGATGCTATGGAGAAAGAGTAACTCATTAGAGATAGACTTAACACAGCCCAGAGTTGCCAAAAGGCTTATGTAGATGTAAGGAGAAGGGAACTGGAGTTCCAAGTTGATGAGTGGGTTTTCCTGAAAGTGTCACCTATGAAACGGGTGATGAGATTTGGCAAGAAAGAGAAGATCAGTCCTAGATATGTAGGCCCTTACAAGATTCAAAAAAGGATTGGTAAATTGTCTTATGTGTTAGAGTTGCCAGTAGAACTAGCAGCAGTGCATTCGGTTTTTCACATTTCTCTTTTGAAGAAGTGTGTGGGTGACCTAGCATCCGTAGTGCCATTAAAGAGTGTGGCCGTGAAATATAGTCTTTCTTTTAAGGGTGTACCAATTGAGATTCTCGATCGTTAGGTTAGAAGGTTGAGAAACAAGGAAGTCGCTTTAGTCAAGGTTTTATGGAGGAGTCAGTCTGTAGAGGGAGATACTTGGGAAGCAGAAGCAGCCATGCAGTCCAAGTATCCTCACCTCTTTCCTTCCGATTCCATTCCAGCTTGAGGTAATAGTTCCTCTTTAGTTTTTTAGTCATTCATGTGTAATTTCTGTCTTAGAATCATGTTCCTCCAGTTTGTACTTGCATTTTCAGCCTATTTGCATGTTCTTGGAATTCAGTTCAGTCAGAAATCAGTTTCCAGTATTTAGTGGTAGGGTTTGCATCTCTTTCCCTCCATTCCATCTAGTTTAGTCTTTATTCGAGGACGAATGATCCCAAGATGAGATAATGTAACACCTCAAAAACCATACCTAGAAAAATTTTGCAGAAACTTACCTGAACCAGTGAACCACGGCAGGGTTCACGGACCGTGATAGGAACCACGGTCCGGTGACCTGCCCATGGTGGGGAGTTGAACTCCACCAAGCCCAGACACCAAACCATGGGACCCTTCACGAGCCGTGGTCTTGACGACGGGCCATGGTGGCGTCCGTCAAGTTTATGCAGTAGCATTTCCTACCCAGTTCCTTAGAGCTCCACCCCTAGATGAAGACCACGAGGACCTTCACGGTCCGTAGTCCTTCACACAGGTCGTGGGATAGTCCGGAACATGGACCTTCAGACCACCAAACCAAGTGAAGACCATGAAGACCTTCACAGTCAGTGGTCCTTCACACGGTACGTGGTAAGGCCCGTGAACCGGACCCCCAGAAACCAGTAATCACTGGACTAAAGACCACAACCCAGTTCACGGTCTGTGGTCCCTTTCACGGTCCGTGAAAGTGACCGTGGTCAGCCCATCAGCAGTTTAAGTCAGGGATCTTTTGGCCTTTTCCTATGTCATTAGACCTCTAAACTACGTCGTTTTAACTTTATACTATGTGGTTTTGATTAAATTTAGCTTAGAAACATAACTAGAACTTACCTAAGTCAAATCATTCTTCAGAACTTAGAAAAAATTAGAGTGTAAAGGGAGAAAAAAGTCGAGCAACCCTAGTTCAAGAACGCAACAAGAATCCATCAGTCCCAGCCCCGAAATCAAAAGATTTCTCCGTGGAATTCGGCACCAAGTATGTGGGATTTCACTAGTTGGTTCCTTTCGCCCATTATGTCCGTAGAATTAGTTAGATTCTTGATTCCCTTATCATGATTACAACTAAGGTTTCTAGAACATCAGCAGATTACTATGAAGTAGTTATTTAAATGTTCTAAATCAGATTATCATGTTGTTACTTCATTTCTAGCATGAATTTGAGGACCCTAGCTATGTATTTCTTTTGTTCTTGAATTACACATTCTAGGCTAGATATTTTAGTATTTTAGATATGCATGCCTCAGTTTTTGAATGTGTCATTATCAATATATTAATGTGCATTCACATTTTGGGAGTAGCATAATACCGAGTTAGAGTAGGGTCAGTCATCCATATAGTCCTAGAACTACGAGCCATGTAGGTTGTAAGTCCCCTCTGTGTTCTTCATTTAGTGATCACGCCAGTCATGCCTCTATACCTGTGGCAGGGTATATTGGGTCCTCTCGATTGGGCATATACATCGGACTCTACATTTAGATCATGTGGTTTTATTATCATTTATTAGTACCTCCCACAGTTCAGTCAAAATCTATTGCATTGACCATATTTCAGTACAGTCAGTATTCAGTCTCAGCATGTTATAAATTTGGTCAATGCATTCAGTTAGCTCAGGATTCAGTATTTATATCATGTTCCGATTATATTCTTGCTTTATTGTTTGTTCAGTTATATGTTTATTTTAGCTTTATTGTATCCTGCATGCTCAATACCTTTCAAGTACTGATGCATACTCTGCGCTACATCGTCTCGTGATGTAGGTTCAGGTTCTCAGCTTCCAGATCACGCATAGATCAGTTCCCGATCTTCAGTTCAACAACTGCAGTGGTGAATCCTCATTCTTCGAGGACAATAGTCATGCTATCTTTCAGTTTTTAGTCTTTTAGTTTCAGTTTTGCGAGACTTAGTTGGGGCATGTCCCAACACTTCTAGTCAGTTAGAGGCTATTTTCAGTAATAGTTAAATTTCAGCTTAGTATTTGAGTTTGATATTTATTTTGTATTAAACTCTGACATTTAATATATTTAGTGTTAGAATGGTTATTCCTCATTACTTTAATTTTAATGATATTTTAGCTTCCGTATTAGTTTTGTTATCATAGTATGTTTATGTTATGCCAGCAGAGTTAGCTTGGGGTCACTCGTGATCCTAGGTCCCGTGTTCGCGTCTCGTGAATAACCTCGGGGCGTGACAGCGCGGCACTTAACGTGACCTTAACAGTGTTATTGACTATGTTGCGCGGTCACACAGCTGACAACCAGTTCGTGGGGTGAATCGTATAGGCCTGTAGTGCCTAGTAAAATGGGCATAACTTTTAGCACATAACTTGGATTAACAAACGGTTGAAGCCATTGGGACAAATGCTTCACGATCTTTAATTTTCTTGGTATGAGGCCACAAAATCTTAATACTCTAGGAGTTCCTTATGACCTTAATTCACATAGAAATATCTTCCCATATTAAGGAATTATTTTCAATATATCCAATATTTGAAATCATCGAATTTGGAGGCTATATGCATTTAACGAATGGCTTGGTCATACTGTGGATGTTTGGAGCATTACAATGAACCACCATGAAGGACTAATGGGGAGGTGTCAACTTCAGTAGAATCTCGAACTGAAGAAGAAGCCTTCCTAGATCGAAATTCCTAGATATATAGCTTAGCCTAGCGTAGTTGTTTCCATTTTTTGTATTACATGTGAAGAGGTGTTAGGCCTTATATCCCCCTCTCTTGTAATTATTATATTATTAATAAGCAAGACATGTTTTGAAAAAAAAGTTGTTATTTGCTTATCATAATACCAGAAAATTGCCCTAAAATACTGAGTTGTTTGGTTTGATTAATAATTTATTTTTGATTCCATTGAAATTGAGTCTGAACTCACAAAGATCCTAACATTTGGTATTAGTGATTTGATCCTTATGACTTGTGAATTGTAGCTATGGAGGAAAGAACTACATCTAGAGTGGTAGAGTAAAGGCTTGCAAGGTATGATGAAGTACTGGATGAGCTCTTGTAGAATCAACAAGCAGTTTATAATACACCAATCGAGATTCAGGGTACGCTTGAGTTGTACTTGATAGGTTGAATAATTTTGAAAGGGTACCTCCTCGAGATGCAAGTTACCAGCAACAAGGAGATGGCATCCTTTCCGTTCCAGCTCAGCATAATCGACAAAACATGCTCTAGATGATTCACATTCTTCCTCCTATGTTATGGCATAAAAAATGTGAGAGATATTTTAACCCATATAGAACGGCTGAGAACGAAAAAGTAGAGTCTGATGCTCTTTACTTGAATTGTTTAGATAAGGCATGGTATCATTCATTAGGAGTAGGGGTGTTTGACTTGGTCCGTATTCATAGAGGAGTTATGTGATAGATTTGGTGTGGAACACTTAGATGATATAGTGGAGGAGTTTAATAGGCTCAAACAGAATGAATCTTTGGATATATTTCTGGACAAATTTGAAGATCTTAAAACTCAAATGTTGGTAAGAAATCCAACTCTTGTTGAGTCTCATTTTGTTTCAAGTTTTATTGTGGGTTTAAAAGAAGAGATAAGGTTCATTGTAAAGATGTTTAAGCTCACCTATCTTATGTTTGACATTGAGTAAGCAAGAATACAAGAGAAGGCTATTGAGACTTCCCTTAAGAAGAACAAAAATACCTTCAACCCTATTGGAAATGCAGATGGTGGTAAGATCACTAGTATGACGGCAACTAGGCCTACTATTTACAGGTTGAGGCCTGAGGTTTATGAATACATGAAGAACAATCAATTGTGTTTTAGATGTGGTGATAAGTATGGATCTGGCCATCAATGCAAGAGGAAACAACTAAACTGTCTAATAGGAGAACTTGAACCTAATCAGGTAGTAGAAGAAGCTAATGCAGAGATTTAGGATATCGCTCACAATATAGTAATTGAAGGTGAGATAGGACAAGAGATGCAAGAAGTTGGGTGTCTAAGTGCATTCTCAGGAAACCATATGGGGGTAAACACTATTTTGGACAAAGGAACTGTGAAGAATAGGTATCTGGCCATACTCATAGACTTTGGAATCACATACAACTTCATTAATAAGAATACTGTTAAAGAGACTGATTACAAAGTAAGCTATTGTCCTCCTGTAAGAGTGACAAAGTCAGATAGAAACTTTGTCATGTACACTTCACATTTCCAAGGGTTTTCTTGGATGATGTAGGACAAACCCCACTTTATTCCTTTGGAAGGATGTGACATAGTACTTTGTAATGATTGCATTACCAACTCACAATAATTAATAAGAGAAGTATAAGCAAATATGGATTGTATTAAAAATCTAAACTTTTTAAACTCTCCTTTAAAAAAACATTTTGAATAATATATTTGAAATCTCAATTTCTTTTGAGACATAATTGAGTTTTAGAAATCCATAAAAACTCATTTTGGTCTATAATAAAGATAACAAAAGTTTGATGCTTCAATTAGTACACAATAAATACAGAGACATTCCTACTGTATCAAGCTCCCAGAAACCTCGCAAGCTACCACCTCTCTCTTTTGTCAGGCGAAAAGAAGGAATTTGATGAGAGAACCTCATATCCTCCGATACACATATTTTCACTACTTTGTCAGCCTCTTCTTCTTCCACTCGAGCCATGTAGACAGACTTGAAGCCTTTTACCAACGCTAAGAACTTCACATCTACATAATTATCGGAAACATCAACTATTTCAACAATCTCGTATTAGAAATCTTCTAGATTATTACCTTTCATCAGCTTAGCACTCCAGGTTTTGTATACTGCCTAAACTTCACCTATTCTAGGGAAGATCTTGTATACATCCTTCTTCAAAGGTTCTACAGCTACTACATATGAAAAGTTGTTGGTTACAGTATATTTGTTCAGCTTACTATTTTGAAACTTAAATTGCCGATAACCAATTGGCATTGTTTTATCATGCCATCGTATTGTACTTTTAGGGAGTGGACATGCATAAAACCATGCCACATGCAACACAAACTTAGGAAGAAGATATATCTTCTTTATCTGCCCATAGTATCGAGGCAAGGCATCTTCATCGATGTATATCGCCCAACATTGACCAATTTGAAACTTCTCCATTGATCTCTCTTCAGCAAATTTGTAAAACTCGGGTTCAGGAACCTGATTAGGTACTGATGCAAACCAGTTTTTAGCAGAATTCACAGAGTCCATCAAATTAGTAGTCTCTCTTTGGTATATATATATGAAGCAGAAACGCCTAATTGGTATGTAGGTAAGGAGGCAGGGTCTAGTTCAAAAGGATCCTTCAAGAACATCATCCTTCTCCATCATCTCTTCAGCAATGCATCTAGCCTTGGTGGCTTCTTCTTTGTTGCAGTCCATCACTATCCTAGAATGAAAAAAGATCAATCATTCATCATAAAGATAAAAAATTTATACAAACATCAAACCTCAAACCATAAGATTAAAGAACCCCACAAACAAAAAAGAAATATAAACGATCACTCTTTGATTGATAAAAAGGAAAAAGAACTTGACTTTGATTTCTATACAAAAAAAAATACAGAGATTTGACGAAGAAACTTACAATGAAGCTGATAACTTGGGTTGTTTGAGAATGCAAATGAAAGAAGATTGGAAGCAAAGGGAGAATGAAGAAATTTGTATATATAGGAAAATTGTCAAGATTATGGTAATACATTATGTCTTGATGAGTAGGATCCAGGAGGATTGGTAATTTCTCTTAATTGTGTACAACATTTTACTTGATTTAATTTGATGAGTAGGAGTCACGAGGATAAATTTTAAGCTTTATTTGATTTAATTTGGTGAATAGGAGTCAAAAGGAAAAATTTCAATTTTTAGTTCTTGTGATATTTTCTTAAGCATTTAGTTTGATGAGTAGGTGCTAAGAAAGTAAAATTGAAATATTATTTCAATTATTTTGATAAGTAGGAGCCAAGAAGGTAAATTTTGACTTTTAGTTCTTTAATTTTCTTAAGCATTTAATTTGATGAGTAGGACTATAGGAGAGTAAATTTGGGATTTTATTTAATTTAATTTGATGAGAAGGAGTCAAGAAGGTAAATTTTGAATTTTAATTTCAGTGATATTTTCCCAAATATTTAATTTGATGAGTAGGAGCCAGGACCTCGGAGGGTAAATTTTGAATTTTATTTTATTTAATTTGATGAGTAGAAACAAAAATGGTAAATCAATAATCTTTTAAAAAATGGATCATTTCTTACGTCAAATACTGTAATTTTTTAATATTTTCTTTTGAATGAACCTTATTTCCTAACCAATTAATTTATTCACTTAGATTGCATCAAAGTTTTGTTATTTTAACCTTCACTATAAAATTTGAATCATTAATATCTTAATGCTTTGAAGTGATGTTGCTCAACTAAAATTTAATCTCACAATCTCCTCAAGAACAACAAAATATAATGGCGTTGTTAATCAGGAGACCTTCAATTAATTAACTACAATCAATGTGTACTTAAACAAATACATATAATAAAAATGACTCAGTTATAGAAAAATATATAAAGTAATGTATAGTTTGTTTTGTCTCTACAAAGTCCCCCTAACCCTTAACAATATGTTTGTTGGGTTATAAAAGGTTTGAATGGAAAGTGAAGACTTGCGACTTTTATGAAGAATTGTGACTTCAATTAAAAGATGCGACTTTTATGAAGAGTTGTGACTTTTATGAAAGGTTGTGACCTTTCAGAAGGGTTGTAACTTTTCAAGGGTTGTGACCTTTCCGATAAGGCACAATAAACATTTATTCATACTACACTTTGTTGTCTATAAATACAGAGATTTCCTCTCATTTTATAACAACCAAATTTCTGGACTTCTTCTACTACAAAATTTAGCTTTCTAAGTGTACTCTACTACCGTTGAGTGGTTCCCAGACACTATGGGTATAGGTATTGATGCACCGGTGAGTAAGATTGTTCTATCATGAGAGGACATTTTCAGTTAACCTCGGGTAGTTGAGGGGAATAATTTCCTTAAGTACATACTTTGCATTCAGTGGGCTCGATTTCTTCTTTGATAAAAATATTTCATATATTATTTATAATCTGTTTCTGATTCTTTCTTCTCTACTGATTTAATTTTCTAGTTTGGAAAATACTATTTAAACTTTGTTGTTTCTTACCAAGTTCTTCAAAACTTTTACACTAATTATCTTAAGGAAATGAATATACTGCTGCTATATTTTGTATTCTACTAATTGAGGGAAACTGATCATGGAAGTACAAGATTACTGCACTACTTTTCTAAAATTTGGTGCCTTGTTTAACAAGGTCGAAGTGATAATGTACCAGAAGAATTGGTGATATTCTGTGTAACATCTCGCTATTTGAAAGAACTAGAAAGAGCTCGAATTAGAAAGAGTTATTTTTGGAAATAATAAAAATCTGGAAATTTGACAAAAGTTAAGTTAAGAATGAGTTTAGGGTCAACTTCAAACGACCCTAACTCCTAGCTCATTATGTGTTAAGTGCCTTTCCAGATACCGTAAGAAATATCTTTGAATTATATTTCCAATGCCGCTGAGTTTTCTTAATTCCGAGTTCATTTGAGTAAGATATGCCCATTTGAAGTCGGGTTGTTTAAATAAGGAAAGTCTAATCCGGAATTTTGGAAGGGTAGTTTGGTCTTTTTCCTACCCAATTAATTTATTTCGTTTTTAGGAGTTTAATTGGAGTCTAAACTGAGTAAGTTCAGTTTACGCATTCCAAAATTACACTAGGGCTTTGAGAAAAGATAAAGAGGAGGAAAGGAGAAGAAAAATCAAGATTTCGTCGTCTTCGTGAGGAATTGATTGCGGGTTTCGTCAAGGGTTCAATCCTACGAGGTATGTAAGACTTTCATAACGTTGGGTTCGTTCACCCATGTGCCAAAGATGTTTATTTCAGCGTGAATTCATCCTAAAAATATTGGAACTTTGAATGTTCTTGATGTGTCTTCTTGAATTGCTTCGTTCTTGAGTTTGCGGAAGAGATTTAAATGCATCTCCGTGTCGCGGACTTGCTCCAAGACGGTGATTACTTGATCGTTTCTCATGTTTAACTATCTAAAAACACTCCTAAACATCATGAGATCCTTCCTATCACAAATTACAGCCCTTGAATCCAGAAATTCAAATTCAAGGAAAGTTAAGAGTCAAGTCTAGAAGTTAAGGGTTAAGTCAAGACAATTTCATAAAGTATTTTAAAGGTCTTTCACAAATGTTTTCACTTTGTTTTAAGACATAAGTTTTGAGTTAAGTAAAGAGTAAAGAGTTGAGTCCATTTATTCAAAGATTATATGGGGCCTAAGTATTCCCAAGAGTTTAAAATGTTTTCACTTTTGAACAAGAAAGGGAAACACTGATTTCCAAGAGAGCTTTTAAGCTAAGTTTTGAGTAATTATCTCAAATCAAAGAAAGAGTTTTGTTTTTACAAAAACATGAGCTAAGTATATTTAGGGAGTAGTATTGAGCACCAATATGGGGACGGGAGTTCATAATAACTCAAGTTTCCATAAACCATGTAGCCATCATGGGTAGAAAGGGTCATACTTTTTAGATGACACCTAAGTGCTTTTTAATATAGACTAGTGGATACACTTAGTTAAGGTGTTCTATATGACGGCAAAATATAGAAAAGTTCTGGTAGCGTGGGCAAGACGTTGTATCACCACTTAGGCTAATAGTGGTGGTTGTCGGTTAGAGAAACTCCCACAGAAACTATATTACTTTATTATATGAGTAAGTTGATTGTTAACGCATTTCTTTAACAAATTGAGTTGCTTTCTATTGTTTAAAAAGCTTTCCATATATTGCATATGTATTGTTGCTTTATATTGAGTTTAGTTATTCATGAGTTAAGTAAAGCCAAGGTAAGTGTTCCTTTAGATTCTTTTGAATCTTATGTTACGTTTAGCATTCCACTCGCATACTCGTACATTCAATGTACTGATGCCAGTTGGCCTGCATCGCCTTATGATACAGACATTGGTATCCAGCATCTGCATCCAGCGCCTCGTTGATTTAGTTGAGCACTCACAGTCAGATGGTGAGCTTCTTTACTTCCGAGGGATCCTTTTCATATTTGTTTAGCTTTTCAGTTGTTAGGATGTTAGGGGGGGGGTCCTGTCCCGACATACCTCCGTGTTTTAGAGGCTTCATAGATGAGTAGCTATAGTTCATTAGTCTTTTTGTTTTCAGTTGTATACGTTAAAACTTGAGTTTCCATTTTGGTTAAGTTTTATATTTATTTAAGACATTGCATGAATTATCCTTTTTAGACTATATCTTATGTTTAAGTCTTCCGCTGAGTAAGTAAGCCAGACCAAGGGTTCGCTTGGGGCCAGCATTGGTTCTTTAGTGCCGACCACGTCCAGGGCGTAGGATTGGGGTATGACAAACTTGATATCAGAGCCCAAAGTTCAAAGTCCCAGGGAGTCCATGAAGTCATATCTGTAGAGTCCTACTTATCAGTATGAAGCGTGCCACATTTGTAATTAAGAGGCTACAACATTTATGAAATTATCTTACTTCTTTCACACTCATTTCATGCGATAGAGTTCATCTCTATAAAGTCTCTTTCTAATTCGTGCTTGTGCGTGTGGTTTAGTTAATCATGCCTCCACGAAGAGCTGTCAGAGGTAGTCCTGCTAGGCATAATGTTGAGGAACAAGGGGTACCTAATGCACTTGAAGTGCAACCTCAAGTGGAAGTTACCAATGTTGAGTTCAAGGAAGCGATAAGAATGTTGAGTCAACCTGTGACCAACCAAGCTGGGCAGAGAGAGAACCGACTGGAAGGGAATGATACTTCGAGGATCCGAGAGTTCTTGAGGATGAATCCTCCAAGTTTCACTTGTTCAAGCACTATTGAGGATCCAGAGAGTTTTGTTGAGGAACTGAAAAAGGTATTTGAGGTTATGCATGTTGCCGATACTGAGCAAGTAGAACTAGTTGCATATCAACCGAAGAATGTTGCTAAGACTTGGTTTGACTAGTGGAAAAAGAATAGGGTTGAGGATGCACCACTTGCGAGTTGGGCTTGTTTTGAGGAGGCCTTCTTGGGGAGTTTCTTTCCCCAAGAACTAAGAGAGTCCAAGGTACAAGATTTTCTCACTCTTCAGCAGGAGTCACTAAGTGTTCATGAGTATAGTTTGAATTTTACCCAATTATCCCGTTATGCTTTGGAGATGCTTGCGGATATGAGGAGTAGAATAAGTTTGTTTGTTTCTGGGTTGTCTCAACTGTCGAGTAAGGAAGGTAAGGCTGCGATGCTAATTGGGGACATGGATATAGCAAGGTTGATGGTTTATGTCTAGCGGGTTGAGGAAGAGAAGATGAGGGATATGGAGGAATTTAGAAACAAGAAAGCAAAGAAAGGGAATGAGTCCAGGCAACAGAGGAATAATGTGAATCGGTCCTCTTTCCAACAGAAGCAAAAGGGACCTTCTCCATCATCTGCTAGTGCACCTGCACCCAGAAACAAAGGTGAGTACAATGGTCAGAATTCACAAAACTTCATAGCTAAACCTACACAATCTCAAGGAAGTGTGGCACAAGGAGGTAACTGGGCTCCTGCATGTGCTAAGTGTGGTAGGACTCACCCGAGTAAGTGTCGCGATGGCTCTACAATTTGTTTAAAGTGTGGACAAGAGGATCACTTCATGAAAGAGTGCCCTAAGAACCAGCAAGGTAATGTGAATCAAGGCAATAGAGCCCAATATTCATCAGTTGCTCCACCAGACAATGCTCCACTTAGAGGAGCTACTTCGGGTACTGGCGGAGGAGCAAACCGCCTCTATGCTATCACCACTCGCCAAGAGCAAGAGGATTTGCCAGACGTTGTCACTGGTATAATCCAAGTCTTTAACCTTATTGTTTATGCTTTGTTAGATCCAGGAGCGAGTTTATCTTTTGTAACTCCATATGTTGCTTTGAACTTTTAAATTCTTCCTGAGCAACTTCTTGAACCCTTCAGTGTTTCTACACCTGTTGGGGAGTCTATTCTAGTTGAGCGAGTATATCGTGATTCTGGCATTTCCATCAATCACAAGAACACCATGGATGATTTAGTTGAGTTAGACATGGTAGATTTTGATGTCATTCTAGGTATGGACTGGCTTCATGCCTGTTATGCATTAATAGATTGTATAACTCGAGTTGTCAAGTTCCAGATTCTTAATGAGCTAGTTATAGAGTGGAAGAGTAGTTCAGCAGTGCCTAGGGTCGTTTTATTTCGTATCTTAACGTGATAAATTTAGTTTCTAAAGGTTGTGTCTATCACTTAGTCCGAGCTAATGACACTACTGTTGATACACCTCCTATTGAGTCAGTTCCTGTTGTAAGTGAGTTTCCAGAAGTGTTTCATGATGATCTACCCAAAGTCCCTCCTGAGAGAGAGATAAACTTTGGTATAGACATTATTGCAGATGCTCGTCCTATCTCTATTCCTCCATATAGAATGGCACCAGCAGGGTTGAAAGAGCTTAAAGAGTAGTTGAAAGATCTTCTTGATAAGGGTTTTATTCGACCAAGTGTCTCACCTTGGGGAGCTCCGATCTTATTTGTGAGGAGGAATGATGGTTCCCTTAGAATGTGTATAGATTACCGCCAGTTGAACAAAGTTACCATCAAGAATAAGTACCCTCTTCTGAGAATTGATGATCTTTTCGATCAACTTCAGGGTGCTTCTTGTTTTACTAAGATAGACCTCAGATCAGGCTACCATCAGTTGAAAGTAAAGGAATTCGACATTCCAAAGATAGCATTAAGGACCCATTATAGTCATTATGAGTTTCTAGTCATGTCGTTCGGTTAACCAATGCACCTGCAGCGTTCATGGACCTTATGAATAGAGTATTCAAGCCTTATTTAGATATGTTTATTATCGTATTCATCGATGACATACTAATCTATTCAAGGAATGAAGAAGATCATG